>NC_140014.1:34690830-34839837 GCF_964263955.1 Coregonus lavaretus
CTACCTCCCCAACCCCACCCACCCCTCTTCATCCTCAGGCCTGTCTGTCATGGCCACCTCATTGTTATTGTGATGTGTGATCTGTGTGCCTCCTGTGATCCACTGAGGTAAGCACATCAGTCCTCTTACAGTCCCACAACTCCCTCACACTTATCCCTCTAATCCCCTTCAAAAGGAGGCGTCATAAATATGGAACGTTTCCTCTACTCCTCGCCCGAGCCAGCCAAAGGTCTTCACTGACATGTCTTTAAATTACCCACAAAACCCCAAGTGTCAGGGAGAATTCTCCTGCTGACCTTTACTTCCTGTGACTGGGGATGAGACTATTAAGAAGAAGCTAGCTCATGTACCTTATAGGGAGCCTATAACATAGGGATATTCAAGGACATTTTTCACTGTAAATTCATTTCTTCCAGTTTCGGATTGTCCTTATAGGTAGCCTATTTGGAATATGGAACATTTTGAGGAATATGTTTTACTGTGAATTCATTTCTTCCAGTTTCGGATTGTCCTTATAGGTAGACTATTAGGAATATGGAACATTTTGAGGAATATTTTTTACTGTGAATTCATTTTTTCTAGTTTCCCATTACTGTAACCTATTGTAATTTTAGCCACACAATTCCATGCAGTGTCCGATAGAGTTAGCATGAGGAAATGTGTGATAATGCTTCAGATTATGCTTCGATAACAGGATGAGCTATAGTAGTGGTGCTTGGTGCTACTGTGCAAACACAAAGGCAGAGCAGCTCCTATTTGTCAGAAGTGCTACCTCAGCAGAATTGTCTCGGGTGTTATTCTAAAGGAAGGCACTCTAAGATATAAAGTGCCTAAAATAAAGAAGTGCTTTCTTGCACCCCTTTGAGCCTGTCAGTATCATCCTCGTCTCTAGAGGTCATGGCATTTTTGACAATATCAAAACTTAATCTCCATCTCCCTTCACAAAAGTGAGGACTTTTCAGAGGAACAAATTCTCCTTTGATACATTCTCCTTTGATGTTTATCTTCTACACGTCATTGTGTGTGTGTGTGTGTGTGTGTGTGTGTGTGTGTGTGTGTGTGTGTGTGTGTGTCTGTGAGAGAGAGAGAAAAAGAGAGAGAGAGAGAAAAAGAGAGAGAGAGAAAAAAAAGAGAGAGAGAGCGAGAGCGAGACAGAGAGCGAGAGAGAGCAAGTTTGTCTACGATACACAAACCTACTCTTAATTGTTGAGCCGGGTGATTGAGTGGTTCAACAAGCATAATTCTGCCTGGGGGTGTCTTATTCTCTCCCCATCCCTCCCCTGCCTGTCCTCAGTGGGGTATTTTGGAGTGGAGCTGAGAGTAGCTTCTCAATACCGTAGCCTTGCCCAGCAGCCTAGCAGAGGGGGAGGTGATGAGGGAGGGGAGGATGGGGGAGGTGATGAGGGAAGGAGAGGGGAGGTGATGAGGAGGGGAGGAGGGGGGAGGTGATGAGGAGGGGAGGAGGGGGGAGGTGATGAGGAGGGGAGGATGGTATTGATCCACTGCCAGGGCGTCTAATTCAGGCCCCAGTGGGTCAACGTCACGGCCACCCGTACATCATACTGAACACGGTCCTTGGAGCCTGCTGGCTGCACTGTTCGTCTAACTTCCAAATGGCACCCTATTCCCTACATGGTGCACTACTTCTGACCAGAGCCCTATGGACCCTGGTCAAAAGTAGTGCACTATATAGAGAATAGTGTGTCATTTGGGATATAGCATAAGATTGGAGCTAACGAGAGACTACCTGTACCTGTCCTTATAAGACCTTGTTAATTAGCCCAGAGGTCATGTACCGTTTGCCTCTACCAAGACTCTTGATTCAGCACACTTCCTGTGCCCTTCTGCCCCTCTGTTCTGTTCCAGCCTGTCCTGCTCACTGCCCGCAAGGGCTCTTAAATCTCCCGAGACCACTGAGCCGAGCAAACAACATCAGCACCGATGGAGCCGCTAATAACAATGCAGAGAGACAGGGCATAATCCCTTCAGTGGCCTGAGGGGGCAGAGAGTTAATACGGAGGGATGGTGGATGCCAGGGAAATTATTGCAACAGTAAACTCTGTTGTTGTGTGGGGTGTTGTGTTGTGGTGTGGTGTGTTAAGGTGTGGTTTGGTGTGGTGTGTTGAGGTGTGGTGTGTTGTATTGTGATGTGGTGTGTTAAGGTGTGGTGTGTTGTATTGTGTTGCGGTGTGTTGTGTTGTGGTGTGGTGTGTTGTATTGTGGTGTGGTGTGGTGTGGTGTGGTGTGGTGTGTTGTGTTGTGTTGTGGTGTGGTGTGTTGTGGTTCGGTGCGGTGTGTTGTGGAGTGTTGTGTTGCGGCACAGTGTGTTGTGGAGTGTTTTGTTGCTGTGTGTTGTGTTGTGTTGCTGTGTGTTGTGTTGTGTTGCGGTGCGGTGTGTTGTGGAGTGTTGTGTTGCGGTGCATTGTGTTGTGTTGCGGTATGTTGTGTTGTGTTGCGGTGTGTTGTGTTGAGGTGTGGTGTGATGTATTGTGGTGTGGTGTGTTAAGGTGTGGTGTGTTGCGGTGTGGTGTGTTGTATTGTGTTGCGGTGTGTTGTGTTGTGTTGTGTTGTGTTGCAGTGCAGTGCGGTGTGTTGTGGAGTGTTGTGTTGCGGTGTGTTGTATTGTGGAGTGTTGTGTTGTGATGCGGTGTGTTGTGTTGTGGAGTGTTGTGTTGCGGTGCAGAGTGATTGTGGATGCCAGCAAAATTATGTCAACAGTAAACTCTGATGTTGTGTTGGGTGTTGTGTTGTGTTGTATTGTGGTGTGGTGTGTTGTGTTGTGTTGTGGTGTGTTGTATTGTATTGTGGTGTGGTGTGGTGTGTTGTGGTGTGGTGTGTTGTGGTGTGGTGTGTTGTGTTGTGGTGTGTTGTGTTGCGGTGCGGTGCAGTGTGTTGGGGAGTGTTGTGTTGCAGTGCGGTGTGTTGTGTTGCTGTGCGGTGCGATGTGTTGTGTTGCGGTGCATTGTGTTGTGTTGCGGTGTGTTGTGTTGTGGTGTGGTGTGTTGTGGTGCAGTGTTGTGGAGTGTTGTGTTGCGTTGCGTTGTGTTGTGGGGTATTGGGTTGCGTTGTGTTGTGTTGTGTTGCGGTGTGTTGTGTTGCAGTGTGTTGTGTTGTGGAGTGGAGTGTTGTGTTGCGGTGTGTTGTGTTGTGTTGCGGTGTGTTGTGTTGTGTTGTGGAGTGTTGTGTTGCGTTGCGTTGCGTTGTGTTGTGGAGTGTTGTGTTGTGGAGTGTTGTGTTGTGGTGTGTTGTGTTGTGTTGCGGTGTGTTGTGTTGTGTTGTGGTGTGTTGTGTTGCGTTGCAGTGTGTTGTGTTGTGGATTGTTGTGTTGCAGTGCGGTCTGTTGTGGAGTGTTGTGGTGTAGTGTGTTGTGTTGCGGTGTGTTGTGTTGCAGTGCGGTGTGGTGCGGTGTGTTGTTTCATGGTGTGTTGAAGATGGCTCCGGAGGGGATGGCTGCCATTTTATGGACTCTTAACCAACGGTGCTATGTTGTGTATTTTTTCGCATTGTTTGTAACTTATTTTGTACATAATGTTGCTGCTACCGTCTCTTATGACCGAAAATATTTTCTGGACATCAGAACAGCGATTACTCACCTTGAACTGGACAAATAATTTTTCTTTAATGAGTCGGACGAGAGGGATTTGTTCCAGACACCCAACAGGGCCCTCATCCCCGTCATTCGCAGTAGAAAGAAAATGAGATATCGCAGGAGGAGATAGGGGTGCTTGGTAAGGAGCCGGCGACAAGTGGCTAATTTGCCTTTGCCATCGATACTATTGGCCAACTTACAATCGCTTGATAATAAAGTGGACGAACTACAGGCACGAGTATCCTACCAAAGGGACATTAAAAACGGTAATATCTTATGTTTCACAGAGTCGTGGCTGAACGAAGACATGAATAACATACAACTGGCGGGTTATACACCGTATCGGCAGGATAGAACAGCAGCCTCTGGTAAGACAAGGGGTGGCGGTCTATGTATATTTATAAACAACAGCTGGTGCACGATATCTAAGGAAGTCTTGAGGTTTTGCTCGCCTGAGGTAGAGTATCTCATGATAAGCTGTACACCACACTATCGACGTTTACATTTTAGCAGACGCTCTTATCCAGAGCAACTTACAGTTAGTGAGTGCATACATTTTTCATACTGGCCTCCCCGTGGGAAACGAACCCTCAACCCTGGTGTTGCAAGCACCATGCTCTACCAACTGAGCTACAGGGGACTAGATCTACCAAGAGAGTTTTCATCTATATTCTTTGTAGCTGTCTATTTACCACCACAAACCGATGCTGGCACTAAGACCGCACTCAATGAACTGTATACGGCCATAAGCAAACAGGAAAACGCTCATCCAGAGGCGGCGCTCCTAGTGGCCAGGGACTTTAATGCAGGGAAACTTTAATCCATTTTACCTCATTTCTACCAGCATGTTAAATGTGCAACCAGGGGGGAAAAAACTCTAGACCACCTTTACCTCACGCACAGAGAAGCGTACAAAGCTCTCCCTCGCCCTCCATTTGGCAAATCTGACCATAATTCTATCCTCCTGATTCCTGCTTAAAAGCAAAAACTAAAGCAGGAAGCACCAGTGACTCGGTCAATAAAAAAGTGGTCAGATGAAGCAGATGCTAATCTACAGCACTGTTTTGCTAGCACAGACTGGAATATGTTCCGGGATTCTTCCGATAGCACTGAGGAGTACACCACATCAGTCACTGGCTTCATCAATAAGGGCATCGATGACGTCGTCACCACAGTGACTGTACGTACATACCCCAACCAGAAGCCATGGATTACAGGCAACATCCGCACTGAGCTAAAGGGTAGAGCCGCCGCTTTCAAGGAGCGGGATTCTAACCCGGAAGCTTATAAGAAATCCTGTTATGCCCTCCGACGAACCATCAAACAGACAAAGCGTCAATAGAGGACTAAGATCGAATCGTACTACACCGGCTCCGACGTTCGTCGGCTGTGACAGGGCTTGCAAACTATTACAGACTACAAAGGGAAGCACAGCCGCGAGCTACCCAGTGACACGAGCGTACCAGACAAGCTAAATTACTTCTATGCTCGCTTCGAGGTAAGTAACACTGAAACATGCATGAGAGCATCAGCTGTTCCGGACGACTGTGTGATCACGCTCTCTGTAGCCGATGTGAGTAAGACCTTTAAACAGGTCAACATTCACAAGGCCTCAGGGCCAGGCGGATTACCAGGACGTGTACTCCGAGCATGCGCTGACCAACTGGCAAGTGTCTTCACTGACATTTTCAACCTCTCCCTGTAATACCAACATGTTTCAAGCAGACCACCATAGTCCCTGTGACCAAGAACACTAAGGTAACCTGCCTAAATGACTACCGACCTGTAGCACTCACGTCTGTAGTCATGAAGTGCTTTGAAAGGCTGGTCATGCCTCACATCAACACCATTATCCCAGAAACCCTAGACCCACTCCAATTTGCATACTGCCCCAACAGATCCACAGATGATGCAATCTCTATTGCGCTCCACACTGCCCTTTCACACCTGGACAAAAGGAACACCTATGTGACAATGCTATTCATTGACTACAGCTCAGCGTTCAACACCATAGTGCCCTCAAAGCTCATCACTAAACTAAGGACCCTTGGACTAAACACCTTCCTCTGCAACTGGGTCCTGGACTTCCTGACGGGCCGCCCCCAGGTGGTAAGGGTAGGTAACAACACATCCGCCACGCTGATCCTCAACACGGGGGCCCCTCAGGGGTGCGTGCTCAGTCCCCTCCTGTACTCCCTGTTCACTCACGACTGCATGGCCATGCACGACTCCAACACCATCATTAAGTTTGCCGATGACACAACAGTGGTAGGCCTGATCACCGACAACAGTGAGACAGCCTATAGGGAGGAGGTCAGAGACCTGGCCGTATGGTGCCAGGACAACAACCTCTCCCTCAATGTGATCAAGACAAAGGAGATGATTGTGGACTACAGGAAAAAGAAGAGGAACGAGCACGCCCCCATTCTCATCAACGGGGCTGTAGTGGAGCAGGTTGAGAGCTTCAAGTTCCTTGGTGTCCACATCACCAACAAACTAACATGGTCCAAGCACACCAAGACAGTCGTGAAGATGGCACGACAAAACCTATTCCCCCTAAGGAGACTGAAAAGATTTGGCATAGGTCCTCAGATCCTCAGAAGATTCTACAGCTGCACCATCAAGAGCATCCTGACTGGTTGCATCACTGCCTGGTATGGCAACTGCTCGACCTCCGACCGCAAGGCACTACAGAGGGTAGTGCGTACGGCCCAGTACATCACTGGGGCCAAGCTTCCTGCCATCCAGGACCTCTATACCAGGTGGTGTCAAAGGAAGGCCCTAAAAATAGTCAGACTCCAGCCACACTAGTCATAAACTGTTCTCTCTGCTACCGCACAGCAAGCGGTACCGGAGCGCCAAGTCTAGGTCCAAGGGGCTTCAAAACAGCTTCTACCCCCAAGCCATAAGACTCCTTAACATCTAATCAAATGGCTACCCAGAGCATCCCCCCCCTCTTTTATGCTGCTGCTACTCTCTGTTTATTATCTATGCAACTTTAATAACTCTACCTACATGTACATATTACCTCAATTACCTTGACTAACCGGTGCCCCTGCACATTGACTCGGTACCGGTACCCCCTGTATATAGCCTCGCTATTGTTATTTTTAATGCTGCTCTTTAATTATTTGTTACTTTTATTTTGGTATTCTTTCTTAAAACTGCATTGTTGGTTAAGGGCTTGTAAGTAAGCATTTCAGTGTAAGGTCTACACCTGTTGTATTCGGCGCATGTGACAAATAAAATTTGATTTGATTTGATTTGTTGTGTGTGTCGTGTTATTCAGCTCCACAGCCTGACACAGGGACATGTTCCTGTAATTGGAGTGAAATTACAGCGCTGTTATTCAAAGTAGTCCATGAGGGGTTCTGGAATAGACCATGAATAGAGCAAGTCAATTGTACCAGTCAGGAGAAACTCCAGGCTCCTTACTGTGATAAGTGACCAATAGCAATGGCAACTTGGTGACTCTGATGAAGTAGACACTGACATACATCTTCTTAGTCTTGTTGACATAGATCAGTCTGTGGTGTGTGAGGCAGCTAACAGCAGGTGTGGCAGACTGACTCAGTGCCAGCAGTGTGTGTGTGCATTTGTGTGTTTTTGTGTGGAGTTTAGCCCCGGGACTTGACCGGTAGTTCTGGAAACTGACCAGGGGAACTAAGCCAAATTCACTAGAATCATCAAGTACTCTGCCAGACAGGTGGGATTTCTGTCCTCTCCCCGGACAAAACAGACAGACATATGCTCAGCATAATTTTCATCCCAAAGCATTGTCTGTCATACAAAGGTTGGATAAGGAAAAAGAGTTGAAGTTTGCTCATCCCTACTGTGTACTCTGAGGGTTTTGTCCATTTGACCACTGATGAATATGGGTCACAGATGTTCTCATCTTTTTACCTAAGGCCTTGACAACGGACTGAAATAGTACAACTTGTTTTTCTCTAGATCAATGTTGCGTAGGGTCTCTTGCTGAAAAGCTTAGCCATATTATTTCAAATGAGTGAATCCGACATATTTGCATGGCTTCCCTTCTCTTCCACCTTCACCCTGGCTGTTTCATTGTGGTTTGTTTTTAGTCTGGCATAAAAAGGGCACCTCATTACCCTGTGATGAATGATCAAACTAAAACAGTCAAAGCTTCTGCAGCAGAAAAGGTGCTGCCCTCTTTTTGGCCCTCAACTCAGATTCACGAAGCCATAAGTCAGGAATAAGTAGCACGTTCACCATCATATGTGGTGATATATTTTACCCACGTCTTCATTATGATGCCTATGCTATCCTTTTCTATTCTGGCCATTACACATGACCCTATCAGTGCTATTCTGTTGCATATGTTCTCTCCAAGTCTTTGACTTTCTCTCGTTTTTTAAATAAATAATTGATTATATCCACTAACTTTATGTCCTCCTTCAGAGTTGTTGTTTTATTTTTCATCTTTGTATTCATCTTCTTCATATTCTGCTCTTCTTTATTAGAGTACACAGACTGCGATTCCGCTGAATAAAGAGACTGCAGGTTGATGTTTTTCTATACGCCGAGCCATGAAAAATTAAATGACTTAATTACCGCATCCCTCCACCCACCGTACCGTTGACGAAAGAAGAGATTCTCTGTGAATGTCATTAATTTGATCACAGGCCCATTATGTAAGCTATACTCTCTGTTAAGAAAACTAAGAAATAAAACTATAAAAAAAACAGATGTGATATTCCCAACAGAATACAGATGGAACTAACTGATAACTCTATAATCTATTATTTCCAGGCACACAGTAAAGCTTCAAACTCTTGATTAAAGTTTGTCAGCTGTTTTTTGTCATTGTGTGTATACCCTTAGCGTATAATTCAGTTGCTGCATGGTATAACTCTGTTCCCTATTTTCCCTGTATATGAACATTAACACTTTAAACCATCATAGTGTATGTTTGTTAGTGTTGATGCATTCCAGTTAAGTAGAATTAGTTAAGCCGTTTCTGATTTCAGGGTCTCGTTGAGGTGTCTCACAATTCCAATGAAGGACAGAGGATGCGTCCCCAGTGGCATCCTATTCCCTACATAGCGCACTACTTTTGACCAGGGCCCACAGCGAAAATTGGCCCTGTGCAAAAGTAGTGCTCTGTGTAGGGAATAGGATGCCACTGGGGACACAAGCGGAGCTTTCCTTTACTCGAATAAACCATCACAACTTTTTTTTGGACCACAGTCATTGTCAACAGTAGTGCACTATATAAGGAATAGGGTACCATTTAGGATGCGGACGTAGTATTCAAAGCAGGTGGTGATGATGCACACAATCACACCTCAGGTTAATTCTGCTACACTTTGAATAACGCATAATTTTTTTCTGTGAATCTAAAAGGGGCCTGTTTCACTCTGGCCAGTAGTTTAAAACGTCTGCCGAGTTTCTATTTGATGTTGGGGACAGAGAATGATAAGCCGCTTTCACTACGACATAGCATTGTGTACATAATATAGATGTAGAACGTTGGTCATAGTAGCTTTGTAATGACAAGTCTTCTCATCTATAGGGTTATTATCGCTTGTGCTAGAAATGATAGGGAGACATTTTTCTCCCAGCAAAAGGACCATCCATTGATGCCTCATAGAGAAAATGGCAGATCATAACATGGCATATTCTTTACTGTAATCTGAATGAAATGGACATTTCATATGATTTACTTTCAGCTTGTCAGCTCCATTATATAACGGTGATGATTAACAGCAACGCCGTTTATTCATCATTCAGTGTTCTTCTCACGATGTGGATGTATCCAAAATGGCACCCTTTTCCCTTTATATTGCACTACTTTTTACCAGGGCCCATAGGGCTCTTGTCAAAAGCAGTGTACTATGTAGGGAAATAAGGCGCCGTTTGGGACGCATCCATATTTCCTTTCAGCTGAGTCACATCGGCACTCATTTGTCCTGGAAAGAGAAGGTGATAAGATAATAAGGCCGTCAGACAGGGCAGACACTTCTCTTCAGCACTCCTCTCTATGACTCACTGTCTGGCATTGAGGATTTGTGTACTAAGCTGCAGATATATTCTATGACCCTGTCTTTGTAGAAGTGAAGCAAAGATGGCTTAGACGGATTTGATCATTTTGTACAATATTGTAAATTCGTAATATTGTGAATTATTGCCTTACTCTAACCGTAAGCCTAACCCTAACCCTAACCTTAACCCCAAAACCTAACCTAAACTCTAACCCTAAACCTAACCCTAGCTCCTAACCCTAAACCTAATTCTAATTCTAAGCCTAAAACTAATTCTAATCTTAACCCTAAGCCCCCTAGAAATAGCATTTGACCTGGTGGGGACCAACAAAATGTCCCCAGTTGGTCAAATCTTTGCTCGTTTACTATTCTTGTGGGGACTTCTGGTTAAACACGTCCACGCACGCATGCACACACACACACATTCCGAACACACTGAACACACTGAACACACAGACATTTCAATCTTCTCTGGGTTTATAGGTCCCTTTTAAATCTCTCCTCTGTGGGTTGGAGCATGTGCAAGGCTTCAAATAAATGGACTGCCTGCTCGGAAACAATGAGAATTTCTTCAGCTCTGACAAAGATCAATCTTGGCCGTGAGCAAGGGAGGCATACTTAGCCTGCCAGCTGGGTGCAATGCACTCTGATTCTATCCAAACCATGGACCTTTATAGACACACACAAATCTTCCTCTTTCTCTTTTCTCTCTCTCTCTCTCTCTCTCTCTCTCTCTCTCTCTCTCTCTCTCTCTCTCTCTCTCTCTCTCTCTCTCTCTCTCTCTCTCTCTCTCTCTCTCGCTCTCTCGCTCTCTCTCTCTAATCATCATCTATTTTTTTTTTATCTCTAAAGCTCTATAAAATTGGAAGAGTTGGTGCCTCTAGGGCAATTCAGTCGGCTGATTGAGGACCGTTTTACTGAAGAATTGGTTTGTTTTTCTATGATTGTGTTTTTTTGGTGTATTGATTTGTATATTGATGTGTACAGTCTATATTGATGTGTATATTGATGTGTAAAGTGTATAGTGATGTGCATATAGATGTGTAAAGTGTATTGATGTGGATAGTGTACATTGATATGTAGAGTACATATTGATGTGTATAGTGTATATTGATGTGTATAGTGTATATTCATGTGTACATTAATGTGCATAGTGTATATTGATGTGTATAGTGTATATTGATGTGTACATTGATGTGTATAGTGTATATTGATGTTTATAGTGTATATTTATGTGTATATTGATCTGTATAGTTTATATAGATGTGTATAGTGTAGTGCATTTTTAAAAAACATTTTAGTCATTTAGCAGACGCTCTTATCCAGAGCGACTTACAATTAGTGAGTGCATACATTATTTTATATATATATATATATATTTTTCATACTGGCCCCCCGTGGGAATTGAACCCACAACCTTAGCGTTGCAAACGCCATGCTCTACCAACTGAGCTACATCCCTGCCGGCCATTCCCTCCCCTACCCTGGACGACGCTGGGCCAATTGTGCGCCGCCCCATGGGTCTTGCATAGTGTATATTGTATATTGCATAGTGTATATTGATGTGTATATTGATGTGTATATTGATGTGTATATTGATATGTATATTGATGTGTATAGTGTATATTGATGTGTATATTGCTGTTTATAGTGTAAATTGATGTGTATAGTGTATATTGATGTGTATATTTATGTGTATAGTGTATATTAATGTGTAAATTGATGTGTATAGTGTATATTGATGTGTACATTGATGTGTATATTGATGTTTATAGTGTATATTGATGTGTATATTTATGTGTATAGTTTATATAGATGTGTATAGTGTATATTGATGTGCATAGTGTATATTGATGTGTATATTGATGTGTATAATGTATATTGATGTGTATATTGATGTGTATAGTGTATATGGATGTGTATATTGATGTGTATAGTTTAAATTGATGTGTATAGTGCATATTGATGTGTATATTGATGTGCATAGTGTATATTGATGTGTATAGTGTATATTGATGTGTATAGTGTATATTGATGTGTATATTTGATACAGGGCTCATCTGTAAAAGAGACCTTGGTCTCAACATGACTCCCTGTCCACGTAAAGGTTAAATAAATAAACTCTCTATCCGCTCTGTCTGTCTGTCTGTCTGACTGTCTGCCTGTCTGTCTGTCTGTCTGTCTGTCTGTCTGTCTGTCTGTCTGTCTGTCTGTCTGTCTGTCTGTCTGTCTGTCTGTCTGTCTGTCTGTCTGTCTGTCTGTCTGTCTGTCTGTCTGTCTGTCTGTCTGTCTGTCTGTCTGTCTGCCTGTCTGTCTGCCTGTCTGTATCTGATTCTACCACGCTTTTGAAAAATGGATTTCACAGAGGATTAATGTTTATTGTGTAAACGTAGGCTTTGTGTACAGTGGAATTAAGGATCCCTATGGAGCGCTGAGAGTTGTTACCTATGGAGCGCTGAGAGTTGTTACCTATGGATCGCTGAGAGTTGTTACCTATGGAGCGCTGAGAGTTGTTACCTATGGAGCGCTGAGAGTTGTTACCTATGGAGCACTGAGAGTTGTTACCTATGGAGCGCTGAGAGTTGTTACCTATGGAGCGCTGAGAGTTGTTACCTATGGAGCGCTGAGAGTTGATACTTATTGAGCACTGACAGTTGATATCTATGGAGTGCTGAGAGTATTTATGAAATTTGCACAACCCCAATGACAGTGAAGAGAAATACAATATTTATTTCAGTAGAGTAAACAAGTGATACTAGAACAACACGGTGGAGGTATTTTAATATGTTCCATAGAGGACTACAATATGAACCGCACCTTCAGGCGCTTATCCACCTCCTCTACCTAGAGGTGTATTAACAGGGGGACAGGTGGGCGTGGCAGAGCTGTGACAGTCTCTAAATATGAGATGTAACCATAGAAGATAATGTCCTCTCTCTACAGTCCGACCCATAGACGCAGGCACAGACTAAATCCTGGGAAAAAAGTGTTGAATGCTCCGATCACAAATTACTGTCAGAGCAAATCGCCATCAGTCGGTGTTATCAGGTCGCCAGCAATTTATTCTCCTCTGCGTCAGAAAGTATCGAAAGTGACATCAGTCAGTATAGTGAGATGCAAAGTTCACAGGTCTAAATTTACCACTGAAACGCTGAAAAGGCTTTTATGAAAACTATATTTTACAACTGAAAGATTGTCTCTAAAGTTTAAACATCGGGGAGAGATAAAATTGACACCATTTCTCACTGGAAGTAAAGAAGTCACAGTTTATTCTGAAAGCCACGGACAGGCAGCAGCTGCTCTGCTCTTGTTCATCCATTCTACAGTGAGGGAAAAAAAGTATTTGATCCCCTGCTGATTTTGTACGTTTTCCCAATGACAAAGACATGATCAGTCTATAATTTTAATGGTAGGTTTATTTGAACAGTGAGAGACAGAATAACAACAACAAAAATCCAGAAAAACGCATGTCAAAAATGTTATAAATTGATTTGCATTTTAATGAGGGAAATAAGTATTTGAACCCTCTGCAAAACATTACTTAGTACTTGGTGGCAAAACCCTTGTTGGCAATCACAGAGGTCAGACGTTTCTTGTAGTTGGCCACCAGGTTTGCACACATCTCAGGAGGGATTTTGTTCCACTCCTCTTTGCAGATCTTCTCCAAGTCATTAAGGTTTCGAGGCTGACGTTTGGCAACTCGACAGATTTTAAGCTCCCTCCACAGATTTTCTATGGGATTAAGGTCTGGAGACTGGCTAGGCCACTCCAGGACCTTAATGTGCTTCTTCTTGAGCCACTCCTTTGTTGCCTTGGCCGTGTGTTTTGGGTCATTGTCATGCTGGAATACCCATCCACAACCCATTTTCAATGCCCTGGCTGAGGGAAGGAGGTTCTCACCCAAGATTTGACGGTACATGGCCCCGTCTGTCGTCCCTTTGATGCAGTGAAGTTGTCCTGTCCCCTTAGCAGAAAAACACCACCAAAGCATAATGTTTCCACCTCCATGTTTGACGGTGGGGATGGTGTTCTTGGGGTCATAGGCAGCATTCCTCCTCCTCCAAACACGGCGAGTTGAGTTGATGCCAAAGAGCTCGATTTTGTTCTCATTTGACCACAACACTTTCACCCAGTTCTCCTCTGAATCATTCAGATGTTCATTGGCAAACTTCAGACGGCCCTGTATATGTGCTTTCTTGAGCAGGGGGACCTTGCGGGCGCTGCAGAATTTCAGTCCTTCACGGCGTAGTGTGTTACCAATTGTTTTCTTGGTGACTATGGTCCCAGCTGCCTTGAGATCATTGACAAGATCCTCCCGTGTAGTTCTGGGCTGATTCCTCACCGTTCTCATGATCATTGCAACTCCACGAGGTGGCCATGGTGGAGAGTTTGGAATCTGATTGATTAATTGCTTCTGTGGACAGGTGTCTTTTATACAGGTAACAAGCTGAGATTAGGAGCACTCCCTTTAAGAGTGTGCTCCTAATCTCAGCTCGTTACTTGTATAAAAGACACCTGGGAGCCAGAAATCTTTCTGATTGAGAGGGGGTCAAATACTTATTTCCCTCATTAAAATGCAAATCAATTTATAACATTTTTGACATGCGTTTTTCTGTCTCTCACTATTCAAATAAACCTACCATTAAAATTATAGACTGATCATTTCTTTGTCAGTGGGCAAATGTACAAAATCAGCAGGGGATCAAATACGCTTTTCCCTCACTGTATATCACTAGGGTTTCATGGCATTTTGAGACCCAAGTCTCTCCATTCAATATTAATACATTAATCTTCTATATACTCCACCGACTTACTATCTGGGAATCCTGCCCTCTACAGCATGCCATCCCTTATGACCAAAGAGGAAGAGAGAGGAATTTTATTTCAGTGTTCCCATGAGACTAACAGTACAGTTTGAACCAACCAGAATATTACTAAAAACAACCCACTGGACTATTCCACAGAATAATATGATTTAAAAATACACTACAATATAACTCAAAGCAACAGACTCCCAAAAAGTTGTTATTCTCCTAGTTTCCAGACCACTGTGCTTCCTGTGTGTGTGTGTGTGTGCTGCTACTATAGCACCTGTTTAATTGCAGCTCTGCGTGTCGGCAACTTTTAGCGTCAAAGTATGAAGACAGATTGGCTTGGTAAAGCTAGACTGGTAGTGGGCAGGGAGCGTGGCACAGAGTGGGTGCTGGGGTCTGACGGCTGGGGCAGTAAAGGAATGAAACACAGAGCTTGAATCCCAAATGACACCCTATTCCCTTTATAGTGCACTACTTTTGACCAGGGCCCATACAGATCTGGTCAAAAGTAGTGCACTATATTTGGAATAGGGTGTCATTTGGGACACAACCAGTGCCAATGAGATGAGATTGGCCCCTACACTTAAGGAAAACTCCACCCAAAAACTATCTTTTGGTATTTGTTTCATTAGTCCACTGTTGATATAGTCCCACATTTGTTGCATTCAAGATATATAACTTTCAAAGTACATAAATATAGCCAGTATGATGATGCAACATGCATGATACCGGCTTAATTTATGTACTTTGAAAGTTATATGTCTTGAAAACTTGATTGCTGACATACAAAACATTTTGGGACTGTATCAACAATGGACTAATGAAACAAATACCAATAAATAGTTTTGGGATGGAATTTTCCTTTAACAAGCAAGGATCCACAACTCTACTTTTCAATTTGCCACCCAAGACCAAAGCCCAAGCAGCCAGACAGTATTTAACAGTATTCTGTAATAGTCTGTTAACCATGTGTATGTGACCAATACATTTGATTTGATTTGATTTGATATAGCAGTATAGTTGGCTAAAGTATTGCGCTGGAAACACCAAGGTTGTGGGTTATTGTCTACAAAAGAAAATGTGTGTTAACAATACATTTATTTTTTATTAAATTAAAATACATTACCCTGTAACATTGTTGAAAATGAGGTCTTTCAATATTCTTTCATATTTTGACTTGCTGCTGGTACATGCTGTATTCCTTTACTAAAAACAGAAAAGACTGAATACTTTTGACGTATAAATGAGAGACATTTTAACATTCATCCTATGTGAAATACAATAGTCTATAAAGTCGACCTATATCATATATCACGAACTGGAAGTAAAGATTTTTTTTCCTTACTCTTCTAAATGGATACCATCTGAAAAGAAAATACAAAATCATACAGTATAATTCTGGAGGGAATTTATATAAAACATTTAGAGAAATAATAGTCCAGAAAATATATGGGAGCAGCTCCTTGGTCCTTTATGGATTTAATACGTCAGACATTTCCCACTTTAATTCAAAGTAAATGGACAATAAATTGCAAAGATCATTAAACTTGAAAAAAATAGTTCCCTTAACTAATCTAAATTATTTTCTAGAAACACAGTTGGACATGTATTTGGCCAAGAAACTATTTCATGAAAATTGACGTTTTTTTCAGCAGTGATGAAACTAAGAACTGTGGGCACATTGCCAGTGTATTTATATGCTGCCATGAATGGTTAAGTATAGAAAATGACTGGCATAATTACTAAATGATTTATGAGTAGCTGATACTAGGTGCTGTATAGCGACAAGGAAACGATCTGTTCTGAACTTGGGCTGAAGTTGCATAGTATTACTGTTCTTCCTCTCAGGTGTCTTAAAGGATTTGATTGAAGTGCTGAGGGTAGAAAGAAGGGAGGGGACTGAGAAGAGATTACGAGGCGACACATTCAATTTGGATGTTTTACGCAGTTCGGGAATTAGCTTCTGACTCATCAAAACAAAACAAAACAAACCCATGACTACAGAAATAACTCAAAGCCATCAAAAGCTTGGGAAATATTCACCTGTTTACTGACTCAGATGCTGCAGCAGTATGAGCCCAGTGAAAAGCTATAAGATATTCCTGTCAGACAGAACCAACACAATGGTTCTGACAGCTGGAAGAGGATTGAGGCCTAAGCCCTGGTGAACCAGGTTCACATCAAACTGGTCTGACTACATAGTGACAGCTCACCACTGCTTTTTAGACACTTTGAGCTGATTTTGGCTATAATCCCAAATAGATCATATTCCCTATATAGTTCCCTATGGGCTCTGGTCAAAAGTAGTGCACTACATAGGGAATAGGGGGCCATTTGGGATGCAGATTTTTGTGAATGCTTGCTGTTATGTCAGTCTCCAACTAGTCTTTACTGTACTCATTTATATATAATACCTCAACTGCCCTAAATCTACCAGAGTGATGTAAATGTTCTGGGTCTGGCTGGCCAACCATAGATTTTCCGCAGATAAAATACCAGCACTCTGGGATTGGTATAGTGGGGGCTGGCCAGTTTTTTTTTTCTTTTTTGTGCCCAGTGAAAGTTTAATTAAGATATATTCTCTTTATTCTAAGCCCTCTAACAGTTCTGCTGCTCTAAGTCAGGAGGTTAGCTTTAGGTGGTTCTGGTTCCCACTATAGGATGACATGACAATGCACATGCATGGGCCCCAGACCCAGCCCTAGCCCCAGCCCTAGCCCCAGTCCTAGCCACAGCCCCAGTCAGAACCTATAATAATTAATGTTGCGTACGCTGCCATGCCCCACTGCCACTGAACTCCATTGAGAAAGTCCTTTTTCATTTTCATTAAAACATTTATTTAACATTTAATTAAGCAGGGAATCCCATTGAGACCAAGGTCTCGCTTTCAAGGGTGCCCTTCAAGACAAGACCAGCAGCAATTACACTAAAAGTTAGAGACACAAATACAATCAAGGCAGGAGCATTGGAAAACAAAAAATACAATCATCCATACATTTCTCATAAATAATGTGACAAATATGTTTAAATGATAAATGGAGTGTCACACCCTGGTTCGGGGACTCATTATGTTGAACCAGGGTGTGTTCATTCTATGTTTTCGGTTTCTCTGGTGGGTGTTCTAGGTGGTTTATTTTCTATGTTTGCCGGTGTGACTCCCAATCAGAGGCAAACGAGTGTCAGCTGTCGGCTGTTTGTCTCTGATTGGGAGCCATATTTAATCTATCTGTTTTCCTTTCGGGTTGTGGGATTTTGTTCGTGTGTGTGCGTGTTGTACCACAGACGTCACGGTTTCGTTGTTTGTTTTGCTCGTGTGAGCATTTAATAAATATACTATGTTCACTCAACACGCTGCGCTTTGGTCTCCTCCTTCACACGATCGTGACAGAAAATCCCACCAAGACCAGACCAAGCAGCGTGTACAGGAGCTGAAGGGCGATAATTGGAAACAGAGGAGCGAGAAGTGGGCGAGAATGATGGAGGCCTGGTCCACGGGGGGGAGAGACCCCCAGGAAATTTTTAGGGGGGGGCTCACGACGTCGGGGCAGCAGGTGTACGGGTTGGAGGAGTGCAGGAGGTTGGCAGATAGGGCCGCCAGGTTAAGGGGGCCACTGGTCACGAAGGGGAAGGAAGGTGTAGAGGCACGGCCAAGGGTACTGGGGTGTGTTACCAGTCCGGTCCGGCCCGTTCCTGATCCCCGTGTAGGGCCAGGGGTGTGTGTCCTCAGTGCGGTCCTGTCTGTTCCTGTTCCTCGCATGGAGCCTGTGGTGCGCGTCCCCAGCCCAGCCCGGCCTGTTCCGGCCACTCGCACCAAGGATACGGTGCGCGTCGCCAGCCCGACCCGGCCTGTTCCGGCCACTCGCACCAGGGATACGGTGCGCGTCGCCAGCCCGACCCGGCCTGTTCCGGCCACTCGCACCAGGGATACGGTGCGCGTCGCCAGCCCGACCCGGCCTGTTCCGGTCACTCGCACCAGGGATACGGTGCGCGTCGCCAGCCCGACCCGGCCTGTTCCGGCCACTCGCACCAGGGATACGGTGCGCGTCGCCAGCCCGACCCGGCCTGTTCCGGCCACTCGCACCAGGGATACGGTGCGCGTCGCCAGCCCGACCCGGCCTGTTCCGGCCACTCGCACCAGGGATACGGTGCGCGTCGCCAGCCCAGTCCGGCCCATCCAAGCTTCCCGCACCAAGTCTGTGGTGCGTCTCGTCAGCCCTGTCCGGCTCGTCCCTGCTCTCCGCACCAAGTCAGTGGTGTGCGTCGCCAGCCCATTCCGGTCCATTCCTGCTCCACGCACCAAGCCAGGGGCGCGTGTCGTCAGTCCGGCTCCGGCCAGCGGGGCTAGACAGGACCAGGAGTACTTTGGGGGGTTGGAGAGGAAGTGGGGATCAGGCCCGGAGCCGGAGCCGCCGCCGAGGAAGAATGCCCACCCAGCCCTCCCCTGTTTTGCTCGTATTTAGGCGCGGTCACAGTCCGCGCCTTTAGGGGGGGGTACTGTCACACCCTGGTTCGGGGACTCATTATGTTGAACCAGGGTGTGTTCATTCTATGTTTTCGGTTTCTCTGGTGGGTGTTCTAGGTGGTTTATTTTCTATGTTTGCCGGTGTGACTCCCAATCAGAGGCAAACGAGTGTCAGCTGTCGGCTGTTTGTCTCTGATTGGGAGCCATATTTAATCTATCTGTTTTCCTTTCGGGTTGTGGGATTTTGTTCGTGTGTGTGCGTGTTGTACCACAGACGTCACGGTTTCGTTGTTTGTTTTGCTCGTGTGAGCATTTAATAAATATACTATGTTCACTCAACACGCTGCGCTTTGGTCTCCTCCTTCACACGATCGTGACATGGAGCATCCCAGTGATGCTTTCATGTGGCGAGACATGCTGAAGCTTTGAACCAACATAGTACAGAGGTCACCATATGTACACAGGTATTTGAACATGGCTTCAAATTAGTGGATTCGGCTATTTCAGCCACACCCGTTGCCGACAGGTATATAATATTGAGCACACAGCCATGCAATCTCCATAGACAAACATTGGCAGTAGAATGGCCTTACTGAAGAGCTCAGTGAATTTCAACATGGCACCGTCATAGGATGCCAACTTTCCAACAAGTCAGTTCGTCAAATTTCTACCCCGCTAGAGCTGCACCGATCAACTGTAAGTGCTGTTATTGAGAAGTGGAAACGTCTAGGAGCAACAACGGCTCAGCCACGAAGTGGTAGGCCACACAAACTCAAAGAACGGGACTGCCGAGTGCTGAAGCGCATAGCACGTAAACATCGTCTATCCTCGGTTGCAACACCCACTACCAAGTTCCAAACTGCCTCTGGAAGCAACGTCAGCACAAGAACTGTTCGTCAGGAGCTTCATGAAATAGGTTTCCATGGCCGAGCAGAAATGGTTTGTCGAGATCGGTGTGGAAAAACTTGATTGGCCTGCACAAAGCCCTGACCTCAACCCCATCGAACACCTTTGGGATGAATTGGAACGCCGACTAATCGCCCAACATCAGTGCCCGACCTCACTAATGCTCTTGTGGCTGAATGGAAGCAAGTCCCCGCAGCAAAGTTCCAACATCTATTGGAAAGCCTTCCCAGAAGAGTGGAGGCTGTTATAGCAGCAAAGGGGGGACCAACTCCATGTCAATGCCCATGATTTTGGAATGAGATGTTCGATGAGCAGGTGTCCACATACCTTTGGTCATGTACTGTATGTGTCTGTTCTGTATCCTCCCTGCCACAGTTGATACCTCATGTTGCTGTCATGTACAGTGCCTTCGGAAAGTATTCAGACCCTTTGACTTTTTCCACATTTTGTTACTTTACAGCCTTATTCTAAAATGGATTAAATAAATAAAAATCCTCAGTAATCTACACACAATACCCCATAATGACAAAGCGAAAACTGGTTTTTAGACATTTTTTCAAATTTATTACCAGCAAAAAACAGAAATACCTTATTTACATAAGTATTCAGACCCTTTGCTATGAGACACAAAATTGAGGTCAGGTGCATCCTGTTTCCATTGATCATCCTTGAGATGTTTCTACAACTTGATTGGAGTCCACCTGTGGTAAATTCAATTCATTGGACATGATTGGGAAAGGCACACACCTGTCTATATAACTTCCACAGTTGACAGTGCATGTCAAAGCAAAAACCAAGCCATGAGGTCGAAGGAATTGTCAGTAGAGCTCCGAGACAGGATTGTGTTGAGGGCCAGATCTGTGGAAGGGTAGCAAAACATTTCTGCAGCATTGACGGTCCCCAAGAACACAGTGACCTCCATCATTCTTAAATGGAAGAAGTTTGGAACCACGAAGACTCTTCCTCGAGCTGGCCGCCCGGCCAAACTGAGCAATCGGTGGGGAAGGGCCTTGGTCAGGGAGGTGACCAAGAACCCGATGGTCACTCTGACAGAGCTCTACAGTTCCTCTGTGGAGATGGGAGAACCTTCCAGAAGGACAACCAGCTCTGCAGCACTCCACCAATCAGGCCTTTATGGTAGAGTGGCCAGATGAAAGCCACTCCTCAGTAAAAGGCACATGACAGCCCACTTGGAGTTTGCCAAAAGGCACGTAAAGACTCTCAGACCATAAGAAACAAGATTCTCTGGTCTGATGAAACCAAGATTGAACACCTTGGCCTGAATGTCAAGCGTCACGTCTGGAGGAACTGGCACCATCCCTATGGTGAAGCATGGTGGTGGCAGCATCATGCTGTGGGGATTTTTTTCAGTGGCAGGGACTGGGAGACTAGTCAGGATTGAGGCAAAGATGAATGGAGCAAAGTACAGAGAGATCCTTGATGACAACCTGCTCAGGACCTCAGAATGGGGCGAAGGTTCACCTTCCAACAGGACAGCGACCCTAAGACAACGCAGGAGTGGCTTCAGGACAAGTCTCTGAATGTCCTTGAGTGGCCCAGCCAGAGCCCGGACTTGAACCAGATCGAATATCTCTGGAGAGCACTGAAAATAGCTGTTCAGCAACGCTGCCCATAAAACCTGACAGAGCGTTAGAGGATCTGCAGAGAAGAATGGGAGAAAATCCCCAAATACAGGTGTGCCAAGCTTGTAGTGTCATACCCAATAAGACTCGAGGCTGTAATCGATGCCAAAGTTGCTTTAAGAAAGTACTGAGTAAAGGGTCTGAATACTTATGTAAATGTGATATGTTTATTTTATATTATACATTTATTAAAGTATTTTTTTATTTGACCCTTATTTGACCTTATTCTCATTTACAGCAACGACCTGTGGAATAGTTATAGTGGAGAGGAGGGGGAATGAATGAGCCAATTGGAAGCTGTGGATGATTAGGTGGCCATGATGTTATAATGGCCAGATTGGGAATTTAGCCAGGACTGGCCATACATCAACATCTTATTCTTGTCCCTTTTCTGGACAGATCCTCTCTTAGAAATCTCCCTTGAAAGTCTAAAGTGAAGATCCTCAGGTAACTAACTCCATCCATATCAAAATAAATCAAAAGCCAGACCTCACTTCCTGGAACTCAACTACACATTTGATTTGTTTGTTGTTGCTGTGCCAATTCCACTGAAAGACCAATGGCTATATTGTGTGTAATCGATCATAACCCAATCCTTCAGTCGGAATAAGCCCTGGTCTGCAGACCTCTGTGTGCCTAATTTATGCAGACTCATAATCATATCTCAGACCAGAGAGATTGTAATGGGGAATGGGGGAGGACGGTCATTTGCATGAGATACAGTTCGATTATTGCATGGCCATGTGCCACACTCCCTTCCTCCGTCAGAGCCACAAGGTTAAAGAGAAGGACGTGAGGAAGTGTGGTCCACATAGATACCCAGTACAGTAATTGCCATTAAGATCAATGGCCTGTGATCAACCTGAGCCTCATTGATCACCTGTTGATGTATGGCTTTGGGAGTCCATGGATGTGTTCCAAATAGTTTCCTAAGTAATGCTCTTTTTTTGACCAGGGCCCATAGGGAGAGGGTGCCATTTAGGATGCAGACCAAAGCTTTTCGATCACATTGTTTTTGTTTCTGTGTTAAGCATTGGAAATCAATTTGAATGTACACATGTACATTTATGAACACGTAAAACATTTAGAATTTTTCCCATGTGTATTTGAATAAGGACTAATGACAAAGTTTCAGATATTTGCATTATGATGATTAGTTCTCAGTAATACAGGGAGTGCGTCATTGCCGTCAATTTAATTAAAGTCTAGTAGTTTGACATTTACCTTTGTCAGCATTTGAAAGGGTCTGTCCAAGGTCATTTACATTGTCCTCATCATATTAAAGCAACATTAGTTTTCTGCCAAGCATAGATGTTGTTAATCCAATAAAGATATGTTTACACAACAGGATGCATCCGGCTGCATAGGCATTGAGTACGTTCCAAATGGTTTCGACTAGGGCCCTAGAGGAATAGGGTACCATTTGGGATGCATCCATTGAGTTGTTCTGACTAGCATATCAATGTAGCCTGTGCTTATACTGGAACTTCAGTTCTCTATATGCACACAGGCCCTACAGAACTGTTCCCTTCCTTCGTCTTCATAAAAGACTGTAGATCTGTAGGTTGGTTTACCATTGCCATAGGCTTCTCTCTACAAAAACTAAAAACACGGGAAATAGACAAAAAACTTCTGTAATATATTCCCGTATTCACTTTTCACCAGTTATATTCAATATTTTATAACCGGTAAGACTATTTTGATATGAAACTTTTTTTTCAATACAGACATGACTCATTAAAATCCTGGATGTTGTTGACCGTATCGAATACTTAGTTCAGTGCACACACAGATAGCTCCATTCAGACTCCAAGGCTGAGATACAGACGTTGAATGTACAGAGACACGTGCAGCCAGTCACCATGTCGCGACCGGAGAACGTAATATACAAACACACTGAGAGGGGATGAGGCCACTCAGCAAGGTCCTGCATGGTATATGTTTTATAAGATGTAATGTGAGGCAATACAATAAGATTGAATCACCTGGCACAATGCAGACCCAGCTTATTGTACAGGGTGATGCAACACTATAGACTGTGGTTGTAGTGTTCAGACCTGTAAACCATCATGTGTTAGTGTAAAGGTTCAGATTGTGCTGGAGAGAATAGGAGGCATGCTTGAAAGGGACAACCTAAAGCCTTTTGTATGTACCTACAATTCATCTAGATTGGCAACATCTTCTGCTTTTGAAACTGCAAGCATATGGCTACAAGAAGATATCAAAGTGTCAAAAGTGTTGTATTCATTTGCATATACGCTGGTGATGATTACATTGTGTTACATATACATATGCAGTGAGCCCTTCACTAAGGTCGGAGTGCAATCACACCCAGCAACAGCTACATGTGTCTAATTGAGCTTATATAAGAAAACACTGAATCTAAAAATGCTGGCTACATTGAAAACCAACACAGTTCGCTATCTCATTAATCAATTTATAATCAATTTATTACATTCATGTAACTCCTGCTAGCCTCATTCTAACTCTGGCGTTATCAGATGCGTTCAGCGGTTCTGGAGTCCATGGATCTACACTTAAAAGGAATTCCTTCATGTTTAAAGGAATGCCTCACTTACTGTAAAACATAGCTCTCATAACCACACTCAGAAACAATGCATAAGAAAACTATGAAAGTCTCACAGTCTAAAGGAATATGTGAACAACTCTGCATGAACAAAATATGTAAACCCTCAAAAGAAGTCCACCTCCATTGCAATTAAACAAGGTTAAATGCAGAACTATCGCGCAAAGTTATGTGTAATTAGTATCAAAGCTGACATTGTGAAATTGGTCTGAACATCAAAGACTGCTGTGAAAGCTTTGCATTCCTCAACAATAAAATGTATTTAATAAAACATGAGTGCAGTTTTTGTTAAAGCAAAGAATGAGACAGGATGTTCGCAGGACAACATCCTCCCTCTGAAGTTGTAACTTTTACCTTTGATTTTTACAATTTAGTCATTTAGCAGACGCTTTCATCCAGAGCGACTTACAGTTTGTGAGTGCATACATTATTATTTTTTATACTGGCCCCCCGTGGGAATCAAACCCACAACCCTGGCGTTGCAAACGCCATGCTCTACCAATATCCCTGAGAGCCATTCCCTCCCCTACCCTGGATGACACTGGGCCAAATGTGCACCGCCCCATGGGTCTCCTGGTCGCGGCCGGCTACGACAGAGCCTGGATTCGAACCAGGATCTGTAGTGGCACAGCTAGCACTGCGATGCAGTGCCTTAGACCACTGTGCCACTCTGGAGGTAGTATATCTTCTCCTGTCTTAAAAGCTGGGACAAATTAAGACAGGAGAAGTAAATGGTTGTTTTAGCATGGCTACAATACATCCATCCTGACCCTGAGGCAAAGGTATGGGGGTAGCCACAAGGTTAGAGTGTTGGGCCAGTAACTGAAAGGTTGCTGGTTTGAATAAATATAAGCACTCCCAAACTTATTATTGGGAGTTCACAGCAAAGCTGGTCAAATAACTCAAGCATAGTCTGGTACATGTTTTTCTAATTTGGCACACAGAAACTAGAGGCCATGAGTAACTTGTTCAATTCTTTTTGCACTGATTGGCCTTTAGGTGGCGTTTCTATAAGCAGTCACACTTAAACCCTCATATCCGTCGCCCCGTTTGAAACTTTGTATGTAGGTGTGTTTCCTCATGCTGAACAAATTTGCCTCAAGGAGCCATAAGGTCCGTCTTTGAAAAACATATTCTCATGAACCATAGGTCCAAATAACATCATGTAGGCCAATGGTACATATCTTAACTTAGTTTGAGAAAAGCTAGGGGATTGGTTAAGAGATGTCTGAGTTATTAATAAATCCAGAAATCTGATTTCACGTGTCCATTTAAATCCTTTGTTAAATCCACTCCACAATGGCCTATCAACTTGAAACTTTAAGGGTCATCAAAGCCATTACCATGATGAACCATGTTACATTTTGCATTGATATCTTCAAAAATAAGGAAACTATTAACAATTCATTTTTTGACTATGTAATGCTAATGCTTAAGAAATCTACTTCTCATGGACTAAAAGTCTTATTCATTCCAAATGTTGGTCTCTGGACAATAGTCCTTAAAGAGTTTGAGAAAATAACATTGAGGCATTCAAAGATTGCCACACCATACCAGTAGATCAGTGGAGGTTACTGAAGGGAAGACGGCTCATAATAACGGTTGGAACGGAGCAAATGGAATGGCATCAAACACATAGAAACCATGTGTTTGATACCATTCCACTCATTCCGCTCAAGCCATTACCACGAGCCTGTCCTCCCCAGTTAAGCTGCCACCAACCTCCTGTGCAGTAAATCAGATTGTATGTGTCCATTTAAACCACTGTCAATCCACTCCACAGTGGCCTATCAACTTTAAACTTGTCATCGCTATCATGGATGTCCCTAAGATGAACCACTAAGATGGACACTATTAACAACTCATTCTTTGCACACGTAACGCTTGAAATCCTCTGCAATCATCTTCTCATGAAATATACGTCAGATCACACCAGGGCTATAAGAACTGAACTGATGGACATGGGGACATGAAATTTAGTTTTTAAAGCTTATGTATAAGTCCTTAGAAGCTGTGCGAGTGTAAAGATGTGAGTAGATTGTTTGAAAAACAGTGAATTGGATTGAAAGTAGATATTTCTAATCACTCTTCCATTGGTGTTAATTAGCACCTTTGTAATAGCAGTTGTGCAAATGTATGTAAGCTATACTAGGCCAAATAATGTGTGGAATATTTGCATATCTGTTGTTGTTTCTGAGAGAGAGAGAGAGGAGAGTGAGAGAGGTGAGAGAGAGAGAGTGAGAAATCAGCATTCCTCTTGAGTAAAGAAGTCATAACAAAACAGTCTTAACAAAACAGAGGTGAAAGAGTCTCGCATCACAGTAGCCTTTTCTTTTAGAAAGAGACAATGGAAAAGGTCTCTGCTTCATCATTTTCACTTTTTTCATCACTTTTATTATTTCATAGGAATCACATTGCTTTGCCAAGTGCTGTGAGAGACCATCCAATTATTTTCAGTCAATTAACAATATTGAGCTTTTACAAAGTTGAACAAGATACACTATATATAAAAAAGACACCCCTTCAAATTAGAGGATTCGGCTATTTCAGCCACACCCGTTGCTGATAGGTTAATAAAATCGAGCACACAGCCATGCGATCTCCATAGACAAACATTGGCAGTAGAATGACCTTACCGAAGAGCTCAGTGACTTTCAACGTGGCATCGTCATAGGATGCCACCTTTCCAACAAGTTAAATTTCTGCCCTGCTAGAGCTGCCCCGGTCAACTATAAGTGCTGTTATTGTGAAGTGGAAACGTCTAGGAGAAACAATGGCTCAGCCGCGAAGTGGTAGGCCACACAAACTCACAGTACAGGACCGCCGAGTGCTGAAGCACATAGCGCGTAAAAAACGCCTGTCCTTGGTTGCAACACTCACCACCGAGTTCCAAACTGCCTCTGGAAGCAATGTCAGCACAATAACTGTTTGTCGGGAGCTTCATGAAATGGGTTTTCATGGCCGGCCAGCCGCACACAAGCCTAACATCACCATGCACAATGCCAAGCGTAAGCTGGAGTGGTGTAATGCCAGCTGCCATTGGACTCTGGAGCAGTGGAAACGCGTTCTCTGGAGTGATGAATCACGTTTCACCATCTGGCAGTCCGACGGATGAATCTGGGTTTGGCGGATGCCAGAAGAACGCTTCCTGGCCGAATGCATAGTGCCAACTGTAAAGTTTGGTAGAGGAGGAATAATGGTCTGGGGCTGTTTTTCATGGTTCGGGCTAGGCCCCTTAGTTCCAGTGAAGGGGAATCTTAATGCTACAGCATACAATGACATTGTAGACTATTCTGTGCTTCCAACTTTGTGGCAACAGTTTGGGGAAGGCCTTTTCCTGTTTCAGTATGACAATGCCCCCGTGCACAAAGCGAGTTCCATATAGAAATGGTTTGTCGAGATCGGTGTGGAAGAACTTGACTGGCCTGCACAGAGCCATGACCTCAACCCCATTGAACACCTTAGGGATGAATTGGAACGCCGACTGCGAGCCAGGCCTAGTCGTCCAAGACCAGTGCTCGACCTCACTAATGCTCTTGTGGCTGAATGGAAGCAAGTCCCCGCAGCAATGTTCCAACATCTAGTGGAAAGCCTTCCCAGAAGAGTGTAGGCTGTTATAGCAGCAATGGGGGACCAACTCGCAAAGGGGGGACCAACTCCATATTAATGCACAGGATTCTGGAATGAGATGTTCAATGAGCAGGTGTCCACATACTTTTGGTTTACCTTAGTCGAAGACACCCCCCGTAAACCAGCAGACTAGCCTCCAGGGCCCGTAGGTCCTGCTCACTCCCAACCATCACTGAGACATTATCAGCGTATGCTCACACTGCTATACCTGTCCCCAACCCTATAGCATTGCTTTGATATTAGTTTTTCACAAAAACAAAATTCATCCACTCTCTAATTACCTCCCAGGGAGATTTGAAATATTGGAAGGGATGAAATATACCAATTAATGACAAACATACAAATTCACACACCGAGAGAGAGAGAGAGAGAGAGAGAGAGAGAGAGAGAGAGAGAGAGAGAGAGAGAGAGAGAGAGAGAGAGAGAGAGAGAGAGAGAGAGAGTGAGAGAGAGAGAGAGCAAGAGTGAAAGAGAGAGTTTCTAGGGGGCTGGGTTGGCGGATTCATTAATTACACAGACGCCAAATTGAAAACTCTAATCCTTTGCTAGGGAAGATCCTGTTTAACCAAACCCTGCCTACTCTTTGGGAATCCTCTCCAGTTTGTTATGTCATCCCTTTCTAATTAGTTGCAGAGAAAGAGAGAGATTCCTTCAGAGGCTAACCAGGCTTGGAGTGTTTGGTTACTGCATGTTAACACCATAGATATAGAAACAAATACCAAGGACACAATCCTTGTCCTCTGTTTACAAATGAATTGCTCTTCATCATACTGTCCATCAAAACCAGATATTTTACCAGATATCACAAGATTTTATATTTGTGTGAACGCAACCAAGACGCTAGCTGAGTAATTTGCTCATTTATGGGTACCCTGTATCACATTTTATATGAGTTTTACCTTTGAAAAATGACCATCTAATGAACCAATCTATAAACTGTAGAATATTGGTGACATGTATATATAAGTGTGTCATTACCAAATAGTGCTATTACATGGTTGCTGTGGTGATGGTTCTGCCTTACTTTAAATTCACACAAATGTTGTTGTGACACATTTCTTCCCCGATCTACTTATGTAAAGCTCCTTTTAACAAGTTGTATTAATTAATACAAGCGTAATGAAGTCCCTGCTGAATTTGGGGAGAATCACAAAGTGTTGCGAGTTACGAAGGAAACTGTAGATGTTAGAGTGTGCTGTGTGTAGATGCCGGGAACTGGGGAGAATCCAGTGAATTAGGAGAAAAGCTGTAGCTAGTTGTTAGTTTGTCTCAGTGGGGTGTATTGTGTGTATTGTGTGTAGATTTACTCTGCGTCGACTCTACACAGCTCCTTAAATCACACTTCTGGAATGGAATGAAAAACAGAGTAGATGTCTCATAAGATAGCATTCTGATTGTGTCATAATTAGTGTAACTTGCAATTGATGAGAACTACTTGTTTGCGAGAAGGTTTCCAATCAAAAACAAAGTGGAAGATGTCATCACTTCGGTTAAGTTTGACAGTACTTTCTGCAGAAAATGTTTTTTTGCTGGGAAAACGATGGCTTGATGTCTGTATTGAAGAGTTATTACCATTTTATTCATATGCACCTAATTGAAATTACCCTTCAACAAGGTAGTCTCAGTGGACAGAAGCAGAATACACATCCTGGACACAATCAAACAAACCTGGGTCCCCCAATGAATCTCGACGATGAAAACATATTCCCATATTATTATTAATGAAACTGGGTTTGGGTAAAGTTTAATCTTGAGAGAACAAACAGTGTGCCGCTGGTTTGAAGACTGCTAATTACGAAGGGAGTTGTTAGGCCATATCCGTCTGCTCAGGCAATTTCAGACTGAAACAGCACTCCACTGATGATTTCTGAGGTGGCAGCTCAGCCTATAGAGAGACCAGACGCACAGACCCCAGTGAATAACTAAATCAGTTCTCCAGCCAAGGAAAGAATGAAATAGGGTAAATAGACTTTTCAAAGAATGTGTACCCTCCTTTAGGAATCTAAAAGTAACTGGCATGACAATAACCCAGTGAATTGGCTGGCACTCGACTCGACAAGTGGATTGAATTTTACACTATATGGAATGGGCAATGGAGCCTCCTTCGTCTGTCCTTGCAGTCTGCCTTCTATACTTCTATACATGGCTATGTCTAATTCTACCATTTAATTTTAAGTGTGTCTCTTCATTGGTTTGTCAGGAACGTGTACTTGTTGTTTTGTCAGAAACATTATCAGGCCCCATCCACAAATGCAATTTGCTGCTGGGAAATTAGTGTCACGACTTCCGCCGAGGCTGCCACCCATCCTGGTTCGGGCAGGCTTCAGCATTCGTCGTCACCGGAGTACTAGCTACTGCCGATCCCATTCTCATCACTCCACTTGTCATGTCTTGTCAATCACACACACCTGGTGCTCATTCCCCTAATTATGTGTCACCTCTGTTCCCCTTGTCTTTGTGAGTGATTGTTTGTTGTGAGAGCGTGTAGCTCGGTTGAGCTACATTTCACTGTGTTATTGCCAAGGTGGATGTTTTCCCTTGTATAGTTTCGTTTGACGCTTGGGGCGTTTGATTTATGTAAACGGATTAAACTCTGGACTTCGGTATTTTACCTCCTGCGCCTGACTCCTTCTTTCACACCTCGTCACAATTAGATGTTCAAAAGTAATTGTGAATATGTGTTATTATCTACTAAAACAGTCCAGAAATAGGACCTGCAGGACATAAGCCTAATTTACACCGTAGATACGCAACAAAAAAACACAAATGCGAAATGGCGATCCTGCGGACTTGCATCAAGTTTATAATTGCGAGGACTTCCCGAGTGGGGCAGCGGTCTAAGGCACTGCATCGCAGTGCTGGAGGCGCCACTACAGACCCTGATTCGATCCCAGGCTGTGTCGCAGCCGACTGGGAGACCCATGAGGCAGTGTGTCAAGAAGCAGTGCCGCCTGGCAGGGTTGTCTTTCGGAGGACGCATGGCTCTCGACCTTTGCCTCTCCCGAGTCCGTACGGGAGTTGCAGCGATGGGACAAGACTGTAACTACCAATTGGGGCAAAAAAGGGGCAAAACCTTTATAATTGCGGGGCTTCACAGGTCTGCCTATTTTTGCTACGCCATTATACAGGATTGTCATTTTGCATAGCTATTCGTAGTTCTTGCGTTGTGTACTGTGTAGGGTATAAATTAAGCTTCAAGGATAGATGTCTTCTGTTTTTGGTACGTGCAACACGTCCGTATTGGTCCTCATCTCTACTGTGTAGGGTATTGACGGTAGCTCCCGGAACTTAAGATGGGAGCATCCAGTGATTTATCTGTATGGATTTTTTGGACACGTTCCTCCTTAGAGGTCTTGAGTTAGAGGCAACAGAGACACCTATCTAATCATCTAAATGGATGGTCCTTGGAGCATAGAGGTCGAAACACACCTCAAACATAGAATCTCTTAACACATCACATGATTTCCGGAGCTACATATCGTAAATATCAAAATGAACGGTAGCTTACAGTAATGTTGGTTAGTATCTGTTAGACAAGTTACCTTCCATTGCTCTTGATAAAGAATTGTTAGCCGAATAATGAATGAACTGAGGCAGAGCACCGTGACAACAACATTGTTATTTATGGAACGCTGCAAGTTGCATCATATTTTAAGCAGAAAAACTGGTATTTTATTGAATATGCACCAGAAGCCTCTCTCTCCAGTATATCATCTGTGACAGGCTTTGGCTTGGTGATGAAAAAGGAGCAGTAACCCGGTGCTCGGTCTGCGTGTGTTGCCACTGACCTTTTAGTTTCTTAACCTCCGTCACTGCAGCAGACTGCCAGCCCGGGAGAAGAGAAATGGCAGCATCCTGCAGGTCACAATCAGCCAAGGTGTGTCTTTTAAAGCTCTCTGAAGCCCCTGAAAGGCCTCACACTGTAGCAAAAACAACAATAACAAGAGGGGGAAATCACATTTAAAACGCTAAAGGAAATCAATTTGACTGACAATGGCTTGGAAAATATGTAATGAATCATACTGCTGCAGCAAAGTGTTTTTCTTTCCCTCCAATGATAAACACCTCAAAAAGCCTGTTGTTCTATAAGGCCTTATGTTATCGACAAAAACACATTACTATGATTACTATGTATCAGTAGTGCTGCCTGGCTGCAATTACTACTTTGTTCAGTTCCACGCAACATATTTAGTAATAATGGCATAACTGAGTTCCAGAGTTGGAACTCAAGTATTAAAAGGCATAGGGGCGGCAGGTAGCCTAGCAGTTAGAGTGTTGAGCCAGTAACTGAAAGATCCCTAGTTCAAATCCCTGAGCAGACAAGGTAAAAAATTAAAAATAAAATCTGTTTCACATGTGTATAATACACAGTTACTTGTATGTGTGTAACAGGACAATTACAAGTGCCCACCTAATTATTATATGGAATTCTATTTTGAATGAATTACAAGAATCTGTAATTTGGCTCCGTGTTTGGCGGAATACGCAAAGACACACATGAAGACACACAATCTCACAAACACACACACACTCTCACAAATACACACACACACTCTCACAAACACACACACTCTCAAAAACACACACACTCTCACAAACACACTGCAGGTGGAGAGACAAGGTGGGAAACAACAAATTACAAGAATCTTCACTGTGTTTTGGCAGAATAACATCAAGACAGACTGACTCACACACAAACACACACACTCTCACAAACACACTTTGCAGGTGTACAGAGAGGAGGTGGGAGTGAGAATGACAATGCACCATGTGGCGTCCCTGCCTCAGCTCCGAGGCCTGTGGTTGTGAGACTGGCAGCTTTGTCTCTCTACACGGGTACGCAGCATGCAGGGGAACTGAGTAATCGTGTCCTTGAAACAAAGCAGCAGTGGAACACAAAGCAGCACGGTGGAATTTGACTTACTGTCGATACCCGACAACCTCAGGAGCCATTCCATAGTTAATTTTATGGCCAAGGAGCTCCGCTGCTCCTAACATCTGTTTTGCCCTGCTGTGCTGTTTTTTTGTTTTCCGCCATTGGTAAATGTTCCGGGTGTGAAAACAGAATGGAAAGGAAATATCATACTGTAGAGCAAATTTGGGTTGCCTGCTTGATGGTGCATGAGTAAGGCTGCAGTGGTTCTCTGGTCCAATATACTGCATCACATTGTCTCTGATTTCCATATAACGCTGTCAGGATGCCACATTCAGTGTATTACTCAGAGCCCTCGTTCCTATAATGTCTGCCTCCCCTATCACACACACATATGACAGGTAACATGACTGATGACTTCATAGATTCACACATAATTTAAACCATAATTGTGACCTTTGGGACACAGTACAGTGACTTCCCAAATGTAGGTTACTACACTGTTATTACCCTGTTACAAATCATGGTTTTTAACTCAGAACTATAATTAATCTGTGATCAGCTGTTTGATGGTTGATTGTGTGTGTGTGTGTGTGTGTGTGTGTGTGTGTGTGTGTGTGTGTGTGTGTGTGTGTACGTGTGTTTGTGCATGTGTGTGTGTGTGTGTGTGTGGTGTGTGTACGTGTGTTTGTGCATGTGTGTGTGTGTGTGTGTGTGTGTGGTGTGTGTACGTGTGTTTGTGCATGTGTGTGTGTGTGTGTGTGTGTGGTGTGTGTACGTGTGTTTGTGCATGTGTGTGTGTGTGTGTGTGAGAATGTTAGTTTTAGGGTTTAGCGTAAATACTTTTCTGTATCCGTTCTTACTTGAGTAAAAGTGTAGCCAGCTAAGCCCATACATACTGCCTTCATCAGCATATTGATGTGAGCTTACATTATGCAAATATTCTCATGGTTCTATAAACCATATGTAAATGTGCAAAATAGCCATGCCTGGACTAAATTACGCTCATAAATCTGATCAAGGCACTCCTAATGTCCTCATTGGGAAGTTTCCACCTTCTCTGTCCTAGCTGCTACTGACGTTAAGTTTAATTGCAGATGTTGCATGTTCATCAAACAAATTCTTGTATTATCGGTTACTTTAACAATCTTAGACCAATCAATCAGTCGTGAGTGTGGTGATTTAGGTTGTATCTAGTTTTTATCTGTCATAATTGCTGCCACTGAAATATGATGATCAGCTTGGAGAAACTGTTGGCCAGAACATGAACTGGCTCCTGAGGATGTCGGGTATTGACAGTAAGTCAAAGACCACCGTGTTGCTTTGAGTTCCACTGCTGTTTTGTTTCAAGGACACTGATTCGCCGACAGCAGCAAGCACACTGACCAATTCACCCATCATAACATACATCAAACATACATATTTGCATAGCTATTAAACCATTATGCATGTATAGGGTGAGGCGTTGTTTGCGACATATCAAACTGACATCAATAGAGATTAAGGCATCTCCTGAAAATGTTCCCTCCAATATATAAACCAATATCCCAAACCCTGAGTGCCGTAAAGCAGCAACACCCCCAACTCCGTGATACTGCAGAGTTGATGAGGAGACACCATTGGAAGCCAGAACTATAAAATTCCACTGTATATACAGTGTTTGTCTGTTACTTTGCTGTACGATATACAAACAGAGATAGGGCTGAAAATGATTGGAGAGGTTGAGGGTAGAGGATGTTCAGGAGTAAAAACAAACAAAATAGAATCATTGTTAAATTGACTGTGTCCAAATGTATATAGTATGTATAAGCTGGAAGTAGAGGCCTAAGCGTTGTTGTTCACTAGTTTACTCCAATTAGGGAAGCGGTGGTGGGGTTGGAAAGTAATAAAGGGAAATATTTTTTTTTTAAGGATATGTATATATATGTATGTATATGTATTTATATGTATGTATGTATGTGTATATGTATATGTATATGTATGTGTATGTATGTATATGTATATGTATATATTTGCGAGAAAAAAAAACATACGGGGGATTGGAAGTGATGCAGACAATTACATTGATGGAAGTTACAATCTATCTGCAATATTACAGCTGATCTACCCCCTAAAATATATATATATATATATATATATATATATATATATATATATATATATATATATATATATTATATATATATATATATATATATATTTTTATTTATTAATAAAATAAATAAAAACAGAGATAGGGCTTGACGTTGTAATATGACAAGGCTACGAATAAAATCATCAAAAAGGAATGAGAGCAAACATCATTAATTGAAAGTACAGAGAGTCGTCAACACGCTTGTTGCTTTTAATAAGACACGTAAGTAATTGTGCCACTAAAAAAACACACTGAAATATTCATGCCCTTATTTCCCTTGGTATACAAACATCACTGACTTAAAGTCGCACAAGGTTGAAAGTTAAAGAGGTTGTTGTTTATCTGATTACTTGACACCTAGCGTCATAACATGTTATGGCACGGTCATAACCATGTTATAATATGACAGCTGACGTAACTTGTGATAACCTGTCATAATATGGTCATAACACTGTCATGACACATATTTAGACCTGCTGTGACATATATTTAGACCTGTTGTGACATATATTACGTTATTTTATGACACCTACATAATAGTGGCAAAGCCCACAAATCCTACCACACAACGCAAACCATTCCATTCAACATGTAAATAATCATTCTTAAATTGTCCATTTTATTACCATTGTAATTGTACACACATTGATGTCAAATATGTGCCTAGCCCAATTCTCTGTCGCTGATGACTGGGATGAATGCAGGAGCAGGACAAAACAGCCTCTTTGGGACTTATGACTGACATATAGCCATTTACTTGACAGGACTATCTGGCTTATATCATTACCCATACAACAATAAAACATTTCCTGTGATAGATTTTATACGTTTCCATATTTTGGAAACAAAGTTTGTTCACAACATTATTATTGTATTCCTCCATGGTTTAGCTTCAATATAGATGTATAATTAGAGCTACCATTAGGGGGAGACATTTGAACTGTTAGCTGCAGGCATGCGCCTCATACGTTGGAAGAAAAGAAGCAGGAAGAGCCCAGTGGTAAAATTACAATTGTCCGTGTCTCCTTATTCATCCTGTTTTCAGGTTTGTAACATTTATAAGCATGGTTTCATTTTGGAAATCTAAAGATAAAAATGTTTATCTAAACTGTTAATTTTTGTTAATTTTGTGGTATAATAAAAAAAAATTGACCGAGTGAAAAACAAGAGAGAATTTCCCCTTAATATGAGTGTAGCCAAGCTAAGGTAACTTACTTTGTAAGTCAATGTGACATGAAGGGTACCAAAACATTTCTGCAGAATTGAAGGTCCCCAAGAAAACAGGGCCTCCATCATTCTTAAATGGTAGAAGTATGGAACTACCAAGACTCTTAGAGCTGGCCGCCCGGCCAAACTGAGCAATAAGGGGAGAAGGGCCTTGGTCAGGGAGGTGACCAAGAACCCGATGGTCACTCTGACAGAGCTCTACAGTTCCTCTGTGGAGATGGGAGAACCTTCCAGAAGGACAACCATCTCTGCAGAACTCCACCAATCAGGCCTTTATGGTAGAGTGGCCAGACGGAAGCCACTCCTCAGTAAAAGGCACATGACAGTTCAATTGGAGTTTGCCAAAAGGCACCTAAAGACTCTCAGACCATGAGAAACAAGATTCTCTGGTCTGATGAAACCAAGATTCAACTCTTTGGCCCGAATTCCAAGCGTCACGTCTGGAGGAAACCTGGCACCATCCGTACGGTGAAGCATGGTGGTAGCAGCATCCTGCTGTGGGGGTGTTTTTCAGCGGCAGGGACTGGGAGAATAGAGGAAAAGATTAACGGAGCAAAGTACAGAGAGATCCTTGATGAAAACCTGCTCCAGAGCGCTCAGGACCTCAGACTGGGGCGAAGGTTCACCTTCCAACAGGACAACGACACTAAGCACACAGCCAAGACAATGCAGGAGTGGCTTCGGAACAAGTCTCTGAATGTCCTTGAGTGGCCCAGCCAGAGCCCCGACTTGAACCCGATCGAACATATCTGGAGAGACCTTAAATAGCTGTACAGCAATGCTCCCCATCCAACCTGACAGCGCTTGAGAGGATCTGCATAGAAGAATGGGAGAAACTCCCCAAATACAGTTGTGCCAAGCTTGTAGTGTCATACCCAAGAAGACTCAAGGCTATAACTGTTGCCTAAGGTCCTTTAACATAGTACTGAGTAAAGGGTCTGAATACCTATGTAAATGTGATATTTATGTTTTTTATTTTTTAATAAATTAGCAACATTTTCATAATAACTGTTTTTGATTTCTGATTATGGGGTATTGTGTGTAGATTGATGAGGGGGAAAAAACAATTTAATCAATTTTAGAATATGGCTGTAACCTAACAAAATGTGGAAAACGTCAAGAGGTCTGAATACTTTCCAAAGGCACTGTATATACAGTGAATCATATGTACTGTTGTTGCCTCAACAATGCATGGGTGTACTAAGTTTTGTTTTGCACACCACCACCATATTCAGTGATAGGGCAGCTAACGTTGGCTAAACAAACTCTGACTAGATGGTAGCTAACTGTTAGCTAACTAGCTAGCTACACGAGTAGTTGAGAGCTAGTTCGCTAGCTTTAGCTAGCTATGTAATGAAAACATTGAGAAAATGGGATTGTAATGTATTTGAGAATGTGTGAAAGTGTTTGCTATTGCCATAATATATTTGGTATGATTAGTTTTCAGCTTTCTTTAGCGGTGTCAATGCATTGTAGCGTACTCTATTCTGTTTTCTGTTCTTTACCAATATTTTTCAGAGAAAGTAATGCAACTGCTACATCCATCAAATGAAAGGAATGTTATTGGCAGGGAAAAACAGATTTAGATTTAGAGTTAAATCCTTTGTTGTTGTTGTAATACATTTTTTACAGTCATGTTTTTCTCATCATATTTTAAATAACTTGTAGAAAATACACTTTTTGATAATGTCATGAAGCATTATGACCATCCTGTGTCACTTTACTGTCACGCCGGACAGGGCGTGACAGTACCCCCCCCCCAAAGGCGCGGACTGCGACCGCGCCAACCAAACACAACAGGGGAGGGGCCGGGTGGGCATTCCGCCTCGGCGGCGGATCCGGCTCCGGGCGTGACCACCACTCTCTTTCCACCCCCCCGTAGCGCCCCTGGTCTGGTCTGGCCCCGCTGGCCGGAGCTGGACTGGACACCGGTGGAGCGGAATGCTCTGGCTCCGGAGTGGAGCAGCTGACCGGTGGAACAGGCACGGGCCGTGCCGGACTGACGACGTGCACCATTTTCTTGGTGCGGGGAGCAGGAATGGGCCGGACCGGGCTGACGACGCGCACCACTGGCTTGGTGCGGGGAGCAGGAACAGGCCGGACCGGGCTGGCGACACGCACCACTGGCTTGGTGCGGGGAGCAGGAAGAGGCCGGACCGGGCTGGCGACGCGCACCACAGGCTTGGTGCGGGGGACAGGAACGGGCCGGACCGGGCTGACGACGCGCACCACTGGCTTGGTGCGGGGATTAGGAACAGGCCGGACCGGGCTGGCGACGCGCACCACTGGCTTGGTGCGGGGAGCATCAGCACAGGACGTACAGGGCTGTGCACTCGTACTGGCGCTACAGCACGTGGCACTGGCGCAGGATATACGGGACCGAGGAGGGGTACTGGAGGCCACGAGCGTTGAGCCGGCACACTCCGTCCTGGCTGCATGCCCACCTTAGCCCGACACGTGCGTGGTGCTTGCACAGGACGTACAGGACTGTGCCGGAACACTCGCGGCACAGTACGTGGCTCCGCATAACACGGAGCCTGCCCAGTCTCACGCTTTCTATCCTGAGTACGGGGAGTTGGCTCTGCTCTAACTCTAGGCTCCGCCAACCACCCTTTTAGCCCCCCCAAAATGTTTTATTGGGGCTGTCTCTCGGGCTTCCTCCTCGGCCGGTACCCTCTGCGTTGCCGCTGCTCCTCTCTGTAGCGCGCCTCCACAGTCTCATTCCCAAGGACGGCGATCCATTCCGGCCTGGATCTCTTCCCCAGTCCAGGATCCCTTCCCGTCCAGGATCTCCTCCCAAGTCCAGGCTGTCCGTTCCTGGACACGCTGCTTGGTCCTCCTTTGGTGGGATCTTCTGTCACGATCGTTACAGGAAGAAGCGGACCAAGGCGCAGCGTGATAGGCGTACATACTTTATTAAATGTACAACACGAACCAAAACAACAAAACGATACGTGAAGTCCTAGGTTAAACAACAAACCTTACGGATCAAGATCCCACAAATAACTAGTGCCAACAGGCTGCCTAAGTATGGTTCCCAACCAGAGACAACGAGCTACAGCTGTCTCTGATTGGGAACCACCCTGGCCAACATAGAAATAAACGATCTAGAATGAAACACATAGAAAACTAAACAATAAACCTACACACCCTGGCTCAACATTAAAGAGTCCCCAGAGCAGGGCGTGACATGGACTAAGAAAATATAATTTATGACACTGTCAAGAAGCAGTATGACCATCATAATAATATAAGCCAAATAGGCCTATCACATACATGCCCTTATGTCAGTCATCAGTCAAGAAGAAGGTGTCTTGTCCTGCTCCTGAAATCTGCTCCTGCATTCATTCCAGTCATCAGCAACAGAGCATTGGGGTAGGTGCATGTCTGATATCTACAGTGGGGAGAACAAGTATTTGATACACTGCTGATTTTGCAGGATTTCCTACTTACATAGCATGTAGAGGTCTGTAATTAATCCCATTGTATGATTTTTAAGTAATTAATTTGCATTTTATTGCATGACATAAGTATTTGATCACCTACCAACCAGTAAGAATTCCGACTCTCACAGACCTGTTAGTTTTTCTTTAAGAAGCCCTCCTGTTCTCCACTAATTCACTGTATTGACTGCACCTGTTTGAACTCGTTACCTGTGTAAAAGACACCTGTCCACACACTCAATCAAACAGACTCCAACCTCTCCACAATGGCCAAGACCAGAGAGCTGTGTAAGGACATCAGGGATAACATTGTAGACCTGCACAAGGCTGGGATGGGCTACAGGACAATAGGCAAGCAGCTTAGTGAGAAGGCAACAACTGTTGGCGCAATTATTAGAAAATGGAAGAAGTTCAAGATGAGAGTCAATCACCTTCAGTCTGGGGCTCCATGCAAGATCTCACCTCGTGGGGCATCAATGATCATGAGGAAGGTGAGGGATCAGCCCAGAACTACACGGCAGGACCTGGTCAATGACCTGAAGAGAGCTGGGACCACAGTCTCAAAGAAAACCATTAGTAACACACTACGCCGTCATGGATTAAAATCCTGCAGCGCACGCAAGGTCCCCCTGCTCAAGCCAGCGCATGTCCAGGCCCGTCTGAAGTTTGCCAATGACCATCTGGATGATCCAGAAGAGGAATGGGAGAAGGTCATGTGGTCTGATGAGACAAAAATAGAGCTTTTTGGTCTAAATTCCACTCGCCGTGTTTGGAGGAAGAAGAAGGATGAGTACAACTCCAAGAACACCATCCCAACCGTGAAGCATGATGGTGGAAACATCATTCCTTGGGGATGCTTTTCTGCAAAGGGGACAGGACGACTGTACCGTATTGAGGAGAGGATGGATGGGGCCATGTATCGCAAGATCTTGGCCAACAACCTCCTTCCCTCAGTAAGAGCATTGAAGATGGGTCGTGGCTGGGTCTTCCAGCATGACAACGACCCGAAACACACAGCCAGGGCAACTAAGGAGTGGCTCCGTAAGAGCATCTCAAGGTCGTGGAGTGGCCTAGCCAGTCTCCAGACCTGAACCCAATAGAAAATCTTTGGAGGGAACTGAAAGTCCGTATTGCCCAGCAACAGCCCCATAACCTGAAGGATCTGGAGAAGGTATGGAGTAGTGGGCCAAAATCCCTCCTGCAGTGTGTGCAAACCTGGTCAAGGCCTACAGGAAACGTATGATCTCTGTAATTGCAAACAAAGGTTTCTGTACCAAATATTAAGTTCTGCTTTTCTGATGTATCAAATACTTATGTCATGCAATAAAATGCAAATGAATTACTTAAAAATCATACAATGTGATTTTCTGGAGTTTTAGATTCTGTCTCTCACAGTTGAAGTGTACCTATGATAAATATTACAGACCTCTACATGCTTTGTAAGTAGGAAAACCTGCAAAATCGGCAGTGTATCAAATACTTGTTCTCCCCACTGTATGTGTGCGCAATTACAATGATAATTTAGCATTTTCAGAAAATGTTATATAACATAAACATACAGTCGTGGTCAAAAGTTTTGAGAATGACACAAGTATTGGTCTTCACAAAGTTTGCTGCTTCAGTGTTTTTAGATATCTTGTCAGATGTTACTATGATATACTGAAGTATAATTGCAAGCATTCCATAAGTGTCAAAGGCTTTTATTGACAGTTGCATTACGTTTATGCAAAGAGTCAATATTTGCAGTGTTGACCCTTCTTTTTCAAGACCTCTGCAATTTGCCCTGGCATGCTGTCAATTAACTTCTGGGCCACAACTTGACTGATGGCAGCCCATTCTTGCATAATCAATGCTTGGAGTTTGTCTGAATTTGTGGGTTTTTGTTTGTCCACCCGCCTCTTGAGGATTGACCACAAATTGGGATTAAGGTCTGGGGAGTTTTCTGGCCATGGACACAAAATGTTGATGTTTTGTTCCCCGAGCCACTTAGTTATCACTTTTGCCCTATGGCATGGTGCTCCATCATGCTGGAAAAGGCATTGTTTGTCACCAAACTGTTCTTGGATGGTTGGGAGAAGTTGCTCTCTGAGGATGTGTTGGTACTATTCTTTATTCATGGCTGTGTTCTTAGGCAAAATTGTGAATGAGCCCACTCCCTTGGCTGGGAAGCAACCCCACACATGAATGGTCTCAGGATGCTTTACTGGAGAGAAGTGACTTCCTCGCTGCCTTTCTTGACACCAGGCCATCCTCCAAAAGTCTTTGCCTCACTGTGCGTGCAGATGCACTCACACCTGCCTGCTGCCATTCCTGAGCAAGCTCTGCACTGGTGTTGCCCCGATCCCGCAGCTGAATCAACTTTAGGAGACGGTCCTGGCACTTGCTGGACTTTCTTGGGCGCCCTGAAGCCTTCTTCACAACAATTGAACCTCTCTCCTCGAAGTTCTTGATGATCCGATAAATGTTTGTTTTAGGTGCAATCTTACTAGCAGCAATATCCTTGCCTCTGAAGCCCTTTTTGTGCAAAGCAATGATGACAGCATGTGTTTCCTTGCAGGTAACCATGGTTAACAGAGGAAGAACAATGATTTCAAGCACCATCCTCCTTTTAAAGCTTCCAGTCTGTTAATCTAACTCAATCAGCATGACAGAGTGATCTCCAGCCTTGTCCTCGTCAACACTCTCACCTGTGTTAATGAGAGAATCACTGACATTATGTCAGCTGGTCCTTTTGTGGCAGGGTTGAAATGCAGTGGAAAAGTTCATATTCATGGCAAAGAGGGACTTTGCAATTAATTGCAATTCATCTGATCACTCTTCATAACATTCTGGAGTATATGCAAATTGCCATCATAAAAACTGAGGCAGCAGACTTTGTGAAAATTAATATATGTGTCATTCTCAAAACTCTTGACCACGACTGTACTGTTGACAAGTAGGCTATAGGGTAATGGATTGGTTTTCCTTGTGTGGTAGGTTTTGTGGGTTTTGACAGTCTTATGTAGGTGTCATAACCAGCCATAAAATAACGCAATATACACTATATATACAAAAGTATGTGGACACTCCTTCAAATTACTGGATTTGGTCATTTCAGCCACACTCGTTGCTGACAGGTGTATAAAGTAGAGCAAACAGCCATGCAATCTCCATAGACAAACATTGGCAAATGTATTCTCTGCTAGAGCTTCCCCGGTCAACTGTAAGTCCTACTGTTGTGAAGTAGAAACTTCTAAGAGCAACAATGGCTCAGCCGCGAAGTGGTAGGCCACACAAACTCACAGAACGGGACCGCTGAGTGCTGAAGCGCGTAGCGCGTAAAGATCGTCTGTCCTCGATTGCAACACTCACTACTGAGTTCCAAACTGCCTCTGGAAGCAACGTCAGCAGAAGAACTGTTCATTGGGAGCTTCATGAAATGGGTTTCTATGGCCGAGCAGCCGCACTCAAGCCTAAGATCACCATGCGCAATGCCAAGCGTCGGGGGGGGGGGGAAGGCCCTTTCCTGTTTCAGCATGACAATGCCCCCGTGCACAAAGCGAGGTCCATACGGAAATGGTTTGTCAAGATCGGTGTGGAAGAACTTGACTGGCCTGCACAGAGCCCTGATCTCAACCCCATCGAACACCTTTTGGATTAATTGGAATGCCGACTGCGAGCCAGGCCTAATCGCCCAACATCAGTGCCCGACCTCACTAATGCTCTTGTGGCTGAATGGAAGCAAGTCCCCGCAGCAATGTTCCAACATCTTGTGGAAAGCCTTGCCAGAAGATTGGAGGCTGTTATAGCAGCAAAGGGGGGACCAACTCCATAATAATGCCCATGATTTTGGAATGAGATATTCGACGAGCAGGTGTCCACATACTTTTGGTCATGTATGTCATAACAGGTCTAAATATATGTGTCATGAGAGTGTTATGACCATATTATGACAGGTTATAACAAGTTATGTTAGCTGTTATGACATATTATGACATGATTATGACCGTGTCATAACGTGTTATGACGCTAGGTGTCAAGTAAAGTGTTACCGATTTGTCAATAAAATGAACAGGACATTTATCATTATTTTATTCCATCTTCACAATGGTATAACATTGAGATTATCTCTACATTTGAAGGTGCACGTAACATCAGAGCAAATCATAATTAAGTAACGAGAAATATATTCAGTTACAAGATAATTTGTCTCAAATGGCACCCTATTCCCTACATGCATCTGTCTACATATGCGTTCAATGTTGCTGAACCAGATTTTACCTCAACCCATTTACCATAATTCCTAGAAGCTAGAACTACAGGCCTGAGGCACAGTCTTAAATTAAACCCCCTATCTATGCCCCCCCCCCCAGCTAATATTTTTCATATACATATGCCTCTGCCGGAAACCAGAACATAGGATATGTTGCAGTAGGAAAGTGGCATCAGCGGGAGAATGATTATCATATATTTCTATTTTACCTCTTTATTACATGTTAATAAAACACATACTTACTGGATGTGGTTTCAGGTCTCTTGAACGGTCACATAAGATCATGTTGTTTTCTCCGTAACAAACACATGATCTGACCGATTGATCATTTCACAGTAAATCACATTTTTAATAGAACTCTGGGTTTAATTTAAGATTCATGCTTGGGTGAACCTAGGAGTCATTTATTCATAATGTAAAAGCTGGGGTCTTGAGGTTTTGGCAGACAATTGTTAATTGAGAAGGAGAAAAAGGAGCCAGACCATAGCTGTATTGTTATACTGCTGTTAGTTTAGAGGATGTACGGGTATTTCATGTTTCATTCCTAGCTACTTCTCCATGGTTTAGATTCCATGTGGTTGTTGAATCTGCTCAAAGACGGGAGGAATAGCAGCAAATGAGAGCTTTAATTCAAAACAAGTTTCCTTTGTTATCTCAGATAACAAAACATCAGATCATTGACATTGTTTGGCTTCTGTGTGTATTTTAAGAAGCTTTTGTCCTAGTTCAGCACCAAGACAACTGGTTTAGCTAATCAATGTCTTGAAATGTACACTATACAGGTGTTATAGTGCTATGCTGGAAGAAAATAAGTGAAGAGAATTTGTTAAATACAGTGTGTATGCTCTCATTAACTCTCATTATCTTTATATGGGATGGGTCATACCATATTTATAGCTTAGCATAGTTCACAGCTTTCATTGTAATGCCCTCATTCTATGTGTATACATATCTGAAAATAACCCAATGTAGTACTAGGAGCAAACCGGGTTAATCAAACATTTTCAAGCTTTTTCACGCTTCATGTTTAGCTATTCAAAACAAGACAAAATAACTCAGCTCTTTTAGTTATTTCCCATCAGAGCTAAAAGTATTGACGTATGTTGGATGCATCTTAATCTCACTCTCATTTGCATGTGGGTCAAATACGGCTTATCTAATAACTCTCAGTTTGGTTGGGGGGATATTCTCAGAACTTGGCCCCTGATTTGGGAAATGGAAGTAATAAATAACTAAGCAACTGTGTTTAGATCAAGACATTTCCTTAGTTGTCACTCCCACACTCCCATTTATTCTGTCAATACACCAAATGTAACACCTCATTATCTATAGCTATGCTTTACTGTCACATTAAAACCCATCAATGCCAAGGAACAATGTTAATTGTTGTCGCTATGGCGACTGATGATTTTATTTCTAGGTCGCAGCTCTACTTTTGTTCTTTGCTGTTTTTCTTTTTCATGGCTGACATGTTTTTGCTCTGACAGCAAGCTGCAGCAGATATGGTATATCAAGGAATAAGACAATAGGGACATGACTAAAATCCATTCAATGCTTTTCTGTCTCACTGGGGAAAGATGGGGAAACTATCATAGTTACGTTTACAACTAAAACTAACAGCTGGCTGTATCTCAAGACCTTGGAAATCTCAGTCACCCTCTCCAGCTTTCAAGACACTTCTGGCAGCTAGGCGACACTAGGCGAACACTTGCAGAGCCAGTAAACTCACACAGAACGGAACAGCACACCCACTTCAGATAGGAAGGAAGACAAGCTAGCAGCTAGGAGTTTCAAAGTGTTCCAACCCACATTTCCCACGGGGGAACAAGAGACAGGCAGTAATGGTTCCTTAAAGCATGATTGATGACCACCTCAAATACAGTAGCTAGCTACAGCACAAAGCTTTCCCCCAACTTGGAAACAGACATGGTCTCTACACACATCACGTTGGCACAACCACTCATTGTTAGCTTTTAATTTCCTCCTCTTGGCAAGAGTAAGCTGCGGAAAACGAGGGAAGCACATGGGATATACAGTAGCTGAAGGGCAAATGAAAGTTAACCGAAGAGGGAAGATTGTACTTACCTGTTCATCTAGTCTGTAAAGTGTTACAAATTTTCTAATCAAAATATAAATGTTTCGTAATTGCTGATCATTGAGAGTGGGGCAGTTTGCACAGACAAAGTACGCATAACGTAAAACCCCTAGTCTACTAAGTCAATTATAAACTTCCCCAAGGGAGCTACGTAATTCTCTTGGGATTGTGGTTAGTGGACTTGCCTTGGGGCCAAGGGGCTAGGTTTTGGATATCCTCAAAATCGTACCTACTCCCACCGGTCACTGCAATACTGTGCTGGGAGATTAAAGTGTAGATGTTCAAGTTGTAGAGGACAACTCATCTTAACTCCAGGAAGGACTGTCTACCACAGTTGAAAGCTTCACAGTTAATATTGCTTGACTACTATCTCATAATATGCTTTACGACCTCTCCATGTCTTAGCCTGGTGGGTGGTGATTCTGGTAATGATGCTAAGTGAGGCGTGATTACCGCATCTTTGTTTGACTTTGCAGAGAGGAGGTCAAATGGATTTCGACCCCAGTGTTGCTCTCTGGCGTGTGTGATAATTGCTGTGGGACACAGACTTCCAGAGAACACAGCTATTGATCAGGATGCTGGGTGAGAGAGAGGAGAGGATTTCCTTTCAGTCAGCAGTGAGCACTCCGCAGCACCTGAGAGGCGAAGCCTACACACTTGTTTAGCACTAAGCTAATTGACCAGCTCTGTAGAGAACAAATCGTGTTCATAATAACTGTGTGCAGCGTTCTGATATTTGATTGTGATGTGAGGTCATTCGACGTACACTATATAATGCATTAATGAAGACTTTCATTCTAAAATGCTATACATCCATTTTCAGAAATGTTGGTATATTAGCTTTTATTGTAAAAAAAAATATGAAAGAGATTGGTGTGTTTTTTCACTATCTAATCATGGCATGGAGTTGTTTAATGACAGATATGTATTTCTTTAAAATCTATCGCTTGATGATTTCATTTCAGATAAATGTTTTTTTTTGCTAAATGCTATATCCAACTTACTCAGAGAAATAGGTAGTACTGTTAGGTTTTATGGTCAAATGTAACAAATTGACTGGATGTCCTTTGGGTGGTGGATCATTATTGATGCACATGGGAAACTATTGAGCGTGAAAAATCCAGCAGTGTTGCTGTTCTTGACACACTCAAATCGGTGCACCTGGCACTTACTACCATACCCCGTTCAAAGGCTCTTAAATATTTTGTCTTACCCATTCACCCTCTGAATGGCACACATACACAGCCCATGTCTCAATTGTCTCAAGGCTTAAAAATCCTTCTTTAACCTGTCTCCTCCCCTTCATCTACACTGATTGAAGTTGATTTAACAGATAACATCAATAAGGGATCATAGCTTACACCTGGATTCACCTGGTTAGTCTATATCATGGAAAGAGAAGGTGTTCCTAATGTTTTGTACACTCGGTGTAGATTATACATTTCTTTCTTTAAACAGGCATACAACATTGTGTAAAATAATAATTAAGTAAAAAAAAATGTTCACCCACAATCCACTGAAAACAGAGCCACATGGCAAGATAAGAAGTGCAAGGAAATTAAAACCAGACTTCCAACGAGATCAATCACTTAATTGTCTCTGTCCTCATAAACGATACATACATTTTGAGCAACATATTAAGTTGGATTTATTCTTAAATGTTTTGATAAAAGTAAATTAACAAATAATTGAAACGACTTGCATTCATTTTTATTAAGTATACGTTTTATTTTTATTTTTTTTTGTACATTTTAATTCACCACATAATACTTTTTTACAGTGTGGCTGTGTAGTTGAGTGTGTAAAATTCCAACGAAATACCAATGAAATGTACCATCTTACTGCTCCAGTGGTCGAGGGTTAAATTCGTGCTTCCACCTGTCCCACTTTCACTCCTTCTCTGTCTCCTCCTGTTTCTAATCTGTCTAAATAAAGCATTGAAAAATAAAAGTGGAATTTCACAATAAATATTCTCCATATGCCCTCACGATCAAATCAATATTTTAATTTCTTAACCATTTGATTATATGAGAGACACAGTCTGAAAAAAATACACTATATATAAAAAAGTATGTGGACACCCCTTCAAATTAGTGGATTCATGCACACAGCCATGCAATCTCCATTGACAAACATTGGTAGTAGAATGGCCTTATTGAAGAGCTCAGTGACTTTCAACGTGGCACTGTCATAGGATGCCACCTTTCCAACAAGTCAGTTTGTCAAATTTCTGCCCTGCTAGAGCTGGCCCGGTCAACTGTAAGTGCTGTTATTGTGCAGAAGAAATGTCTAAGAGCAACAACGGCTCAGCCGCCACGTGGTAGGCCACACAAACTCACAGAACGGGACCGCCGAGTGAACGGGACCGCCAAGTGCTGAAGCGCGTAGCGTGTAAAAATTGTTTCCAACACTCACTACCAAGTTCCAAACTGCCTCTGGAAGTAACGTCAGCACAATACCTGTTCGTCCATTGCCGAGCTGCTGCACACAAACCTAAGATCACCATGCGCAATGCCAAGCGTCGGCTGGAGTGGTGTAAAGCTCGCCACCATTGGACTCTGGAGCAGTGGAAACGCGATCTCTGGAGTGATGAATCACGCTTCACCATCTGGCAGCCTGATGGCCGAATCTGGGTTTGGCGGATGCCAGTAGAATGATACCTGCCTGAATGCATAGTGCCAGCTGTAAAGTTTGGTGGAGGAGGAATAATGGTCTGGGGCTGTTTTTCATGGTTCAGTCTAGGCCCCTTAGTTTCAGTGAAGGGAAATCTTAACGGTACATCATACAATGACATTCTAGACAATTCTGTGCTTCCAACTTAGTGTTAACAGTTTGGGGAAGGCCCTTTCCTGTTTCAGCATAACAATGCCCCAGTGCACAAAGCAATATTTATACAGGAATGGTTTGTCGAGATCGGTGTGGAAAACTTGACTGGCCTGCATGGAGCCCTGACCTCAACCCCATCAAACACCTTTGAGATGAATTGGAATGCTGACTGCGAGCCAGGCCTAATCACCCAACATCAGTGCCCGACCTCACTAATGCTCTTGTGGCTGAATGGAAGCAAGTCCCCGCAGCAATGTTCCAACATCTAGTGGAAAGCCTTCCCAGAAGAGTGGAGGCTGTTATAGCAGGAAAGGGGGGACCAACTCCATATTAATGCCCATGATCTTGGAATTAGATGTTCTAAGAGCAGGTGTCCACATACTTTTGGTCATGTTTTGATGCTGCCTTTTACATGCAATGAAACCCAAAAAAGTGTTTGTAACAACACTCTCTTAAAAACACCAATATTCAGTTTGGGTGTTTCAGAGTACTTCTATTCTGTTTTAAGAAACTTTCTGTGTATCATAACACTTACATTGGGTTTAAACATTTGGTTTACATTCTAACACCCTCCAAACACCAGATCTCAGGTAAGGTGCACTAATTTTCATGGTTTCATTATACAATCATGGTGTTTTGAGTCTTTCTATTTTTACAGTGTAGTGGGGCTTCTAAAAACCGGTGTAGAGACATTCAACTTCCCATGTTCCCTTCCTCTGAGCAATCCTTGCTCTCAACTGCCTGCCATGCTCCATCCAGCCTTGTGTTGGATCCTTCAGACTCCAAAGCCTGGCACACGGTTCAAAGCCAATTCTCTTCCGCACCATCCCAGTGACGAGAAACTATTCAGCATGGTGTTTTGTTTAATCTCAGATTAACAAAGGCTTTTTTACTTAACTTACTTAAATTGTCACTTCTTCCCTGTACACCTCTCCCTGTTCTGTTAAAAAAAATTCAATTCAATTATGGTACCTTTTCCCCAAGTCAGTGAATTGGGCAAATACAGTGACTCTAGTCTATACTCTATGGAGGAAGGCAAAACAACTTGTGTAATGCTAAATATGGACATTTTTTACTTTTTCTCACAGTGCTACTAGTTTGTTTTAGATAGCCTATCGAACAAATTCTACACCAGCCACTGTAATGAACATGCACAGTAGTGTTTTTCCTGGTTATTGGCCTTGTAGTCTTTCACAGTAGGGTGTCAACTCATCACTTCTAATCCTGCTTCATGTGCATCTGTCCCCTGTTCCACCACCACGTCCCCATGAGACGGAGATGTGTTAAGTGTGTTATGTAGAGATGCTATCGCCCTTCAGGACCAAAAATTTTTTTCTGGAGCATAACCCAGTGCTTAGTGGGCTTTTAAATAGCCTCAAACAGCCTCACGCCCGCTCTCTGTAACCACAGAAGGGAGAGTGAATGTCAGGGATGGGCAGACAGACAGACGGCCTGTCTGGAGCCTCTGGTTATTGCCCTCATTGATTGAGACAGATGCGTGGGTGAACTGAGGGACGGCTTTACAAATGGAAGCTGAGACGAGACCACCACGACCGCTGAGGAATCGCACACTCCAGGCGACTCGCTCACGATTGATTGTCAGTTTGGGCGCTTATGTTCTCACCCATTGGATTGGAGATAGTGTTGGATGGATTGAACTTCCATCGAGCTCAGTATTTCTCTGTTGAGACTGATAAACTGAGAGTCATTTTTAAAGTTATTTTTAACCTGGAATAACAGATAAAATGCCACTGTTATTAGGACATTCTGAGAACGCTACAGTCATCGAATTACATAGGCCTATATAATCCCTTGAATGAATTATAGGATCTCTATGGCTACAGTACTTTAAGAAATTCAGAGAATGCCAGTTGTTGAGAAAATTCAGAGATCATCTTTTGGGAACACTTCTGGAAGTTTCATTAAATTTCTGTACCTTATTGTGAAATGAAGTGAAACTTCCAGAAGCTTTAAAATGAGGGCCATGATGTCAGGATGAGTAATGTATGGTATAAGTATACATTAATTACAAGTAAGTACCCCTCAAGATACACTTCATTTTAATGAGCTAAATCCTGTGTAACGCCTAGTAATTACATTGTACTTAGGCAAACATTACATGTACTATGCTTTGAAATAGTGTATTTTTCCACATCTGGGATGCCACCCATATTAGATCCCAGTCAGTGAGGTTAACCTACTGATCTGTTTTTACCTGATCAACCAAGTTATCCCAGATGGTACACTTTGTTTTGGGAGCAAGTGCTAGCAACAACACTGAGTCGAGATATAGCTTGAACATTGCACATTCAAGGGTAAGTAATTAGAGCCTATTGAGCATAGGCTATAATCTCTCAGACACCCAGCGCATCCATGAGGGATCACAACCTTTGTGACAGTTATTACTGTATGCAGCTGAGAATAAGCAAAACACTAAGTTGATGAATTTAGTGGAAACCTGTCCATTTGTAACAAGCATGGTAACAAGCATTAATTGTTAAACCGTTGTAATTACATCCCGCAATTACTACCAGTTACATGTCGTTATTACATTTACATTACATTTTAGTCATTTAGCAGACGCTCTTATCCAGAGCGACTTACAGGAGCAATTAGGGTTAAGTGCCTTGCTCAAGGGCACATTTACGTCATTTAGCAGACGCTCTTATCCAGAGCGACACCCTATAGCCAGTGGGATAACCACTTTACAATTATACTATTATTATTATTATTATTATTATTATTTTTTTTTTTGGGGGGGGGGTAGAAGGATTACTTTATCCTATCCCAGGTGTTCCTTAAAGAGGTGGGGTTTCAAATGTCTCCGGAAGGTGGTGAGTGACTCCGCTGTCCTGGCGTCGTGAGGGAGCTTGTTCCACCATTGGGGTGCCAGAGCAGCGAACAGCTTTGACTGGGCTGAGCGGGAACTATGCTTCCGCAGAGGAAGGGGAGCCAGCAGGCCAGAGGTGGATGAACGCAATGCCCTCGCCTGGGTGTAGGGACTGATCAGAGCCTGAAGGTACGGAGGTGCCGTTCCCCTCACTGCTCCATAGGCAAGCACCATGGTCCTGTAACTATGAGTTGTTACAGTTAACTGCAATACTTGGTACAGTGTAATTACACATGCAATTACACTATAATACGGACCCCTTAAAATGGTGCATTTGAGCACTGTCTGACATCGACATGACAACTCCAACAGCAGCAAATGAAATGACTCCGCATGAGGACCTACTCGTAAATATATGACAAAATGTTCTTGAACATGATTCAATGTTCAAGAAAATGTTGATTGAAATAAAAAATAAAAGACACACATTTCCAGGAACCCTTTTTCCTTCCATTCCACTATGTACATTGACCACACCACATAATTAAATAGAGCTATAGCATCTATATGGACCATACTTCCAGACCACATGAATCTAGTTCCTCTTTCCCTTAAAACGCATGAGAAGGTGAGAGTCCTCTTCTCTCCCACTCTGCCACAATAGCTATTACCCCTATGTAAATACACCAGCTCCCCACCAAGCCGTATGCAGCCAGGTATTACACTTGACCCTCCCCTCCTATACCTTCCCATGGGCTCATCGCCCTCCACTACTCCAGGCATCCCACGTCTCCAGGCCAGCCAAGCCGCTCGCTGACTTCATTGGGAATACTCTCGCTCCGGTCCACTTCCCGCGCTCCATCCCGGGAGCGACCCGCGCTTACCTTCCATTTTTCTCCCTCACTCAGGCTCGGGGAGAAGGAAGGCATTAACAGCACATCAGGCAGAGAGACTGTGAAGACGTCACCTGCAGGGACCCTGGGATACATCTCTTTATGGGCCACGGCACGCCTTTAATAGTGACATTTAACATCTCAACACCCCTCATTTATTTTTCATTGAACAGTGGCTTTTCAAAATACACCAGGGAGCCAGTGTTAAACCGCAAGCCTGATGTAAGCTAAATTAATCATTTTGGACTAGTATAATGGTAGTATAATGTTAACGGCTATGTTATGTCTGCGTAGCTGACAGGCCGTTAGATGACACTATTGTGAGTTTGACGGATGCCTTATTAGAAGAGAGATACAGTGTGGTGGTGAGGGAGAGGAAAGTTCCCTGACTGCACTGTGTCTGTGATAGCTTTATAATACAGAATGAGGTTGTGTGGTTTAAATGGTGCTCAACTGGTGCTTTTCCATCATTCCATTCCCAGTCACCATATATACCTTATTAAATTCCATGTTTATTAGGAACAATGGCTGAGAGTGAAGCTATGGACAGACATTAACATGTGAACACACATTATCTAACTGCTCAAATTATTTTTTTTGTTGTTCCAATGGGACGAGCAGTGACAGTTTTCGGACTGGTAGAGATCTGATGGTGCTAGAAGTTACAGCATGACTTATGTCTAAGGCAGTATTGATTGAATTGTAATCCTTAGCAGAGAGGTTTGACAAATGGTTGTCATGTCAGAAGATACCCTCCTGCTGAGACCATAGATTTAGTTTTATCACTATGTCTAGTTCTAGCCTGGTCCCAGATCTGTCTGTTCTCTTGCCAAACATGACATGACAATTCCATAAGGAGTTGGCAAGAGAGCAGAAATAGACTGATACCCAGTTTAGGAAGTGGGACAATTTTGAACGTTGTTAAGTGGAATGCACTTCTTCACAGATCCAGATAAGGTTATTGTATGTTATTGGTTAAACTTTGTGCACCAATAGTATAGCTTAAAGCGACTCCTGCGTTCTTCACATTTTTATTGTGCTAATGTTTCAACCAGTTGACCTGTGTCAGAACATTGCAGGAAGTGTGATTGCGTAACAATAGCAACATCCAGACAGTTATATAAGCTACTGTGGATCTACAGGCTGTCAGAAGTGCAAGGTTCTGTGGATGCATGTTGTCAAAGCTAAGCACATACTTGAAGGCATCTGAAAATAAGTTGTTGTTTTTTGTGTATTCACTCTTCATAAGAAGTCTCAACCTTGTAGGCAGAAGGAATGTCAATGGCTCTTCACTCATCTCTGGCCCATGCACTTGAAAGAATTGCGCTGTCATTTCAAGAGCCAACTAGTATACAAAATGTTATATTTTTGTCTTCTTTTGTTATTGTGTTCTGTAACAGTAACTGCTCTGAAGCTTGAATTAGCCATTGGTATCTAATTAGAGCTGAGCCAAGTAGCAATTGTCTATCTATTTGTATTTCAATTTATCGTACCTTGGAAATCTATGTATAAGTTGTATTGCATTGCATTTCTCTGACACAAATCTAATTAACCAGGATAAAAAAAAATTATTCACAATAATACTCTGATCATGAACTATATTCGTAACTCATTAGATCTGTAAATTGCTTTTGTTGATTCAACATCGCGGCCCGCTAATGAACATCCAAGGATAACTTCCAGGTCTCTACCCACTGGACACAGATGTCAGTTCAACGTTTAGCTTTGATTTACATTTGGTTGAGAATTCAATGTAAAAAAAAATAAAAAATCACCATGTCATTGGATTTAGGTTAAAAGTTTGGTGAAAAAAAAGATGAAATGCCCTTACGTTGATTACTTTTTGCAAATCAAATTAGTTTTCCACGTTGATTCAACATCATCACATAGATTTCTGGGGTTGAAATGATGTGGAAACAACGTTCATTCAACCAGTTTTTGTCTAGTGGGCAGGGTATCCTGGTTTACTAAAAATAAATAAACAAGGATTATGTTCATTTCAGGGAAGCGGCTTCCTACGATGTGTAAGGTGTCATGGAAACATATACTTTGACATGAAGCCGTTTCCTGTTTGGGCGGACGGTGTAAGGTCAATCCAATGTCCCTTTGTGGCCTTAATTCTCCAGACCAGCGGTGTAATCAGACTGTCACCTCTGATTAGAAAACACACCAATCAAAGAGCTCCGAGGTCAGGGGTAAAACATCCAAACAAGGCAGGGGTAAAACATCCAACAGCCTTCAGGGGTAAAACATCTAATGAAGGCAGGCTTTTTGTTTCCAAGTGAACACACAAAGTAAGTGTGAATCTTTTCACTTCTTTCATTCTAGATCCAGACTTATCATTAGTTGATCTAAACTCATGAGGCATTTATAAGTTATGTTCTCCAAAATCCTATTGCAATTACTCATTTAAAAGTCAAAAACTGTATGTACCAATCTGAGATTGACCCTTTATCATCAACAACATTACTGTATTGCTCCTAGTCCACATCTACAGATACATAGTCTACAGATATAAACAGTTGGAGAGAGTCCCAAAAGACCAGTCACTGTGGAAAAGGACTTAATGTCTACCAATGAGTTATATCAACAATAAAATCTTAATAGCATATAAAAATCATTCCCGTGACCTTGCAGGAGATTCATATCTTTGTTTTTGGTTGACGGTTGATAGAATCTTTTTATTTATGTTGATTATTAGCGGCTCACAGAGTCAAATAAAACAAACCAAAACCACACAAAAACACTTTTGTTGATTGAATGTGTCCACAAGTATAAGCTTGATTTTCAATGTACAGTCGACCAGGCTTTACAGTGCCTTGCAAAAGTATTCATCCCCCTTGGCGTTTTTCCTATTTTGTTGCATTACAACCTGTCATTTAAATGGATTTTTATTTGGATTTCATGTAATGTACATACACAAAATAGTCAAAATTGGTGAAGTAAAAAAAACTAGTTTCAAAAAATTACAAAAATAACGGAAATGTGGTGTGTGCATATGTATTCACCCCCTTTGCTATGAACCCCTAAATAAGATCTGGTGCAACCAATTACATTCAGAAGTCACATAATTAGTTAAATAAAGCCCACCTGTGTGCAATCTAAGTGTCACATGATCTCAGTGTATATACACCTGTTCTGAAAGGCCCCAGAGTCTGCAACACAACTAAGCATGGGGCACCACCAAGCAAGCGGCACCATGAAGACCAAGGAGCTCTCCAAAAAGGTCAGGGACAAATTTGTGGAGAAGTACAGATCAGGGTTGGGTTATAAAAAAATATCAGAAACTTTGAACATCCCACGGAGCACCATTAAATCCATTATTAAAACATTTAAAGAATATTGCACCACAACAAACCTGCCAAGAGAGGGCCGCCCACCAAAACTCACGGACCAGGTAAGGAGGGCATTAATCAGAGAGGCAACAAAGAGACCAAAGATAACCCTGAAGGAGCTGCAAAGCTCCACAGCGGAGATTGGAGTATCTGTCCATAGGACCACTTTAAACTGTACACTCATTAGAGCTGGCCGAAAAAAGCCATTGCTTCAAGAAAAAAATAAGCAAACATGTTTTGTGTTCGCCAAAAGGCAATGTGGGAGAATCCCCAAACATATGGAAGAAGGTACTCTGGTCAGATGAGACTAAAATTGAGCTTTTTGGCCATCAAGGAAAATGTCTGGCGCAAACCCAACACCTCTCATCACCCGAGAACACCATCCCCACAGTGAAGCATGGTGGTGGCAGCATCATGCTGTGGGGATGTTTTTCATCGGCAGGGACTGGGAAACTGGTCAGAATTGAATGAATTATGGATTACGCTAAATACAGGGAAATTCTTGAGGGAAACCTGTTTCAGTCTTCCAGAGATTTGAGACTGGGACGGAGGTTCACCTTCCAGTAAGCATACTGCTAAAGCAACACTTGAGTGGTTTTAGGGGAAATATTTAAATGTCTTGGAATGGCCTAGTCAAAGCCCAGACCTCAATCCAATTGAGAATATGTGGTATGACTTAAAGATTGCTGTACACCAGCGGAACCCATCCAACTTGAAGGAGCTGGAGCAGCTTTGCCTTGAAGAATGGGTAAAAATCCCAGTGGCTAGATGTGCCAAGCTTATAGAGACATACCCCAAGATACTTGCAGCTGTAATTGTTGCTAAAGGTGGCTCTTCAAAGTATTGACTTTGGGGGGGTGAATAGTTATGCACGCTCAAGTTTTCTGTTTTTTTGTTTTATTTCTTGTTTGTTTCACCCCCAAAAATATTTTGCATCTTCAAAGTGGTAGGCATGTTGTGTAAATCAAATGATACAACCCCCCCAAAAAATCTATTTTAATTCCAGGTTGTAAGGCAACAAAATAGGAAAAATGACTGGGGTGTGAATACTTTCGCAAGCCACTGTATATTCAGATATTCCACTACTACGCCGATTGCAAACAAGACAAAACAATTCTAATCAACCTGCCCTTTTTTGTGGCTTGACGCTAAAAGGCACCGTGCATCACAGATCCCAGATCAGAAGTAGGCCGCCAGGGACATACAGTAACAACTCTTTAATCTACAAGATTGGTGTACATGCCAAGCCCTCCGAGACAACCTATGAATCTTGGCCTCGTTTTTTTCTCTGAGGTCTGAGGTGTTGGTGGAGAGGACGTAGGTCGTAAGTGGAGGGGGCTGAGGGAGAAGCGGGAAGGGGGAGCAGCGCTCTCATACCATTGAAAAGTTTCTGAAGATGCCCCCAGCCACGATCAATGAGTCACTAGACCCTGATGAACACACGTCTCACACTCAGAGAGAGAGAGAGAGTGAGAGAGAGAGAGAGAGAGAGGGAGAAAGAGAGAGAGAGAGAATGGGGGGAGAAAGAGAGAGCGGTCCATGGTAAACTTTTTTTCTTCTCATGCCTCATTATATCCAGGGGGAAATTAGGGACCCCATTGATGGATGGCATATTTCAATTTTGTAGTGAATTATTGTACATTCGGAACATAAACCAGTCATTTGACTCCACGGGGCACATGAGGCCTAGTATCAATCACCAGTCCATTCGTACTGAATCAGGAATCAGAGACACAATACTGGTTTTTAACATTTACAATTTATGGCACATTTGTTAAGTTGAAATGCATGGACAATATTTGAAGGGTACTGTCATATCATAGATAGACATGGTTTTGCAAAGTTGGGTTATGAAAAGGTATTCATGATTACATATTTGTAAACTCAATACATTTTTGGTCCTCTCTCTTCACATTCTTTATATACAGTGGGGAGAACAAGTATTTGATACACTGCCGATTTTGCAGGTTTTCCTACTTACAAAGCATGTAGAGGTCTGTAATTTTTATCATAGGTACACTTCAACTGTGAGAGACGGAATCTAAAACAAAAATCCAGAAAATCACATTGTATGATTTTTAAGTAATTAATTTGCATTTTATTGCATGACATATGTATTTGATTTGAAAATTGTAGACCTGCACAAGGCTGGGATACAGGACAATAGGCAAGCAGCTTGGTGAGAAGGCAACAACTGTTGGCGCAATTATTAGAAAATGGAAGAAGTTCAAGATGACGGTCAATCACCCTCGGTCTGGGGCTCCATGCAAGATCTCACCTCGTGGGGCATCAATGATCATGAGGAAGGTGAGGGATCAACCCAGAACTACACAGCAGGACCTGGTCAATGACCTGAAGAAAGCTGGGACCACAGTCTCAAAGAAAACCATTAGTAACACACTACGCCGTCAAGGATTAAAATCCTGCAGCGCACGCAAGGTCCCCCTGCTCAAGTCAGCACATGTCCAGGCCTGTCTGAAGTTTGCCAATGACCATCTGGATGATCCAGAGGAGGAATGGGAGAAGGTCATGTGGTCTGATGAGACAAAAATAGAGCTTTTTGGTCTAAACTCCACTCGCCGTGTTTGGAGGAAGAAGAAGGATGAGTACAACCCCAAGAACACCATCCCAACCGTGAAGAATGGAGTGGAAACATCATTCTTTGGGGATGCTTTTCTGCAAAGGGGACAGGACGACTGCAACGTATTGAGGGGAGGATGTATGGGGCCATGTATCGCAAGATCTTGGCCAATAACCTCCTTCCCTCAGTAAGAGCATTGAAGATGGGTCGTGGCTGGGTCTTCCAGCATTACAACGACCCGAAACACACAGCCAGGGCAACTAAGGAGTGGCTCCGTAAGAAGCATCTCAAGGTCCTGGAGTGGCCTAGCCAGTCTCCAGACCTGAACCCAATAGAAAATCTTTGGAGGGAGCTGAAAGTCCATATTGCCCAGCGACAGCCCCGAAACCTGAAGGATCTGGAGAAGGTCTGTATGGAGGAGTGGGCCAAAATCCCTGCTGCAGTGTGTGCAAACCTGGTCAAGACCTACAGGAAACGTATGATCTCTGCAATTGCAAACAAAGGTTTCTGTACCAAATATTAACTTCTGCTTTTCTGATGTATCAAATACTTATGTCATGCAATAAAATGCAAATTAATTACTTAAAAGTCATACAATGTGATTTTCTGGATTTTTGTTTTAGATTCCGTCTCTCACAGTTGAAGTGTACCTATGATAAAAATTACAGACCTCTACATGCTTTGTAAGTAGGAAAACCTGCAAAATCGGCAGTGTATCAAATACTTGTTCTCCCCACTGTATATATACTGTATACAGTATACTGTATATAACCTAAAGAAAATGAATATGCCATGCTCTCCAAGCAAACAGTAATCATTTACAATACGTATCACCATGGCCAGCAATGTGAAGACACTGCACTTCACAAGGTTATTCCTTCAGGCATGGAGTCCTGAAATGAAGAATCTCCCTGTTCCAAAAATACAACAACATTAAAAAAGGAAAAGCCAAATAAGACCGACATGATTGATTTACATTCCACATTGAGCATTACCACATCGCATGAGGGGCACTTCTATCAAAAGGCTATCAATTATGAATAGCTCCATATGGGTCGCCTTTATCCTAGCCTACCAAGTCTAATTATTTGAAAGTCAGGAAAAATTATATTTGCAATTTTGCATTATTAAGGGAGCTGAATTGCACATGCCCTTGCCCTGAAAAGTTAACTCAGGATCATTTTACCTGCTGTAACTGAAGGAAAAAAAGTTAGAGAAGTTATGGTGGTATTCACACAGGGCTGCTCTCACTAGTTAGGTTTCCATCCAATTGGTGACAGATTTTCATGCAAATTTTAAAAAATATATGCATAAAGAAAATATGCGCATTTTCCCATCAGTGGTGTGTTTCCACCAAACAAACTTGTTGCGGATATAAAATCAGTGCGTGATGACATAGTGCACACAAAATTTACTTTTTCGCTTAGGTTTTCATGTACTGAATAAAAATCTAAAGTTCAATGTGTTTCCATCGCATTTTCAACTCTACCGATAGATTTTTCACAAAAATCAGTACATAAAATAACAAATGTGTCTACTCTGGTCTTGGCAAGTGCGCTCTAGCCAACAGCTAGCAGATACTGTAGGGTAGGCTGTGCAGGTAGGCTAGTCTACACAGTGAGATTATTATGGATGAGAGAGAGACATTTTTTATTTTTCAAACGAGAGTCAAGCATCCAGTGGTGTAAAGTATTTAAGTAAAGAATACTTTAAAGTACTACTTAAGTATTATTTTTACCTGTACTTTACTATTTATATATTTCACAACTTTTACTAAAGAAAATGATGTACTTTTTACTCTATACATATTCCCCAAATACTCTTTACATTTTGAATGCTTAGCAGGACAGGAAAATGGTCCAATTCACCACAAGAGAACATCCCTGGCGGACTCATTAAACAAAAATGCTTTGTTTGCAAATGATGTCTGAGTGAATTTGACCCTGGCTTGCTGTAAAAAATATATATATAAAATAGTGCTGTCTGGTAAGGAATTTGAAATGACATATTTTAACTTTTACTTTTGATACTATAGTATATTTTAGCAATTACATTTACTTTTGATACTTAAGTATATTTAAAACCAAATACGTTTAGACTTTTACTCAAGTACAGTGAGGGAAAAAAGTATTTGATCCCCTGCTGATTTTGTACGTTTGCCCAATGACAAAGACATGATCAGTCTATAATTGTAATGGTAGGTTTATTTGAACAGTGAGTGACAGAATAACAACAAGAAAATCAGAAAAACGCATGTCAATAATGTTATGAATTGATTTGCATTTTAATGAGGGAAATAAGTATTTGACCCCTCTGCAAAACATGACTTAGTACTTGGTGGCAAAACCCTTGTTGGCAATCACAGAGGTCAGACGTTTCTTGTAGTTGGCCACCAGGTTTGCACACATCTCAAGAGGGATTTTGTTCCACTCCTCTTTGCTTCTCCAAGTCATTAAGGTTTCGAGGCTGACGTTTGGCAACTCGAACCTTCAGCTCCCTCCACAGATTTTCTATGGGATTAAGGTCTGGAGACTGGCTAGGCCACTGCAGGACCTTAATGTGCTTCTTCTTGAGCAACTCCTTTGTTGCCTTGGCCGTGTGTTTTGGGTCATTGTCATGCTGGAATACCCATCCACAACCCATTTTCAATGCCCTGGATGAGGGAAGGAGGTTCTCACCCAAAATTTGACGGTACATGGCCTCGTCCCTTTGATGCGGTGAAGTTGTTCTGTCCCCTTAGCAGAAAAACACCCCCAAAGCATAATGTTTCCACCTCCATGTTTGACGGTGGGGATGGTGTTCTTGGGGTCATAGGCAGCATTCCTCCTCCTCCAAACACGGCGAGTTGAGTTGATGCCAAAGAGCTCGATTTTGGTCTCATCTGACCACAACACTTTCACCCAGTTCTCCTCTGAATCATTCAGATGTTCATTGGCAAACTTCAGACGGCCCTGTATATGTGCTTTCTTGAGTAGGGGGACCTTGCGGGCGCTGCAGGATTTCAGTCCTTCACGGCGTAGTGTGTTACCAATTGTTTTCTTGGTGACTATGGTCCCAGCTGCCTTGAGATCATTGACAAGATCCTCCCGTGTAGTTCTGGGCTGATTCCTCACCGTTCTCAAGATCATTGCAACTCCACGAGGTGAGATCTTGCATGGAGCCCCAGGCTGAGGGAGATTGACAGTTATTTTGTGTTTCTTCCATTTGCGAATAATCGCACCAACTGTTGTCACCTTCTCACCAAGCTGCTTGGCGATGGTCTTGTAGCCCATTCCAGCCTTGTGTAGGTCTACAATCTTGTCCTTGACATCCTTGGAGAGCTCTTTGGTCTTGGCCATGGTGGAGAGTTTGGAATCTGATTGATTGATAGCTTCTGTGGACAGGTGTCTTTTATACAGGTAACAAGCTGAGATTAGGAGCACTCCCTTTAAGAGTGTGCTCCTAATCTCAGCTCATTACCTGTATAAAAGACACCTGGGAGCCAGAAATCTTTCTGATTGAGAGGGGGTCAAATACTTATTTCCCTAATTAAAATTCAAATCAATTTATAACATTTTTGTTTAGAAGGTATTCATACCCTTGACTTATTCAACATTTTGTCTTGTTACAGCTTGAGTTCAAAATATGTGATTTTTTCTCTCTCAACCATCTACACACAATACCCAATAATGACAAAGTGAAAAACACATTTTGGCTAATTTATTGAAAATGAAATACAGAAATATCTAATTTACATAAGTATTCACACCCCTGACTCAATACTTTGTAGAAGCACCTTTGGCAGTGATTACAGCTGTGAGTCTTTTCTGGTTAAGTCTCTAAAAGCTTTCCACACCACTGGATTGTGCAACACTAGCCCATTATTCATTAAAACATTCTTAAAGCTCTGTCAAATTGGTTGTTGTCATTGCTAGACAACCATTTTCAGGTCTTCCCATAGATGTTCAAGTAAATTTAAGTCAAAATTGTTAAGTCAAATTCGGCCACTCAAGAACATTCACCGTCTTCTTGGTAATCAACTCCAGTGTAGATTTGGCCTTGTGTTTTAGGTTATTGTCCTGCTGAAAGTTGAATTCATCTCTCAGTGTCTGGAAAGCAAACTGAAACAGGTTTTCCTCTAGGATTTTGCCTGTGCTTAGCTCCATTTAGTTTATTTTTTTATCCTGAAAACCTCCCCAGTCATTACTGATTACAAACATAAACATATCATGATGCAGCCACCCCTATGCTTGAAAAGATGTAGAGTGGTACTCAGTAATGGGTTGTATTGGATTTGCCTCAGCACAAAAAGTGCATTTCTTTGCCAATTTTTTTGCGGTATTACTTTAGTGCCTTGTTGCAAACAGGATGCAACATGAATATTGTTCTTCTGCACATGCTTTCCTTCATTTCTCTATGTCAATTAGGTTCGTATTGTGGAGTAACTACAATTGTGTAAATCCATTCTCAGTTTTTTGCTATCACAGCCATAAAAAATTGCCAAAGACTCCAGCCACCCTAGTCATAGACTGTTCTCTCTGCTACCTCATGGCAAGAGGTACCGGAGCGCCAAGTCTAGGTCCAGAAGGCTTCTTAACAGCTTGTATCCCCAAGCCAGAAGACTCCTGAACAGCTAGTCAAATGGCTACCCTGACTATTTGCATTGTCGTCACCCCCCCCCCCCCCCTTTTACGCTGCTGCTACTCTCGGTTTATTATCTATGCATAGTCACTTTACCTCTACCCACATGTACTATACATATTACCTCAATTACCTCGACTAACTGGTGCCCCGTGTATATAGCCTCGCTACTGGTATTTTACTGCTGATCTTTAATTATTATAATTGTTTCTATTTTCTACTTAACACTTATTTTCTGTGTGACTACGGTAACAACCAGATATTTTACTAGTATAAAAACCAAAGTTCAGATGTTTGAGTGGGATGTCAGTGCTGGATATCGCTTCCTGTCTTTCACACATTCCCTCCCGTACAGACTGTCCCTGAGAGTGACTCCATACACAGAAGGCTTTGCTAGGAGCTGGTGTTCTGACAGCAGAGCAACTCTACAAATAGCTGAGCTCTACAGCACAGGCTAGTGCTTGAGTCTGTAAACTCAGCTCACGCAGTTCACATGAGAGCTGGGCTAATGGGAACAGATGTTATTCTGATCCTGAAGCCATCCCTTTTACCACTTCCTTGATTCCAGTTGCAATTGGAGATTGATTTGATTTGATTTTTAAACCCTGTAACTGTTTCAAAGTCACCAATGGACACAATGAGAGTTTGCAAAGCTGTCATCAAGGCAAAGGGTGGCTACTTGAAGAATCTCAAATTAAAAAAGTTAAAACCCTTGAATGAGTAGGTGTGTCCAAACTTTTGACTGGTAGTGTAGGTGTTCCTTTTGTCAAGGTGGCAAAGGGCAGTGTGGAGTGCGATTGAAATTGCATCATCTATGGATCTGTTGGGGCGGTATGCGAATTGGAGTGGGTCTATGGTTTCCAGGATGATGGTGTTGATGTGAACCTTGACCAGCCTTTCAAAGTACTTCATGGCTATCGACGTAATCGTTCAGGCAGGTTACCTTCACTTTCTTGGGCACAGGGACTACGGTGGTCTGCTTGAAACATGTAGGTGTTACAGATTTGGTCAGGGAGAGGTTGAAAATGTCAGTGAAGACACTTGCCAGTTGGTCCGCGCATGCTTTGAGTACACGTCCTGGTAATCCATCTGCCCCCAAGACTTTGTGAATGTTGACCTGTTTAAAGGTCTTGCTTACATCGGCTAAGGAGAGCGTGATCACACAATCGTCCGGAACAGCTGGTGCTCTCATGCATGCTTCAGTGTTGCTTGCCTCGAAGCGAGCATAAAAGGCATTTAGCTCATCTGGTAGGCTCGCGTCACTGGGCAGTTCGTGGCTAAGTTACCCTTTGTAGTCCGTAATAGTGTGCAAGCCCTGCCTCATCCAAAGAGTGTCAGAGCCGGTGTAGTAGGATCAATCTTAGTCCTGTATTGACGCTTTGCCTGTTTGATGGTTCGTCTGAGGGCGTAGTGGGATTTCTTATAAGCGTCCGGATTAGTGTCACGCTCCTTGAAAGCGGCAACTCTAGCCTTTAGCTCGGTGCGGATGTTGCCTGTAATCCATGTGTTCTGGTTCTGGTTGGGATATTGTCAGTAGCTGAGTGTAGATGCGGTGTGGAAATCAAGCGCAGGAAACACGGGCGTTCGTGAACAGACTTTAGTCAACGAAAGCAGCACCAAACAGGCGAACAGCCAACCCAACCGGGAGGCAAAATACAAATTACGCACAAATAAACACAGTGCGTAAAACAACGATAGCGCACACAGTGCGGACTCTCGAAACACAGCAAAACACGAGAGCAAATCCCGAGAGCAACAGCTTGACAAAAAACAATCACACATAACACCTGACCCAACACACGATAACTAAATAGGAAACAAAATCAAACACTAACAAGGGACAGGTGTACAAACAGACAAAACAAAACAAACATGAAACATCGAACGGTGGCAGCTAGTACTCCGGGGACGACGACCGCCGAAGCCTGCCGAACAAGGAGGAGGAGCAGCCTCGGCCGAAACCGTGACAGTACCCCCCCCTTGACGCGCGGCTCCAGCCGTGCGCCGATCCCGGCCTCGGGGACGACCAGGACGACGCGGAGCAGGGCGCGTAGGATGACCCCGATGGAACTCGGTCAGCAGGGACAGGTCTAATATGTCCCTCCTCGGCACCCAGCACCGCTCCTCCGGGCCGTACCCCTCCCACTCCACGAGATATTGGAGACCCCCCATCCGGCGTCTCGAATCAAGGATGGACCTCACAGTGTACGCCGGAGCCCCCTCGATGTCCAACGGGGGCGGAGGAATCTCCTCTATCTCATAGTCCTGGAGTGGACCAGCTACCACCGGCCTGAGGAGAGACACATGGAACGAGGGGTTAATATTCCTGTAATCAATAGGCAGTTCTAACCTGTAACACACCTCGTTCAACTTCCTCAGGACTTTGAATGGCCCCACAAACCGCCGACCCAGCTTCCGGCAGGGCAGGCGGAGGGGCAGGTTTCTGGTCGAGAGCCAGACTCGATCTCCAGGTGCGTATACAGGCCCCTCACTGCGGTGGAGATCGGCGCTCGTCTTATGCCGACGGATGGCCCGCTGCAGATGGACGTGGGCAGCGTTCCATGTCTCCTCCGAGCGCCGCACCCACTCATCCACCGCAGGGGCCTCGATCTGGCTCTCGTGCCAAGGTGCCAGAACCGGATGGTACCCTAACACACACTGGAAAGGGGTTAGTTGGGTGGAGGAGTGGCGGAGAGAGTTCTGCGCCATCTCGGCCCACGGAACGTATCTCGCCCACTCCTCCGGCCGGCCCTGGCAATAAGACCTCAGAAACCTACCCACATCCTGGTTGACACGTTCAACCTGCCCATTACTCTCCGGGTGGTAACCCGAGGTAAGGCTCACCGAAACCCCCAACCGTTCCATAAAGGCTCTCCACACTCTGGATGTGAACTGGGGGCCTCGATCAGACACTATATCCTCGGGTACCCCGTAATGCCGGAAGACATGGGTAAACAGAGCCTCAGCGGTCTGTAGGGCAGTAGGGAGACCCGGCATGGGAAGGAGACGACAGGCCTTCGAGAACCGATCCACAACGACCAGGATGGTAGTATTCCCCTGTGAGGGGGGAAGGTCTGTAACAAAGTCCAACGAGAGGTGGGACCAGGGTCGTTGTGGAACGGGCAGGGGTTGTAGCTTACCCCTGGGCAAATGTCTGGGCGCCTTACACTGTGCACACACCGAACAGGAGGAGACATAAACCCTCACATCCCTGGCTAACGTTGGCCACCAGTACTTAGTGCTAAGGCAGTGAACTGTCCGGCCGATACCTGGATGTCCAGAGGAGGGGGACGTATGAGCCCAATAAATGAGGCGATCGCGTACCTCGAGCGGAACATACGTCCGACCCACTGGACACTGTGGAGGACTTGGGTCGGTGCGTAACAAGACTTTGGTAGTATGGGAGTGGGCTCAACGGACCTCTCCTCCGTGTCATACCGCCGAGACAGGGCATCTGCCTTCCCGTTCTGGGACCCAGGGATGTAAGTGATTTTAAACACAAACTGGGCTAGAAACATAGTCCAGCGGGCCTGGCGAGGATTCTGTCTCCTAGCTGCCCGGATGTACTCCAGGTTACGGTGGTCCGTCAAAATGAGGAAAGGGTGTTGAGCCCCCTCAAGCCAATGCCTCCACACCTTTAGGGCCTGTACCACGGCTAACAGCTCCCTGTCCCCTACGTCATAATTCCGCTCCGCCGGACTGAGCTTCTTAGAATAAAAAGCACAGGGGCGGAGCTTAGGTAGTGTGCCAGACCGTTGTGAGAGGACGGCCCCAATACCGGCCTCGGACGCGTCTACCTCTACCTGGAATGGTAACGCGGGATCCGGATGCGCCAACACCGGCGCCGAGGTAAACAGGTCCTTCAGTCTCCCAAAAGCCCTGTCCGCCTCAGCTGACCACCGCAAGCGCACCGGACCCCCCTTCAACAGAGACGTTATGGGAATTGCCACCTGTCCAAAACCCCGGATAAACCTCCGGTAATAATTCGCAAAACCCAAGAACTGTTGCACCTCTTTCACAGTGGTTGGGGTTTGCCAATTACGCACAGCTGACACCCGGTCAACCTCCATCTTCACCCCTGACGCAGACAACTGATAACCCAAAAAGGAGACCGACTTCTGAAAGAACAGACATTTCTCTGCCTTGACATATAGGTCATGCTCCAACAGTCTCCTCAACACTCGGCGCACCAGGGCTACATGCTCAGCTCGGGTAGAACTGTACACCAGAATATCGTCTATGTACACGACTACTCCCTGCCCCTGCATGTCCCGGAAAATCTCATCTACAAAGGATTGGAAGACTGAGGGAGCATTCATTAACCCATATGGCATGACGAGATACTCGTAATGACTGGAGGTCGTGCTAAATGCTGTCTTCCATTCATCGCCCTCTCTAATGCGCACCAAGTTATATGCGCTCCTGAGATCCAATTTTGTGAAGAACTGAGCACCGTGTAATGACTCCGTCATAGTCGCAATCAGAGGAAGTGGATAACTGTACTTCACCGTAATCTGATTGAGACCGCGGTAATCAATACACGGGCGCAAACCTCCATCTTTTTTCTTCACAAAAAAGAAGCTTGAGGAAGCGGGTGAAGTGGAGGCCCGTATGTATCCCTGTCTCAGAGACTCGGCGATGTAAGTTTCCATCGCCTTCCTCTCCTCTTGAGACAAGGGATACACATGGCTCCGCGGGAGTGCTGCTCCTAACTGGAGATCTATCGCACAATCCCCCTGTCTATGAGGCGGCAGCTGCGCCGCCCTTGTCTTACTAAACACCAGTGTCAAATCCTCATACTCGGGGGGAATATGCAGTGCGGGCATTTGATTTGGACTCTCCACCGAGGTCGCCCCTATGGAAACACCCAGACATAGCCCCTCACACTGAACAGACAACCCTTTAAGAGCTTTCTCTCGCCACGAAATAGTAGGATCATGGGTAATCAACCAGGGAAGTCCCAGCACCACCGGATACGCAGGAGAGTCAATCAGATAGAGCTGAATCGTCTCCTCATGACCCCCCTGCGTCTTCATCCTAAGGGGCGCTGTGACCTCCCTAATTAACCCAGATCCTAACGGACGGCTATCTAGGGCATGTACAGGGAAAGGCTTATCAACGGGAAGGAGAGGAATCCCTAACTCTACACAGAACTGGCGATCTACAAAATTCCCAGCTGCGCCTGAATCTACTAGCGCCTTATGCTGGGAACGAGGTGCAACCTGTGGGAAACAAACAGGCAAGGTTATGTGAACGACAGAAAGCTCTGGGTAAGTAGGGCGCCTACTCACCTGGGAGGACTCCCCAATGCGTGGCCTGCCTTCACCTCCACCGGGGGACCTTCCCCAACACCTAGCCGCGGTGTGCCCTCCACGGCCACAGTTGGTTCAGGGAACGGCCCCCCTCGGGTTCCTACTCCTCCGTTCTCTAGCGCCAGCACCTCCGAGCTCCATAGGGCTCGGCTCGGAGGTGCCGGAAGGTGGAATGGGCAACCCCCACCCGGGACGTCCACGGGTGGCGAGCAGGGTGTCCAGCCGAATGGCCATGTCGACCAGTTGGTCAAATGACAACGTGGTATCCCTGCACGCCAACTCTCTCTGGACGTCCTCCCGGAGGCTGCAGCGGAAGTGGTCTATGAGGGCCCGCTCATTCCACCCTGCATCTGCCGCTAGAGTCCGGAACTCCAAAGCAAAATCCTGTGCGCTCCTCATCCCCTGTCGGAGGTAGAACAGACGCTCCCCCGCCGCCTTCCCTTCTGGTGGATGGTCAAACACGGCACGGAAGCGGCGGGAGAACTCCGCATAGGTAATAGTAGCGGCGTCTATTCTCCTCCATTCGGCGTTGGCCCACTCCAACGCCTTGCCGGTGAGACAGGAGATGAGGGCGGAGACGCTCTCGTGTCCCGAGGGCGCCGGGTGTACGGTGGCGAGGTAGAGCTCCACTTGCAGCAGGAACCCTTGACACCCGGCAGCGGAGCCGTCGTACGCCCTCGGGAGCGAGAGCCGAATCCCGCTGGGTTCCGGAAGGGGAACAGGAGGACTGACCGATGGGGATGGTCCGGTAGGTGGGGGCGTGGGTACCCCGCTGCTTTCCCATCGGTGGAGAGTGTTCATCACCCGATCCAGGGCGTGACCGATCTGGTTGATCCTGTCCTCCTGCCCACGAAGACGGTCCTCCATGATGTCCGTTGGCGCGGTTGCTCCTGCTGATTCCATGGGTTGATGTGTGATTCTGTCAGTAGCTGAGTGTAGATGCGGTGTGAAAATCAAGCGCAGGAAACACGGGCGTTCGTGAACAGACTTTAGTCAACGAAAGCAGCACCAAACAGGCGAACAGCCAACCCAACCGGGAGGCAAAATACAAATTACGCACAAATAAACACAGTGCGTAAAACAACGATAGCGCACACAGTGCGGACTCTCGAAACACAACAAAACACGAGAGCAAATCCCGAGAGCAACAGCTTGACAAAAAACAATCACACATAACACCTGACCCAACACACGATAACTAAATAGGAAACAAAATCAAACACTAACAAGGGACAGGTGTACAAACAGACAAAACAAAACAAACATGAAACATCGAACGGTGGCAGCTAGTACTCCGGGGACGACGACCGCCGAAGCCTGCCCGAACAAGGAGGAGGAGCAGCCTCGGCCGAAACCGTGACAGATATGTACGTACGGTCACTGTTGGGACAACGTCATCGATGCACTTATTGATAAAGCCGGTGACTGAGGTGGTATACTCCTCAAGGCCATTGGATGAATCCCGGAGCATATTCCAGTCTGTGCTAGCAAAACAGTCCTGTAGCGTAGCATCCGCGTCATCTGACCATTTCTGTATTGAGCGAGTCACTGGTACTTCCTGCTTTAGTTTTTGCTTGAAAGCAGGAATCAGGAGGATAGAATTATGGTCAGATTTGCCAAATGGAGGGCGAGGGAGAGCTTTGTATGCGTCTCTGTGTGTGGAGTAAAGATGGTTTAGAGTTTATTTTCCTCTGGTTGCACGTGACATGCTGGTAGAAATTAGGTAAAATGGATTTAAGTTTGCCTGCATTAAAGTTCCCAGCGTCGCTTCTGGATGAGCATTTTCTTGTTTGCTTATGGCGTTAAATAGCTCGTTGAGTGTGGTCTTAGTGCCAGCATCGGTTTGTGGTGGTAAATAGACAGCTACAAATAATATAGATGAGAACTCTCTTGGCCACGATTCGGTGAAACATAAGATATTACAGGTTTTAATATCCCATTGGTAGAATAGTCTTAATCATAGATCATCCATTTTATTTTCCAATGATTGCATGTTGGCCAATAGTACGGATGGTAGTGGAGGTTTACTCACTCGCCTACGAATTCTCAGAAGGCAGTCCGACCTCTGCCCCCTTTTTCTCCGTCTTTTCTTCATGCAAATTACGGGGATTTGGGCCTGGTCTCGAGAAAGCAGTGCAGTGAGGGATAAAAGTATTTGATCCCCTGCTGATTTTGTACGTTTGCCCACTGACAAAGAAATGATCAGTCTATAATTTAAGAGTGTGCTCCTAATCTCAGCTCATTACCTGTATAAAAGACACCTGGGAGCCAGAAATCTTTCTGATTGAGAGGGGGTCAAATACTAATTTCCCTCATTAAAATGCAAATCAATTTATAACATTTTTGACATGCGTTTTTCTGGATTTTTTTGTTGTTATTCTGTCTCTCACTGTTCAAATAAACCTACCATTAAAATTATAGACTGATCATGTCTTTGTCAGTGGGCAAACGTACAAAATCAGCAGGGGATCAAATACTTTTTTCCCTCACTGTATATCCTTCATGTCAGACTCGTTAAAGAAAAAATCTTCGTCCAGTTTGAGGTGAGTAATCGTTGTTCTGATGTCTAAAAGCTATTTTCGGTCATAAGAGACGGTAGCAGCAACATTATGTACAAACTAAGTTACAAACAACGCGGAAAAACAAACAAAATAGCACAGTTGGTTAGGAGCCCGTAAAATGGCAGCCATCCCCTCCGGCGCCATTATCCTAACCTGAGCGGTTTCCTTCCTTTCTGGCAACTGAGTTAGGAAGGACACCTGTATCTTTGTAGTGAATGGGTGTATTGATGCACCATCCAAAGTGTAATTAATAACTTCACCATGCTCAAAGGGATATTCAATGTCTGCTTTTTATTTTATTTTAACCCATCTACCAATAAGTACCCTTCTTTGTGAGGCATTGGAAAAACCTCCCTGGTCTTTGTGGTTGAACCTGTGTTTGAAATTCACTGCTCGACTGAGGGACCTTACAGATAATTGTATGTGTGGGGTACAGATATGAGGTAGTCATTCAAAAATCATGTAAAACACTATTATTGCAACTTATTATGTGACTTGTTAAGCACATTTTTACTCCTGAACTTATTTAGGCTTGCCATAACAAAGGGTTTGAATACTTATTGACTCAAGAAATTGAAGAAAACATAATTCCACTTTGACATTATAGGGTATTGTGTGTAGGCCTGTCACAAAACAATCTCAATTTAATCAATTTTAAATTCAGGCTGTAACACAACAAAATGTGGAAAAAGTCAAGGGGTGTGAATACTTTCTGAAGGCACTGTATCTAAATCAAAGTAGATCATTTAAAAATTGCTCTATACCGTACATCAGTTAGGGTTTCTATAAGCTTCAATATGAGGTCTTAAACCTACAGAGGCATGAAAGTGCATCCTTGTGTTGTGTGGGATAATATAGTCAAAATGTTTGCCTTGGGGTATGTTGAGCCAATGGCCATGGTGTTTTCTTCCCAATCGTGATGCAATACATTAATTCTGATTATTTCCAGGGATACACAACATCCTGAAATATATGTAGATATCTTTGTTAGAAAGAATAGTATACTTCCCTTGATGGAGTGATGCTGAATGTAAAAAATTCTCAACTTACCCCATTCTCCCCTTGAGTATACAAGCTATGTGCAAAGCAAAGTGATGCATGTTATACGCCTCACAGGCATGGTATAGATCCATTCGTGTTGTTGTTAGTCTTTGTTGAGTAGAGAACACAAGCAGTGAGGTTGGACACTGAAATATAAATAAAAGAACAAGGTACTAGGCCGTATTGCAATTATGTGCGGTTGGATTTTTCAATTAAAAAGCAAACCTCTCCAATCTCTATGGCTGCTTACATTTCTATTAGACTCAATTACCATGAAATATGTTTTTGCACTTCAAACCTAGTTGAAAATATGAGCGTAATAACAACAAATCATACGCACCATGCATGGAAATAATACACAAATAATGAATCCTAAAACACAAGTTTCCAATAAAACAATTATGGGAAGAAAAGCAGCGACATGTACTAAACATTTGTTAATAACAAGAACACAGAAAGCAGAACAACTCTCTGCAACTACTGCCCAGAGAACAGTGTTGCTATGTAACCTCTTGGAAGTTGGTTCCAAACATATCTCTAAGACCATAGCCATTACTTCTGTATGGTGACATGCAATTTATACTGAGGCCCCTGAGGAAATTAACTTTGTGGTAAGAACTCACAAGATCAACAATTCTGAAAGGAATAGGCCATTCCTTAGCGAGGAGCAGTCTATAATTATAGGCCATGAACTTTTACACAGCTAGGCTTGCTATCAGAGATTCTGGTAGACACTTTGGGCCCATCTTTCTAGAGCAGTGATGGATTCACTTTACTCACTCTATTATATCTGTAGTAAACCTCCCCTGTGGTGATGTTACCCATGAGGTCAATATGATAGGTTGAGATTGTGCTTTCTGTTGACATCCTGGATTTTGATGAGAATGAGTTGAAGGATAAAAATTAAGATTGTACAATGTCAATGGTAATGCTGTTATTGTTAATGCTATCAGAATATCATCCACCAAGATGTATTATTCAGAAATCGACAGATATGTTGTAGTTTAAAATGCACCATACTTTTTCTTCCATTGTCAACATTACATGAGTTTCATATCCATTCTGAGGCAAGGATTCTTCTGAGACTATTATAAACTACTGAGCCACTGATTGCTCTCAGTCTGTGTTGAGAGCAAAATGTATACCAATAGGTCTGGAGAAGAGAACACACCAGCTCTGGAGCGTCGGACAGACTGTGAGATTTGAGTTACTGGGCTGTTAATGCCTACTGCTTTCTTGCATTTCAAACTTGCCCCCTATGGTGAAAAGAACAGAATAAAAGCTGCAGCATATCGTTCATAGAATTGAAAAAACACACAAGGTATCACTGAAAATGATGTGTCCAGTCATTTCATAAATGTCAAGCAGTCACAATGAAAATATGATAGCGGCTCCGTCACACTATTTCCTGTAACCCTCAGACTGTTGGTTATTTCAAGGGAGGTTTTGCAAAACGGAAACACTGTGAAGGTTGGTAAAAACCAGGATCAGAGACGGACTGCATTGGACTCATCTTATTTGCTCATTAACTGTAGTGACGAAGTTCAACTGTCCACTTGGTTATTCATGATCACCAAGGGGCTAATGTTTGGGAATGGCAAACAGACCCCATATTCCATTTAGTGGTTAGTTTTCTTCACATTCCATCATTTCCTTGGATGGGTCCCAAATGGCACCCAATTCTTTAAAGTCCACTACTTTTGATCAGGGCCCATGGGGCTATGGTCAAAAGTAGTGCACTATATAGGGAATATGGTGCCTTTTGAGACACAGACGTATATTTCTGTGTGCATGTCCAGACACCTAACTACATCATCAAAATCCTATCCATTGTTCCAGTCAGTCAGTGCTTGAGTTGGCTGGAGACTGGACAGTTGAGAGACCTGGTCTGTCCTGGACTGTGACAAGTGCCATTTTATAATAAAATAATATGATAATATGATTTTCAGGGCTGTCATGGAAGACAACCACTTGGTGAAGCACACCAGGTGATTTGATTCCTCCCTTTGCTACGTTTACTGACAGCAAATAGATTTTGCCAATCCATATTTAATTTCCTGTGTGTTCTCCAGAGATTAATCTCCTGTGGCTTGACCTTGTCAGCCGGCCTGGCCAAGTCTGTCTTCCCACCTGTGGAAATGTCTGCTGCTTCCCTTCCCAAAAGTCCTCAAATACGTCTCTCTTTGAGTTGATGGGACAGTTTTCACAGCTCACGACAATACGCAATAACGAAAACGCCAATATCCAAGGGAAACATCAATAAAAAGTAATAAATCATTAGTACATTGGATCAAAGTCATTTCAATTTTCATTTGTCGTTTTGCTGAAATGGTTATAAGAAAGTCAGAGGCATCGACACCACACTTGGCAAGCTAGAATCGAGCATGATCAACCTGTGTAAGGGTTAAAGGGATGCTGCAGCATGGCTACATTTAGAAATCACTTATGTAGTCCATCAAAACGTTCGTTTTTCTCTCTCTGGCCTGTATTTGACATTTACATTTACATTTTAGTCATTTAGCAGACGCTCTTATCCAGAGCGACCTACAGTTAGTGAGTGCATACATTTTCATACTGGAACCTCACTCTCAGTCCGTCCACCCTGCCTCCATCTGTAAATGCATTTAACTTATCTGTTTGCTTCAGGCAGCGGGCTCATTTTGTAATGTCAGATTATTTCACAGCCATTTTGTCATGAGGTGAGGTGTATGTGTGGTGGAAGTCAGGCGCAGGACACCGAGGCTCAGTCCAACAGAGTTTACTCAAAATTCCAAAAGGACACGGTAAACTAACGACCTCAAACAAAAAGAGGCGAGTATTTACGCACATGCGTAAAACACTAAATAACAAAACAAGAAACGAAACACGCAACACAAGACAGGCGAACAACAACACACAACTAATCCAAACAAACACAGGGAACTTATAGGACACGTAATAATCACAAATCAGACACAGGTGCTAAAGACAGACAAAAGCAATCGCACATGGAAATAGTCCAACGATGGCAGCTAGTACTCCGGGGACGGCGAACGCCTTTGCCTGCCCGAACCAGGAGGAGGAGCAGTCTCGGCCGAAACCGTGACAGTACCCCCCCCTTGACGCGCGGCTCCAGCCGTGCGCCGACCCCGGCCTTGGGGACGGCCAGGAGGACGCGGACCCGGGCGCGTGGGATGCCCATGATGGAATTCTGTCAGGAGGGATGGATCGAGGATGTCCCTCCTGGGCACCCAGCACCGTTCCTCCGGACCGTACCCCTCCCACTCCACGAGATATTGGAGACCACTCCTCCGGCGCCTGGAGTCCAAGATGGTCCGGACCCTGTACGCCGGAGCCCCCTCGATGTCCAAAGGGGGCGGAGGGGTCTCTCCTATCTCCTCCTCTTGGAGTGGGCCAGCTACCACCGGCCTGAGAAGAGACACATGGAACGAGGGGTTAATATTTTTATACTCTATAGGTAGTTGTAACCTGTAACACACCTCGTTCAATCTTCTCAGGACTTTGAAGGGCCCCACAAACCGCCGACCCAGCTTCCGGCAGGGCAGGCGGAGGGGCAGGTTTCGAGTCGAGAGCCAGACTCGATCTCCCGGTGCGTACACCGGCCCCTCACTGCGGTGGCGATCGGCGCTCGCCTTGTGTTGACGGATGGCACGCTGCAGATGGACATGGGCAGCGTCCCACGTCTCCTCCGAGCGCCGAATCCACTCGTCCACCGCAGGGGCCTCGGTCTGGCTCTCGTGCCACGGTGCCAGGACCGGCTGATACCCTAAAATACACTGGAAAGGTGTTAATCCGGTGGAGGAGTGGCGGAGAGAGTTCTGGGCCATCTCTGCCCAGGGGATATACCTCGACCACTCCTCCGGCCGGTCCCGGCAATAGGACCTCAAAAACCTACCCACATCCTGGTTCACACGTTCAACCTGCCCATTGCTCTCTGGGTGGTACCCCGAGGTAAGGCTAACCGAGACCCCCAGGCGTTCCATGAAAGCCCCCCAGACTCTGGAGGTGAACTGGGAACCTCGGTCGGACACAATATCCTCGGGGACCCCATAGTGCCGGAACACGTGGGTAAAGATGGCCTCGGCGGTCTGTAGGGCAGTAGGGAGACCCGGCAGTGGGAGGAGACGACAGGCCTTAGAAAACCGATCCACAACGACCAAAATGGTGGTATTACCCTGGGAAGGGGGTAGATCGGTCACAAAATCTACCGAGAGGTGGGACCATGGTCGTTGTGGAACGGGCAGAGGATGTAACTTACCTCTGGGCAAATGTCTAGGTGCCTTACACTGGGCACATACCGAGCAGGAGGAGACATAAACCCTCACATCCCTGGCTAACGTTGGCCACCAGTATTTTACGCTAAGGCAGTGCACCGTCCGACCAATACCAGGATGTCCAGAGGAGGGTGATGTATGAGCCCAAGAAATAAGCCGATCACGAACCTCGAGCGGAACGTACGTCCGCCCCACAGGACACTCGGGGGGAGTAGGGTCGGTACGCAGCGCCCGCTCGATTTCCGCATCGACCTCCCATACTACCGGAGCCACCAGACAAGACTCCGGCAGTATGGAAGTAGGCTCAATGGACCTCTCCTCCGTGTCATACTGTCGGGACAGGGCGTCTGCCTTACCGTTCTGGGACCCAGGGATGTATGTGATTTTAAAAACAAACCGGGTCAGGAACATGTTCCACCTGGCCTGACGAGGGTTCAATCTCCTAGCTGCCCGGATGTACTCCAGGTTACGGTGATCAGTCAGAATGAGGAAAGGGTGTTGAGCCCCCTCTAGCCAATGCCTCCACACCTTTAGGGCCTGGACTACAGCTAACAGTTCCCTGTCCCCAACGTCATAATTGCGCTCCGCCGGGCTGAGCTTCTTAGAGTAGAACGCACAGGGGCGGAGCTTAGGTGGCGTGCCGGACCGTTGTGACAGGACTGCCCCAATACCGGTCTCGGACGCGTCCACCTCTACTTGGAAAGGCAAAGAGGGATCCGGATGCGCCAGCACCGGGGCCGAGGCGAACAGGTTCTTCAGCTTGACAAATGCCCTGTCCGCCTCAGCTGACCACTGCAAGTGCACCGGACCCCCCTTTAGCAGGGACGTAATGGGAACTGCAACCTGTCCAAAGCCCCGGATAAACCTCCGGTAGTAATTAGCAAAACCCAAGAACCGCTGCACCTCTTTTACGGTGGTTGGAGTTTGCCAATTACGCACAGCCGATACCCGATCTACCTCTATCTCCACGCCAGACGCGGACAACCGATAACCCAAAAAGGAGACGGACTCCTGGAAGAACAGGCATTTCTCTGCCTTGACATACAAGTCATGCTCCAACAGTCGTCTCAATACTCGGCGCACCTGGGCTACATGCTCGGCTCGTGTAGAAGAGTACACTAGAATGTCGTCAATGTACACCACTACACCCTGCCCATGCATGTCCCGGAAAATCTCATCAACAAAGGATTGGAAGACTGAAGGAGCATTCATTAACCCGTACGGCATGACGAGATACTCGTAATGACCCGAGGTGGTGCTAAATGCTGTTTTCCATTCATCCCCCCCCTTAATGCGCACCAAATTGTACGCGCTCCTGAGATCTAACTTTGTGAAGAATCGCGCTCCGCGTAATGACTCCGTCATCGTCGCAATCAGTGGAAGTGGGTAGCTGTATTTTACTGTGATCTGATTGAGACTACGGTAATCAATACACGGGCGCAATCCCCCGTCCTTCTTCTTCACAAAGAAGAAACTCGAGGAGACCGGAGAAGTAGAGGGCCGTATGTATCCCTGTGCCAAGGACTCGGCTATGTAAGTCTCCATAGCCGCAGTCTCCTCTTGAGACAGGGGATACACATGACTCCTGGGAAGAGCTGCTCCATTCTGGATATTTATCGCACAGTCCCCCTGTCTATGAGGAGGTAGTATCGTATCTGAAGATTATGCCTTTGTTAAATGTTTTTCATGATGAAATGGAATGTTGGTTGTTAGTATAATGTAACATATAATAGACAGGAAGTGTATTGTAAACTGGCCAGCAGAGGTAGCCATCTTGTTGCATTGGTTATAAATAGGGGTGCACGAAGAAGATAGGTCAGAGCAGACATCAGAATTGGACGACACTACTGCTCTCCGGGTGTCATGTCACCTGTTACTCATGCTGAAGCTTATGATCTGAATAAACCTTATGATCGACGTTCAGTATGAGCAGACTCCTTGATTGACGGTAACACCTACGAATAACATACACTACATAATGGAGGCTCCGCTGAGATATTGATTGCATCGTTGTTGGTCCCTTTCCTGGATTCGCGATTTGACTACGGTTCAAGCCGGCTAAAGGTGAGATTATTCACAAACTTTGGACACTAGTCATTTCGTTGATTGGGGAGAGGGCTTTGACGGTGCACAGTTAAAAGTACTTGGGTCGTTATTGAGGTATGGTGTTGCTGTTAACTGGGAGTCTGAACGAAAATATTTTAAATTTGGTTGATGTGTAAACGCTGTTTACAACAATGGATTGTACAAATTGATTGGTAGAGAATATATGTTGGGAGATATCTGCATAATTAGGGCACCGGGAATACGGAAAAGACCTCGAAACGAGGCGACTTGTAATAATAATTATTATTATTATTAAGTGGGCTACAAATCCTGTGTGAAGTGTTAGGCTTTGGCAGGTTGATTTCTTAAGCGGGAATTATGAAGTGAATGGTTGTAGCTATGTTATACTCCTCCTCTGGTCGACGGGAAATTGGTTTGGGGATAACCGCTTGATATGAGATTCATCTTTCAAGGCAGCATAAAGTTAGACGGGGAGAATTGGACGATTATTTATTTGGCCACGGTGCAGGATATTGATTTGTGTTGTAGGCCGCTGTTGGCTAGAGGCTGAAGCTAAGGCTGGATTGTTTCAGGCCACGTGGTGCCTCGTTGCTAAGGCTTGATTGTATGGTTCGGGTCACGTGGTACATCGTGGCGAAATGCTAAATGCTAAGGCTTGAGGCTAAAGGCTAATTTTTGTAAGGCTAAAATGTGAATCATGCTACATCATGGTGGCTGGATGCTAGTGCTAATTGTGTGTTGTGTCACGATGTACCGTAGGCTAAGCTAACTGCTAAGGTTGAATGCTAATTGTGATGCGTGCTACATGCTAACGGATATCCTTAGAGATTCCATTGCGATGGGTTAAAGTCTCTTAAACTTGTCACTGTCTGTAAGTCAGGTTGTATGTTTTGTGAGCGCTGTTAAATGTTGTTTGACTATGGGGGAAATGGTAAGTTACAGCTGGCTGTTATTCTTTCTGTTTGGGGAGAGAGGAGAGAATCATTCTTTCATGGGGAAACGTATTTTTGAATGGTTGTGCGCATGCGTTTAATTTTGCGACACTACACTACAGAAAGGGGGAGTTTATGGCACAAGATTATGACACGTTTTGGTTTACGGCACTAAATCTTCGACATGCGGTCGTGCTGAGGCGACGGAACAAAATGGTGGCCAGTACGGTCATGTGATTGTTTCAGGCTTCTTTTCAGGGGTAAGGGCTACCGGAAGAGAGAGGTGAACACGACTTTTAAAATCGTTAAAGTAACTGTTATGTGAACGTTAAACTATTTGGCGATGTAGTACATTTATAGATCAAATATATGTTGACGGAGTATAATTAATTAAAATAAAACGATTAAGATTAAATGAAATGTTTTGGAGCGATCTATGTAATAAATGATATTTGCGCATGCGTGGGATTCTGCAAAACAACACATGGGGGCTGCAGGGAGACGGAGAAACACACAGACAGAGAGATTTTAGCACGAGTATTCTAGTTTAGAGATTGGTTGAAGATGAAACTTGCTTTGTAGCCTATTGAATTTATAAATTAGATATATGGTAGCGGATTATAATACATTTAATTAAAGAATTAAATAACGGATTAAAATAAAAAATAAAAAGGTTTTTGAGCGATTTATTTAATTCTGAGTTTAGTCTTAGAGTGAATAATGTAGAACAAACGAATATTGAATGGTTGGAGATACTCAGTGACTGCATTAACGACTAAATGTTATGTTGTGTCTTTGTTCTTCTGTCATATGAGAGGAACGCTAAGTGAGAGGAGTGAGGAGATACAGGAAGTGATCACGTCACGTGGCAGAGGATCAAGTCAAAAAGGGTTTGGTACTGATTATGGTTACAAGATCTTTCCCTAACAGGATATGTGATGTTATGACGATTTTACAAGGGGCTTGGCAAATTCTATTTCAATAAAAGTTACATTTTGGAGGCTATGTGCATCACTGGGCTGGATTGCAGTTCGATTGGAAATCAGGTACTGACATTATTCTTTAAATTTATGATAATTAGGGGTTATAGAGCAAGGGGTTAAAGGCTTTGTTTAGGGGTATTTTAGTCTGAAGATGACTAACTTGCATTTACTGGCAGTTGATGGGCTGTGGTAATATACTCAACACTAATGGATAAGGTGGTGACATAGGATATAGGAATAAAAATTGGTTTTAATTATTCAGGATTTTTAATTTACTTATTTGGATTTATTTGGAGTTGTTAGGTTATATTAAGAATTACAGGGGGGAAGTCTATATAACTTAAATAGTCTAAAATAGGATAGTTCACAATAAAGGAATATAAAGGGCTTGATATAGGGGGAAATTGATTAAAATAGTCATTTTTTAATCAAAGTAGACTAGTGTTAGGAGAGACTAATGGCAGAAGTTAGTACACCATTCTCACATATGGATTCAGCAGAAAGACATCATCCAGCAGGGTGATTGTGGCATCAGAGATGAAGACGAATATGAGCAGAAACAACGATGAAGATGAATCCAGAAGAAGGAAGGAAAATCGGGATGTCTGGGAACTTAAGGAGAAGAGGATGATGATGATGAGAGGTCATGGGTGGAGGTGACTCTGTGATCAGAAGGAAGTGGCAAGAATTGGAGGAGAAGAAGAATACATGGAGGCAAAGATGCTGAAGAAAAGTAAGAAGATGATGGAAGACGATATTTCAAGGACAGAACTTAGAAGATAACCTTTTGAAGAATACTGATAGAGAATACTGATAGGTCCACAACGAGAAGAACCGGACGAAGAAAACTCTATCAAATACAACTTATAACGGGTGGTGGAGAAGAAGAAAATAAGTGTTGGTTATGAAGAATCAGAGTGAATCAAATCAACAATCACTGTTACAGCTTTAACTGAACAATATCAAAGGCAATTGTACCAACCAAGGGGGGACCAGATGTTCCATATCGACGGTCAGTTTCTGGACAGACACAGAATTGGAGAAGAAGAAACAGAGGAAGATCAACGAGCAAGTGAAGATCACCTGTGCTTCAGGTGAACACTAAATATTCTAGAGTGCCGAGAATATCCGACAATTAGAAGTGATAGTGAATAGGGGAAAACTTATCTGGGTTCAGTCTAAAGAGGTTAAACATATCACTCTGTAAAGTAAACTAATTAGGATAGGGATTTGAGGTAGTAAAACAGTTTAAATACTCTTAGGGAATCAATTGAGCTCTGCTATAGAAGTCAAATAGGAATTAAAAGAGACAATATACCAATGATATTGTGGGAAGAGATGCATGGTGTAAATTGAAGTAGTCAATCAGAGGCACAATAGACGACTGACTGTCTGGGAGACTATTTTAAAAAGTAGGGTTTTTGGGGAATCATTTGCTTAAAAGATAAATATCATAGGAAGGATGATAATGTATTAGATTGCCTGTTAGACAATCTGTCTGGGAAAAAACTTAATAGGGGTGACTGTTATTTTGGGTTACATTCTTACACTAAGAGATTTGAGGTTAGGCTAAAAGGTGTTTAGTCGGTTTTGCCAAGTCTGTGTGTAATGAGTCAGAAGCAGGTGGGGAACTTTCCCAATCACATATTCTAAAATTTGGTGGTAAGAGATTTTGTCAATAAATCAGGGGAAAAGGTTTTAAATGTTATGAGAGAAAAGATTAGATTAAAATAGGTTAGGAGAACTAGGGGTGAAGGAACTCTGAGACAGTAAGCTAAGTTTCAAAGTTAGTAGTAAGACAGAGAGAGAACAGTGAGGAAGGACATTTTAACGTTTAGTGGGAAGATAGGGGAGGAGTTTAGATCGGTTAGGAGCAGATGCATTGAGAAAGTATGTGTTGCTGAATGATAAGAGAAGATTGAGGGTGATTGAGTATCTATATTTACAGTTTCCAGCAGGGAGATCAATGTCATTATAGGTGTATTTTGTGTAATCAAAAGTTTAAAGTTTAGAGGTAGAACTGAAAGGGGGAAAAAGTGACACTAGTGGTGATAGATGGAAGTACAAGCAAAGACCATTTTTTTTCCTTTGGGGAAAACTAGGAGTAACTAAGGACATTAACACTTCAGTCTATTATAACAACAGGGAGAAGCAATTTAACTCTTTCAACATTGATAGGTATTAAAGTCATAAACATATTGCATTTGATTATAAGGGAACCAATACAGCACCAATTTTAGGGGGAAAAATACTTATTAGGGTTTAAGATGGGGACGTTTCTCTCATATGGAGAGATAATTATGGAGAATAAGTATTGTTATCAGGACCAGGAGTAGAAGGAGGTATAGTTTGGAATAGGGTTAGGAGTGACTGTTCACTTATGTTGCGTAATATTATAGAGAAAGGTTAGGGAGAATATATGTGTACTTATTTAGGGCAAGCATTAGAATTTGTTTCGGTTAGGAATTATTGGTTAACGGGCAATGTAATTCATAAAGTAACGCTTATAATGGAAGATTTGAAGTCTGTGGAAGTTTTCACAGTCATTGAGGGAGTTCAGGAGGAGTAGAACTGAATGGACAGTAGTCACTCCAACAGTGAATAATACACATAGGATATGGGAAATTTTGCACTAGAAGTAATTAGGGTTAATACAGCAGCTAAATCAACTACTTTAATGGTAACTTTGGAAGGGATTAATGATACGATGGTAATAGCAAATGTAGGAAGGATGACAACAACTTTTCTGAAATTGAAGGAGGCAGCAAGAGAGACTCAGGGGTTTAGGTTATTACGAATAGGGTTAAAAAAGGAGAGCCGATATTAATAGAAACAATATAGATTAATCTGAAATGGAGAAGAGAGATTCGTCATGGAAGCTGCAGGATGAGGTCTTTTGATTTTGATGACAGAGGGGGGGGGCATCTGATCAGTGCTGCTCGTTCCTCTGTTGTGGAAATTAGAGATAGATTAACTCATTCTGTGGGGTCAGTGAGGAATCTTGAGGGTTGATGTCTGTTGGGGATGCCAGCCCAAGACGTGTTAGACGGTCGCGCGGCCTCTGACGGGTGTGGGTAAATGTTATGCTTTGTCATGACTGTGGTATCGGCAACAGTCATTGACCGATAAAATAATGTAGTTGTCAGACCAGTAGGGTTTAAGTGTTCTTGGGTGAAGGGATTACCCTATGAGCATTGGTTAGAGGGAAAGTAAAATCAGGTAATTGCAAACTCTGAAGTATTCAGGTGAAATATTGAGGGCTAAAAGTTGTTTGTTCTAATGAAACATATGAGGTAAGGGGTATGTTTATGGAAAGATCAGATTGGGATGTTAGATGATAACTTTGGATAAGTATGACCTTAAGGGTAGTAATGACAAATAATAGGTTACTTTTTATATATCAGGTAGTAAGAAGAGCAGGACTTTGATGGTTAAAAGATTAGCTTTTGACTGACAATGTGACTATGGGAATTTTAGAGGATAAGGGGAAATTATGATAGAGTATATTCTTACCCTATGGGGATAGGATGTTGTTACAGGTCAACGTTGAAGCTTCCATATGAGGTTTTACCATTATAAGAGGGATAGCATTGGACACAGCTAAATCTAGGGTTAGAAGGGTGACATTACATTTACATTTTAGTCATTTAGCAGACACATGGCGACATGTCATAGTCTTCAAGCCTATCAGTGAAGAATAAGTTTAAGGGAGAAGGGGGGACTTCATTCATGGTATGGTGTAACATTTGGAAAATATAAGGGATGCATTTGAAGGGATTTGGTTGCAAGATCAATTAGGCCAGTAGGGGCAGTGATGGGTCAGATTCTAGTAGTTTAAGCTTTGATAACACTGTGTGATGTTTGTACTGACTTTTGAGAAAGTTATGAGATTGAGATAGGTTGGAGAAGTGGTGCCTGGAGACAACACTCAGATGCCGGTGTGGACTGTTCCTGATCTGGATAAAGATGGACAAGTGGAACTGAGGGATAAATATCATTTTGGATTATTTGATGATTTTTCAAATTGTTTTTTCAATATTAGTATAATTTTTAGTATGATTTATGAATCAAAGGGGGGAATGGATAATGTGATTCATGCATCATTTATGTATCATTTTTTAAATTCTTGGGTGAAATGGAGGTTTAATTTGAAAGTGGTTGTTTTGCAAAGGATACTGTTTGGTCGTTTATTTTCTTGTCATTCCAGAAGCATGTGGAGATTGGAATACTCAAACAAAGACAATATGACTGGAGGAGAGGAAACAAGGAGGGTGTGGCTGATTCCATCATCAACAAGTCCATTGGAAGAGGACATTACAGGGAGACGAAGTGTAGTGGACTACATTCCAGTGTCTGCAATGAAATATAGACATGTGTAATACATAATTGTGTCATATTCTTAGGTATTGATTTTAGTATAATTATGTTTGAGGTTATTGAATGCAGATGAGGATCGTAGATGCTTTTGTTTGTTTCGATGGGGTTAGGGACAGAATGTTTAAGCAGGGAGAGATTCCCTTTCAGGTCCTATGGGTTGACCAGCCTGAGAGTGGATATTTATGGATAGGATTTTGTTTACATGGGTATTTAATTACATAGTTTCAAATGCATTTACATGAGTTATGAGGTTATCTGGAGTACCGACGGTGGTTGCCTGGGGCAGAGGGACGGTGAGAGAATTTTACTGTCTTGATTGATATGGATGGATGGCTGCTGGACAGTTTTTCGCTCTCACACTCCATAGAGATATATTCATAATTCATAGTAATGTATTTACACTCCATAAAGAGTTATTCATAATTCATAGTAATGTGTTCATACTTCATAGAGATTTATTCATAATTCATAGTAATGTGTTCATACTTCATAAACAGTTGTTCATATGTCATAGTAATGTATTCACACTTCATAAACAGGTATTTCATAGAAAGGTATTTACACTCTAGAGGAGAATGTTTTTGGGTTTAAGGTTAAGAATATTCAATGAGATAAATGATTAATAGTCATAATCTTATTCTGTTTGTTTTCGAGACGTTTATTTCGTCTCGAAAGGGGGGAATATCGTATCTGAAGATTATGCCTTTGTTAAATGTTTTTCATGACGAAATGGAATGTTGGTTGTTAGTATAATGTAACATATAATAGACAGGAAGTGTATTGTAAACTGGCCAGCAGAGGGAGCCATCTTGTTGCATTGGTTATAAATAGGGGTGCACGAAGAAGATAGGTCAGAGCAGACATCAGAATTGGACGACACTACTGCTCTCCGGGTGTCATGTCACCTGTTACTCATGCTGAAGCTTATGATCTGAATAAACCTTATGATCGACGTTCAGTATGAGCAGACTCCTTGATTGACGGTAACACCTACGAATAACATACACTACAGTAGCCTAGCTGCCCTCGATTTACTAAATACTAGTGCTAAATCCTCATACTCGGGGGGAATGCGCAGTGCGGGCACTTGGTTCGGACTCTCTACCGAGGTCGCCCCTAAGGAAACACCTAGACATCTCCCTACACACTGGGCAGACCACTCCATAAGAGCCCTCTGTTGCCACGCTATGGTAGGATCGTGGGTACTTAACCAGGGAAGCCCCAACACCACTGGGTACGCAGGAGAGTCAATCAGATAGAACTGAATGATTTCCTCATGACCCCCCTGCGTCGTCATCGTCAGCGGTGCTGTGACATCCCTGATCAGACCCGACCCCAACGGCCGGCTGTCTAATGCATGGACAGGGAATGGAACTTCTACCGGCCGAAGGGGAATTCCTAACCTAGCACAAAATGCCCGATCAATAAAGTTCCCAGCTGCGCCTGAATCTACTAGCGCCTTATGCTGGGAATGAGGTGCCACCTGTGGAAAACGCACAGGAATACTCATGTGACCAACAGAGAGCTCTGGGTAAGTGGGGCGCCTTCTCACCTGAAATGACTCCCCAGTGCGTGACCTGTTGTCCCCTCTCTCAGAAAACCTTCCCCAGCACCTGGCCGCGGTGTGTCCTCCACGGCCGCAGTTGGTGCAGGAGTTGGCTTTCCTCGGGTTCTCCCTCCTCCTCCTCTCTCTAGCGCCAGCACCCCCGAGCTCCATAGGAGTAGGCTCGGAGGTGCTGGAGGATGGAATGGACGACCCCCACTCGGGACGTCCGCGGGTAGCCAGCAGGGTGTCGAGACTGATGGAGATGTCCACCAGCCGGTCGAACGACAGGTTGGTGTCCCTGCAGGCCATCTCACAACGAACGTCCTCTCGTAGGCTACACCGATAGTGGTCAATGAGGGCCCTCTCATTCCATCCCGCATCCGCTGCTAGTGTCCGGAACTCCAGTGCGAACTCCTGTGCGCTCCTCTTCCCCTGTCGGAGGTGGAATAGACGCTCTCCCGCCGCTTTCCCCTCAGGTGGATGGTCGAAGACAGTCCTGAAGCGGCGGGAAAACTCCGCGTAGGTGATGGTGGCGGCGTCTATTCCCCTCCATTCGGCGTTGGCCCACTCCAACGCCTTCCCGGAGAGACAGGAGATGAGGGCGGAGACGCTCTCGTATCCCGAGGGCGCCGGGTGTATGGTGGCAAGGTAAAGTTCTACCTGTAGGAGAAAGCCCTGACACCCGGCTGCAGAACCGTCATATGCCCTCGGGAGCGAGAGCCGAATGCCACTGGGTTCCGGTGCTGAGAGAGGAGGACTGGCCGTTGGTGCTGGGATGGTGTGAGAAGACGTGGGCACCTCCCGATTCATCAACCGGCGCAGGCTGTTGGACGCCTCGTCCATGACGACCCCGAGTTGCCGGATCATAGCGTCCTGGTAATTTATCCGGTCCTCCAGGGAATCGGGTATCGCCGCTATTCCTGCTGACTCCATGGAAATGGTGTGTTGTTCTGTCATGAGGTGAGGTGTATGTGTGGTGGAAGTCAGGCGCAGGACACCGAGGCTCAGTCCAACAGAGTTTACTCAAAATTCCAAAAGGACACGGTAAACTAACGACCTCAAACAAAAAGAGGCGAGTATTTACGCACATGCGTAAAACACTAAATAACAAAACAAGAAACGAAACACGCAACACAAGACAGGCGAACAACAACACACAACTAATCCAAACAAACACAGGGAACTTATAGGACACGTAATAATCACAAATCAGACACAGGTGCTAAAGACAGACAAAAGCAATCGCACATGGAAATAGTCCAACGATGGCAGCTAGTACTCCGGGGACGGCGAACGCCTTTGCCTGCCCGAACCAGGAGGAGGAGCAGTCTCGGCCGAAACCGTGACACATTTCTGCAAAGCAAACATGGCTGTTTAAACTGGGGGGAGATAGATGCTAGTGTTTCACTCCAAACACAGCAAAAAGGGGATATTGATCCACATTGAGGTTGATGGCATACATGAACAGTGGCCTTGGGTTATCTCACTGCAGCATCACTGAGGGGTCTGAGCCATTCATTTTGTTAACACTCACTGGTCAGTTTGTCATGCCAAGTTGACCCCACCAGAGTCAATTTACTCTCAATGCTGTATTGGTGGATTCCATTCTGGACAGCTGAGTTAACTTGAGCACTTGTCATTATAAAACATTTTCATATTGTGAGATAAACAAAATACAATTTTGTCAATATTGTTTGTTCCTCTTTGATTTAGAAACACTCATAGGCTGTATCCATTTAATGCAGATTGTTACAATAGAGATTGCTCCTTTGCAAGAATAGGACAACATTTTCGTAGTGCAAAATAATTGTGCATGGTACGTTTTGCACTTTGCCCAATTATTTAGCACTACGAAAATGTTGCCCTATGTTGACAATAGCTACATGACAGGTACTTGCAAATCACCCTAAAGTGAAAACCTACTGCTTTAAGGGGATCAAAAGTGTGCTGATGACACCATACGTGGTGGTCAATATTTTCCACCTCGACAAGTCAGTTCCTGTCAGCCAGCAGGGATTGTGACCTGGTAAGGAGATCACAGAACAGTGAGAGGCGACAGCATTCATGATACCCTGATCCAGACGAGACACTGTCCGAAGAGAGAGAGAGAGTGAGAGTGAGAGTGAGAGTGAGAGTGAGAGTGAGAGTGAGAGTGAGAGTGAAAGTGAGAGTGAGAGTGAGAGTGAGAGTGAGAGTGAGAGAGAGAGAGAGAGAGAGAGAGAGAGAGAGAGAGAGAGAGAGAGAGAGTGAGAGAGAGTGAGAGTGAGAGAGAGAGAGAGAGAGAGAGAGAGAGAGAGAGAGAGAGAGAGAGAGAGAGAGAGAGAGAGAGAGAGAGAGGAGAATAAACTGCATTACACAACCAAGGTGCATCAACCTAATCCACTGCTGACCTAATTTACACACACACACCCACAGACACGTACACACCCAGGTGATAAAGCCCAGATGTCATCAAGATGACACTGTCACTTTCTTCAGAGTGACTTAATACAGTGTGAGAGTGTGTGTGTGTGTTTGTGTGTGTGTGTGTGTGTGACACCCCTCAAACCACTGACAGCATCACTATAAATCAGTGACAGTATAGCAAACAGGGCTATAGGCGTCTGGGCGGCTGCTTGTAGTGATCATCATATCGCATATCTCTGTGATGGTCAGAGATTAAACAGAAGCAGAGAGTATAGATCCTGGGATGACTTTCACTCTCACTCCCACCCAACCTCATGTACAACCAGTAATGCCAATTTAGCAATTTTGTTGCTAGATTTACCAATTTATCAGACTACCCTGGCAACGTTTGTTTTCAAACAGCACCTAGCTACAAATTTAGCTACTTTTAAAAATGTATTTGGAACTTTTAGCAACTTTTGAAAGGTGACTCAAATGCTAAAATGCACGCATTTTCCTTCTAAATGACACAAGAACGATTTTCTCTGTCACACACTCAGTCACAACACACGTGCCTGGCTGCAAAAGTGCATTGTGAGTGACGTCAGCAGCAAACGCTCAGCTCGTGCACAGGCAGCAGCAGGCCAGCCAAGCAGCACAACAACTTGGAGAGAGCTGGAGAGAGATGCCTAACGCACACATCATTATTTGAGTTACAGTGAGGGAAAAAAGTATTTGATCCCCTGCTGATTTTGTACGTTTGCCCACTGACAAAGAAATGATCAGTCTATCATTTTAATGGTAGGTTTATTTGAACAGTGAGAGACAGAATAACAACAAAGAAATCCAGAAAAACGCATGTAAAAAATGTTAAAAATTGATTTGCCTTTTAATGAGGGAAATAGGTATTTGACCCCCTCTCAATCAGAAAGATTTCTGGCTCCCAGGTGTCTTTTATACAGGTAACGAGCTGAGATTAGGAGCACACTCTTAAAGGGAGTGCTCCTAATCTCAGCTTGTTACCTGTATAAAAGACACCTGTCCACAGAAGCAATCAATCAATCAGATTCCAAACTCTCCACCATGGCCAAGACTAAAGAGCTCTCCAATGATGTCAGGGACAAGATTGTAGACCTACACAAGGCTGGAATGGGCTACAAGACCATCGCCAAGCAGCTTGGTGAGAAGGTGACAACAGTTGGTGCGATTATTCGCAAATGGAAGAAACACAAAACACCTGTCAATCTCCCTCGGCCTGGGGCTCCATGCAAGATCTCACCTTGTGGAGTTGCAATGATCATCAGAACGGTGAGGAATCAGCCCAGAACTACACGGGAGGATCTAGTCAATGATCTCAAGGCAGCTGGGACCATATACACCAAGAAAACAATTGGTAACACACTACGCCGTGAAGGACTGAAATCCTGCAGCGCCCGCAAGGTCCCCCTGCTCAAGAAAGCACATATATACAGGGCCGTCTGAAGTTTGCCAATGATCATCTGAATGATTCAGAGGAGAACTGGGTGAAAGTGTTGTGGTCAGATGAGACCAAAATCGAGCTCTTTGGCATCAACTCAACTCGCCGTGTTTGGAGGAGGAGGAATGCTGCCTATGACCCCAAGAACACCATCCCCACCGTCAAACATGGAGGTGGAAACATTATGCTTTGGGGGTGTTTTTCTGCTAAGGGGACAGGACAACTTCACCGCTTCAAAGGGACGATGGACGAGGCCATGTACCGTCAAATCTTGGGTGAGAACCTCCTTCCCTCAGCCAGGGCATTGAAAATGGGTCGTGGATGGGTATTCCAGCATGACAATGACCCAAAACACACGGCCAAGGCAACAAAGGAGTGGCTCAAGAAGAAGCACATTAAGGTCCTGGAGTGGCCTAGCCAGTCTCCAAACCTTAATCCCATAGAACATTTGTGGAGGGAGCTGAAGGTTCGAGTTGCCAAAAGTCAGCCTCGAAACCTTAATGACTTGGAGAAGATCTGCAAAGAGTGGAACAAAATCCCTCCTGAGATGTGTGCAAACCTGGTGGCCAACTTCAAGAAACGTCTGACCTCTGTGATTTCCAACAAGGGTTTTGCCACCAAGTACTAAGTACTGTTTTGCAGAGGGGTCAAATACTTATTTCCCTCATTAAAATGCAAATCAATTCATAACATTTTTGACATGCGTTTTTCTGATTTTCTTGTTGTTGTTATTCTGTCACTCACTGTTCAAATAAACCTACCATTACAATTACAGACTGATCATGTCTTTGTCAGTGGACAAACGTACAAAATCAGCAGGGGATCAAATACTTGTTTCCCTCACTGTACATCTGTTTCATCCATTGATGCATTCGTTTATTCTCTCTTTAGCTATTTGTTCAGGTGAGCATTAACTAATTAATGTGATTGTCTTGATCTTGGGAAACATATCACATGCAGGGTCTGGTTCTTCTATTCTTCCTTCTATAAAGTAGAGAGAGAAGTTCTGTGCAGGCACTGGTGGTGGGTGGTAGTAATATGGTAGCACATTGACCGGCATTATTCACTGCCATACCAAGCAATTCATTCACTCAAATCAAATTGTTTGAATTGACATTATTTTGTGCCGTCCCTGCTGAGGCGAGGAGATAACAGCAAATTGAGTTCTAGGTAAACTTTTTTTTTTGCATGTGGACTAATTAATTCATCTGAGGGAGGGAGAGATTCACTGCTGCTGTGAGTTGTTTGTCCATGTCTTTATTCTCACTGCTGGAGAGGGCTCACCTGCTGCATAGCCAATTTGTTTAGAATGTTGTTGTGACCAACACGGCTAACGGAACTACGTGATGGGCAGGGTAGTTTCAAACGGAGTGTATACACATCTAAAAACCTGACCTTTGGATCGAAACGTTGCACAATAAACTATGGGAGCATTCACCGGTGTGCTGGTATCTTGATTGGCAGGCTAGTCATAACGCAAAGATATTGCTACACAATAATAATATTGCTTTTCTCACATTATTGAAGTAGATGCTACTGTATTTGTGGCTCGCTATAACTTATCTCAGGAAGTGTACCAGGAAGTGTACCAGGAAGTGTACCAGGCGTTGGTGTACGTATTGCCTAAGCAAAGACGTAAAAGTATTTATTTGACCATTGACAAAGCATAACTGATTCTAGGAAACAGACTGGAATATCTTGTAAGGAATGACTTACAACTAAACTGATGGTGTGATGATAGTTTTCCTCGTTTCTTTACAAAGCTATGACACTATGTTTCAAGACTCAATAGCTGTGTACAACAAACTTTATTCATCATATTGAAATGTTTCCACCTGCCGATTATCTCTCTCTCTCTCTCAATAAGATTGATCCTGTAAAAAGCACACTTACATATTATCCTCAGAATGGGGAATGAACTGTAAATAATTCAGTTATTTGAATAGTCCCAAATTGAACCCTATTTCCTATATAGTGCACTACCTTTGATCAGGGCCCATAGGGCTCTGGTCAAAAGTAGTGCACTATATAGGGAGCCATTTGGGACGTATTCTCTCTCTCTCGCTCTGTCTCTCTCTCTCTCTCTCTCTCTTTCTCTTCCTCTCCCTCTCTCTCTCTATTGAGCAAGATGAGCCCGTCGTTGACCTTCATCGAATGTAAATGAGGTCTCCTAGGTGTCCAGCCATGTCTTGTCTTGTGCAGATGCAGCTGGGTTGTGATGCTTTGACAAGGGGCACAGGGTTGGATCCTGTGTTCAGACGGTGTGTCCCAAATGTCTTCCTATTTCCTATGTAGTGCACTACTTTTGACAAGGGTCAAAGGGCTTTGGTCAACAGATGTGCACTATATAGGGGTGCCATTTGGGATGCAACCACAGAGACACTGAGCTATAATTGAGATGTTATAACTGAAACCAACACACTGACACCATTTCAACGGCTAGGATTAAAGCCACAATCCTGAGTCTGTGATTTTATCCTAATGGCAGCCCCATCACTTGGATCATTATTGAACAGCAGGAAATATCCCAGATTGTGCCTTTGGAGAGCTGCAGACTCACTGTAGCCTTTCATTGAACATAAACACTTTACTTGCATGCTTTTATAGTATAATAGCGCTCCAGAATAACAGCTTTATGAAATGACCTCAAAACACAGCGTTAGCTGAGCGCTACATATTTAGAGCAACAACAGCAAGGCAGCAGACATGAGGAATCCTCGACCAGATCGAAGATGACATTTTTATCAGGGAGGCAGCAACGCAGCGTCTGCATTAGAGTAGCATGGAGCTATAGAGCCAACCGACGCTCCTGAATGCTGCTGTCACCCTGATCCCACAGAGCTGCCGGGATAAAGCAAGGACAGGGAACGTAATCCGATTGGGAAGATTGCAGCCAGAAACATATTTCCCCCCTTTCTTTCATTCTGTCGGGAATCAAACAGCAGTGTCAGGGAGGCATTGTGATTAATCTGCGCTTTTGCCTTTTCGGCACTTCGTTTACGGGGCCTGAGGGAACAATGTTGCATCCCAAATAGCACCTTATTCCCTATATGGTGCACTGGTAAAATGGGCCCTGGTCAAAAGGTGGGCACTAAATAGGGAATGGGGTGCCATTTGTGACGCAGTTCAAGAAAGGTCATGGCGGCATTGAAACGGCTGTTATGCATAGCAAAGGGAGACATGAATGTATGCATGTAGAGCAGAGCAGAGAGGTTTTTGACACGAATCCTGCTCTTGTGCTGAGTCGACCCCACGAGGGAAATGGTAATCGTGGCGTTCGCTGCTTTTCTTGTCTGAGTCTTCAATCGACTTAAAAGGCTGTGGTATTCTTTGATCATGACTTGTATTATTATTTTAGATTGTTTTCATTAAATATTTAGATATTCAGATAATCTTCTAATGTGTGCGCATTTATCCATCGAATCAATTGCCTACAACTGGTAACTAGCTAAATACCATTTTCAAATCAACTGCATTGTCCATAACACGTTTCACGACACGCGTCAACACATCCTACAGAAGCTAATCTTTGATTGGTTTTTAAATATATGTATTTGTTTATTTTATAGTGTATGTAAACTTCTGACCCACTGGAATTGTGATACAGTGAATTATAAGTGAAATAATATCTCTGTAAACAATTGTTGGAAAAATGACTTGTGTCATGCACAAAGTAGACTTGCCAAAACTATAGTTTGTTAACAAGAAATGTGTGGAGTGGTTGAAAAACAAGTTTTAATGACTCCAACCTAAGTGTATGTAAACTTCGGACTTCAACTGTATATATGTGTGTATATATATGTGTTTGTTTTGGGCTTCGTCCCTGTCGTTTTTCATGACGTACCTTGTGTTGGGTGGAGTAAATAAAACCCCTAATACGTATTCCTGCGCATGTCTTCTAATCATTATACAACCTGACACTGTGCATGCTCAGAATGTACCTGTCCCTGTCCTGTGCATGCTCAGAGTACATAGCTATCAATATGCCGTGCATGTTCAGACCCCAATTGTTGACAAATTGATCTTAGACACCTGTCCACAGAAGCAATCAATCAATCAGATTCCAAACTCTCCACCATGGCCAAGACCAAAGAGCTCTCCAAGGATGTCAGGGACAAGATTGTAGACCTACACAAGGCTGGAATGGGCTACAAGACCATCGCCAAGCAGCTTGGTGAGAAGGTGACAACAGTTGGTGCGATTATTCGCAAATGGAAGAAACACAAAATAACTGTCAATCTCCCTCGGCCTGGGGCTCCATGCAAGATCTCACCTCGTGGAGTTGCAATGATCATGAGAACGGTGAGGAATCAGCCCAGAACTACACAGGAGGATCTTGTCAATGATCTCAAGGCAGCTGGGGCTATAGTCACCAAGAAAACAATTGGTAACATACTATGCCGTGAAGGACTGAAATCCTGCAGTGCCCGCAAGGTCCCCCTGCTCAAGAAAGCACATATACAGGCCCGTCTGAAGTTTGCCAATGAACATCTGAATGATTCAGAGGAGAACTGGGTGAAAGTGTTGTGGTCAGATGAGACCAAAATCGAGCTCTTTGGCATCAACTCAACTCGCCGTGTTTGGAGGAGGAGGAATGCTGCCTATGACCGCAAGAACACCATCCCCACCGTCAAACATGGAGGTGGAAACATTATGCTTTGGGGGTGTTTTTCTGCTAAGAGGACAGGACAACTTCACCGCATCAAAGGGACAATGGACGGGGCCATGTACCGTCAAATCTTGGGTGAGAACCTCCTTCCCTCAGCCAGGGCATTGAAAATAGGTCATGGATGGGTATTGCAGCATTACAATGACCCAAAACACACGGCCAAGGCAACAAAGGAGTGGCTCAAGAAGTATCACATTAAGGTCCTGGAGTGGCCTAGCCAGTCTCCAGACCTTAATCCCAAAGAAAATCTGTGGAGGGAGCTGAAGGTTCGAGTTGCCAAATGTCCGGCTCGAAACCTTAATAACTTGGAGAAGATCTGCAAAGAGGAGTGGGACAAAATCCCTCCTGAGATGTGTGCAATCCTGGTGGCCAACTACAAGAAACGTCTGACCTCTGTGATTGCCAACAAGGGTTTGCCACCAAGTACTAAGTAATGTTTTGCAGAGGTACTTGGAATGTAGACGGGAGACAGATACAAAGACAAACATGGTGGGGGAACAACAATTTCGAAATCTCTCGTCAAAGAAAAGAAAAATGGGGAAGTGGGCATGTGTGTCCGAGGATGGCAGCCTTACCACTAGACTAGATTAGTTGATTTGTTGTTGATTTTTGACACTCCGGACCACACATGCCCACTAGTGACGGGGTTTCCGAACCTGCCTCAGCACTATCGCTTTCTCTTTTTTTTCCTTGTTGATTTCGGACAATATTTTATTCATGCCCTTCTTTACTCTTTGTGTGTGACAGCTGAGGTGAGAGCACTGATTAGTCGATGACAGATAATCACAATGCAGTGTGTCAAGCTGTGTCAATTACTAACTTGTGGTTGGCGCCCAACCAACGTCTTACTGAGGTCATATCTCAGAGAGGATTAAAGTCCAATCACCAGATAATCTAAGATCAATTGTCAACAATTGGGGTCTGAACATGCACGGCATAGTGATAGCTATGTACTCTGAGCATGCACAGGACAGGGACAGGTACATTCTGAGCATGCACAGTGTCAGGTTGTATAATGATTAGAAGACATGCGCAGGGATACGTATTAGGGGTTTTATTTACTCCACCCAACACAAGGTACGTCATGAAAAACGACGGGGACGAAGCCCAAAACAAACACATATATATACACACATATATACAGTTGAAGTCCGAAGTTTACATACACTTAGGTTGGAGTCATTAAAACTTGTTTTTCAACCACTCCACACATTTCTTGTTAACAAACTATAGTTTTGGCAAGTCTACTTTGTGCATGACACAAGTCATTTTTCTAACAATTGTTTACAGAGATATTATTTCACGTATAATTCACTGTATCACAACTCCAGTGGGTCAGAAGTTTATATACACTAAGTTAACTGTGCCATTAAAACAGCTTGGAAAATTCCAGAAAATGATGTCATGGCTTTAGAAGCTTCTGATAGGCTAATTGACATCATTTGAGTCAATTGGAGGTGTACCTGTGAATGTATTTCAAGGCCTATCTTGACATCATGGGAAAATCAAAAGAAATCAGCCAAGACCTCAGAAAAATAATTGTAGACCTCCACAAGTCTGGTTCATCCTTGGGAGCAATTTCCAAACTCCTGAAGGTACCACGTTCATCTGTACAAACAATAGTACACCAGTATAAACACCATGGGACCACGCAGCCGTCATACCCTCAGGAAGGAGACGCATTCTGACTCCTAGAGATGAACGTAGTATGGTGCGAAAAGTATAAATCAATCCCAGAACAACAGCAAAGGACCTTTTGAAGATGCTGGAGGAAACAGGTACAAAACTATCTATATCCACAGTAAAACGAGTCCTACATCGACATAACCTGAAAGACCGCTCAGCAAGGAAGAAGCCACTGCTCCAAAACCGCCATAAAAAAGCCAGACTACGGTTTGCAACTGCACATGGGGACAAAGATCGTACTTTTTGGAGAAATGTCCTCTGGTCTGATGAAAGAAAAATAGAACTGTTTGGCCATAATGACCATCGTTATGTTTGGAGGAAAAGGGGGTGCATGCAAGCCGAAGAACACCATCCTAACCGTGAAGCACAGGGGTGGCAGCATCATGCTGTGGGGGTGCTTTGCTGCAGAAAGTTATGTGGATATATTGAAGCAACATCTCAAGACATCAGTCAGGAAGTTAATGCTTGGTCGCAAATTGGTCTTCCAAATGGACAATGACCCCAAGCATACTTCCAAAGTTGTGGCAAAATGGCTTAAGGACAACAAAGTCAAGGTATTGGAGTGGCCATCACAAAGACCTGACCTCAATCCTATAGAAAATGTGTGGGCAGAACTGAAAAAGCATGTGCGAGCAAGGAGGCCTACAAACCTGACTCAGTTACACAAGCTCTGTCAGGAGGAATGGGTCAAAATTCACACAACTTATTGTGGTAAGCTTGTGAAAGGCTACCAGAAATGTTTGACCCAAGTTAAACAATTTAAAGAAAATGCTACCAAATACTAATTGAGTGTATGTAAACTTCTGACCCACTGGGAATGTGATGAAAGTAATAAAAGCTTAAATAAATCATTATCTCTACTATTATTCTGACATTTCACATTCTTAAAATAAAGTGGTGATCCTAACTGACCAAAGACAGGGAATTTTTACTAGGATTAAATGTCAGGAATTGTGAAAAACTGAGTTTAAATGAATTTGGCTAAGGTGTATGTAAACTTCCAACTTCAACTGTATACACACACACACACACACACACACACACACACACACACACACACACACACACACACACACACACACACACACACACACATTTTTACAGTGAGGGAAAAAAAGTATTTGATCCCCTGCTGATTTTGTACGTTTGCCCACTGACAAAGAAATGATCAGTCTATCATTTTAATGGTAGGTTTATTTGAACAGTGAGAGACAGAATAACAACAACAAAATCCAGAAAAACGCATGTAAAAAATGTTATAAATTGATTTGCATTTTAATGAGGGAAATAAGTATTTGATCCCCTCTCAATCAGAAAGATTTCAGGCTCCCAGGTGTCTTTTATACAGATAACGAGCTGAGATTAGGAGCACACTCTTAAAAGGAGTGCTCCTAATCTCAGCTTGTTACCTGTATAAAAGACACCTGTCCACAGAAGCAATCAATCAATCAGATTCCAAACTCTCCACCATGGCCAAGACCAAAGAGCTCTCCAAGGATGTCAGGGACAAGATTGTAGACCTACACAAGGCTGGAATGGGCTACAAGACCATCGCCAAGCAGCGTGGTGAGAAGGTGACAATAGTTGGTGCGATTATTCGCAAATGGAAGAAAAACAAAAGAACTGTCAATCTCCCTTGTTTCCCTCACTGTATATATGTACAGTGAGGGAAAAAAGTATTTGATCCCCTGCTGATTTTGTACGTTTGCCCAAAGACAAAGACATGATCAGTCTATAATTGTAATGTTAGGTTTATTTGAACATTGAGAGACATAATAACAACAACAAAATCCAGAAAAACGCATGGCAAAAATGTTATAAATTGATTTGCATTTTAATGAGGGAAATAAGTATTTGACCCCTCTGCAAAACATTACTTAGTACTTGGTGGCAAAACCCTTGTTGGCAATCACAGAGGTCAGACGTTTCTTGTAGTTGGCCACCAGGTTTGCACACATCTCAGGAGGGATTTTGTCCCACTCCTCTTTGCAGATCTTCTCCAAGTTATTAAGGGTTAGAGCCTGACATTTGGCATCTCTAACCTTCAGCTCCCTCCACATATTTTCTTTGGGATTAAGGTCTGGAGACTGGCTGGGCCACTCCAGGACCTTAATGTGATTCTTCTTGAGCCACTCCTTTGTTGCCTTGGCCGTGTGTTTTGGGTCATTGTAATGCTGCAATACCCATCCATGACCTATTTTCAATGCCCTGGCTGAGGGAAGGAGGTTCTCACCCAAGATTTGACGGTACATGGCCCCGTCCATCGTCCCTTTGATGCGGTGAAGTTGTCCTGTCCCCTTAGCAGAAAATCACCCCCAAAGCATAATGTTTCCACCTCCATGTTTGACGGTGGGGATGGTGTTCTTGGGGTCATAGGCAGCATTCCTCCTTCTCCAAACACGGCGAGTTGAGTTGATGCCAAAGAGCTCGATTTTGGTCTCATCTGACCACAACACTTTCACCCAGTTCTCCTCTGAATCATTCAGATGTTCATTGGCAAACTTCAGACGGGCCTGTATATGTGCTTTCTTGAGCAGGGGGACCTTGCGGGCACTGCAGGATTTCAGTCCTTCACGGCGTAGTATGTTACCAATTGTTTTCTTGGTGACTATAGCCCCAGCTGCCTTGAGATCATTGACAAGATCCTCCTGTGTAGTTCTGGGCTGATTCCTCACCGTTCTCATGATCATTGCAACTCCACGAGGTGAGATCTTGCATGGAGCCCCAGGCCGAGGGAGATTGACAGTTATTTTGTGTTTCTTCCATTTGCGAATAATCGCACCAACTGTTGTCACCTTCTCACCAAGCTGCTTGGCGATGGTCTTGTAGCCCATTCCAGCCTTGTGTAGGTCTACAATCTTGTCCCTGACATCCTTGGAGAGCTCTTTGGTCTTGGCCATGGTGGAGAGTTTGGAATCTGATTGATTGATTGCTTCTGTGGACAGGTGTCTTTTATACAGGTAACAAACTGAGATTAGGAGCACTCCCTTTAAGAGTTTGCTCCTAATCTCAGCTCGTTACCTGTATAAAAGACACCTGGGAGCCAGAAATCTTTCTGATTGAGAGGGGGTCAAATACTTATTTCCCTCATTAAAATGCAAATCAATTTATAAAATTTTTGACATGCGTTTTTCTGGATTTGTTATTCTGTCTCTCACTGTTCAAATAAACCTACCATTCACATTATAGACTGATCATTTCTTTGTCAGTGGGCAAACGTACAAAATCAGCAGGGGATCAAATACTTTTTTCCCTCACTCTATACATAACAAAGGGATGTAACCCAAACAAAAGAGCGAGGTGTAAACCTCTACAAAATACACGGGACGAGACCCGTAATAACAAGAGCACAATACACGGTACTCACGAGACCAACGGACATAAGACAATAACCGACCAGGACAATTGGGAACAGAGTGCACATATATACACATACTAATCAGGGGGAATGGGAACCAGGTGTGCATAATGAGACAAGACAGTCCGGGGTTGGTGGTAATGAACCAGGTCATTGACGCCTAGAAGGCCGGTGACGTAGACCTCCGGAGCTGGTGAACGGAATGAGCAGCAGTACCGGGGGATCCGTGACACACAGGATATGGACAGGTACGTTCTCTGAGCATGCACAGGATATGGACAGGTACGTTCTCTGAGCCTGCACAGGATAGGGACAGGTACGTTCTCTGAGCATGCACAGGATATGGACAGGTACATTCTCTGAGCATGCACAGGATATGGACAGGTACGTTCTCTGAGCATGCACAGGATAGGGACAGGTACGTTCTCTGAGCATGCACAGGATAGGGACAAGTAGGTTCTCTGGCATAGTGACAAGTAAATACTTTGAACATGCATTACAGTATTATACGCTTAACATACTGTAGTCCAATTTTTACTTCTGGATGTATTTTTATTTTTATAATAACTTTTAAAAAGCTTTTCAAAAAGGGCAGTAAAATCCTAATCAACTTTGGTGTTCTACCACTAAACCAGGTCTGCTAGTCTACCAGATCAGCCTGAATATCAAACCATCACACCAGCATGTGTCACATCAAAACAACTTTAAACTTCAAACCCTCACATCCCCCATAAGGTAGCTAAGGGCCAGCCTTGCTCCCATCTGCTGAGCGTAGCCGGCTGTGGTGTGATGCTAGGACTCAGTACAGCTCAGGGCATCCAATCACAAGCACCGATTACACTAAGGAGCAAAGGCAGTTAGTTTTGCCTCCCATCTCTGTCTTTATCTCTCCCTTCATCTCTCCCTTCCCCTCTTCATCTTCTTCTCCCTTTCCCTCTGGCTCCCTCTCCTCCTCCCTCCACCTCTTCCTCTCCTCCCACCATCAAGTCCTTGCTAGCTACACTTCAATTCGGGCACATTCTGCACAGTTTAATTCTTCCCTGACAGTTTGAAGGTCAATTGGTTCAGTCAATACCCACCATTTAAATTAATCCCCCAGTCCCTTTTTTTAACTCACTAAAAGTTGTCGGGATCGGATGGATTAAGGGGCTATCATTAAACACTTTGAAATGGTTCATTTTAGCTTTGCACTCCACGGGAGAAAGTGTATTGTATTAAATAATTGCTCATGTACATCTAGAAAATATTATTAGAAAATGGACAGAAATGTAATGGATGGAATTATGTTATGGCTGATTCTCTCACAAAGCTCTCATTGCACACCTTGGTTTATTATCTGGTTTTTCTTCCAATCCAAAAATGTACGGTTTTAACCACTGTGCGTGTAAGAATTTCCACGACACCACACTGAAGATAAATGCAATTGTAGAATGTATGATTGGTGAACATTTGCTCAGCCTTTGTTTAGTTAGCTACCATTTTATCTGTTTGTTCTCATAGTTACTGAAGCAACTCATTCTTAAAAATGCATTTATCTAACGAAAAACAAGTAAACACATACAGTCCTGTAGTTGAAATTTCTGCTTGATTACTATGGTGTAATATCTTCATTGAGTAGCCTATTTATTTAATCTAAATTACTTCTTTTTTTTATGACATACCCTGGACAGATATCTCATTAAGTGGGAGCAGTGATAAATGATATGCAGGGACCAAGGTGGGATGGAGGGATGGGAGGGGGGAGGGTTGGGTTGAGAGGGAGGCAGTTAGAGAGGAGGGTCATTGCACCGCTGAAAGGACATCAGGTCCATATGGATGTGCTGAAGAAAGAGGAAATCTCTTTCCTGTCCTGAGAGTCAGCTGGAAATAGACAACCAAATGGAGAATAAGGCTCAGGATCACAGATGACAGATTAACTGACGATGCTTTATGGGCCAATGCCTTTTCTCAAGCTAAACCCATGCAGTCATAATTTGGTGAATATGTGAAAAACATGATCAACACACTAAGAAACACTGATGAAGTAATTACTTCCATTGGATGTCTTGATAATGCAATAGTAGTACCCTCCCATTGATCTTGTGTATTGATCCTTTCCACCTACATATTCTATTGAAAACATACATCACAATAAACTATGACTATTCCCCTAATACCAGATACATCATACCTTAAATAAATGTGTAATGCATACACAGTATCTTTTTGCAACACCGGACAACATAATCAATAATATCTCTTTAGGAATATTTATAGGAAGGGCTTACCATTGTAATGTTTTATAGTGTTATAACTATGCCTATCATGCATTACATCTACATGGTCTTGTAACCTGTCAGAGTGCTATCCTATGAGAGTAATAATGGTAGGTGGTGCATTATTTAGGTGGCTAACGTGGCGCTTAACCCAGTTAGAGTGCCATCAGTGGGATTATTGACGATGGCAGGGAGACATGAGATGCCTCTATTTCAATGTCAATAATGTAAGTAGCAGGGATCTCTCCAAGGGCTGGCGTACGTGTTCATTAAAGACGACTCAACAAGCCATTAAGCCAATTTGTGTCCCAAATAGCGCCCTAGTCCCTACATAGTGCACTAATTTTAAGGAAGTACACTATATACAGTGAAGGAAAAAAGTATTTGATCCCCTGCTGATTTTGTACGTTTGCCCACTCACAAAAACATGATCAGTCTATAATTTTAATGGTAGGTTTATTTGAACAGTGACAGACAGACTAAAAACAAAAAAATCCAGAAAAACGCATGTAATTTTTTTTATAAATTGATTTGCATTTCAATGAGGGAAATAAGTATTTGACCCCTCTGCAAAGCATGACTTAGTACTTGGTGGCAAAACCCTTCTTGGCAATCACAGAGGTCAGACATTTCTTGTAGTTGGCCACCAGGTTTGCACACATCTCAGGAGGGATTTTGTCCCACTCCTCTTTGCAGATCTTCTCCAAGTCATTAAGGTTTCGAGGCTGAAGTTTGGCAACTCGAACCTTCAGCTCCCTCCACAGATTTTCTATGGGATTAAGGTCTTGAGACTGGTGAGGCCACTCCAGGACCTTAATGTGCTTCTTCTTGAGCCACTCCTTTGTTGCCTTGGCCGTGTGTTTTGGGTCATTGTCATGCTGGAATACCCATCCACGACCCATTTTCAATGCCCTGGCTGAGGGAAGGAGGTTCTCACCCAAGATTAACGGTACATGGCCCCGTCCATCGTCCCTTTGATGCGGTGAAGTTGTCCTGTCCCCTTAGCAGAAAAACACACCCTTAGCATAATGTTTCCACCTCCATGTTTGATGGTGGGGATGGTGTTCTTGGGGTCATAGGCAGCATTCCTCCTCCTCCGAACACGGCGAGTTGAGTTGATGCCAAAGACCTCTATTTTGGTCTCATCTGACCACAACACTTTCACCCAGTTCTCCTCTGAATCATTCAGATGTTCATTGGCATTCTTCAGACGGGCACGTATATGTGCTTTCTTGAGCAGGGGGACCTTGCAGGCGCTGCAGGATTTCAGTCCTTCACGGCGTAGTGTGTTACGGAGCCCCAGGCCGAGGGAGATTGAGAGTTATTTTGTGTTTCTTCCATTTGCGAATAATCGCACCAACTGTTGTCACCTTCTCACCAAGCTGCTTGGTGATGGTCTTGTAGCCCATTCCAGCCTTGAGTAGGTCTACAATCTTGACCCTGACATCCTTGGAGACCTCTTTGGTCTTGGCGGAAAGTTTGGAATCTGATTGATTGATTGCTTCTGTGGACAGGTGTCTTTTATACAGGTAACAAACTGAGATTAGGAGCACTCCCTTTAAGAGTGTGCTCCTAATCTCAGCTCGTTACCTGTATAAAATACACCTGGGAGCCAGAAATCTTTCTGATTGAGAGGGGGTCAAATACTTATTTCCCTCATTAAAATGCAAATCAATTTACAAAATTTTTGACATGCGTTTTTTTTGTTGTTATTCTGTCTCTCACTGTTCAAATAAACCTACCATTAAAATTATAGACTGATCATTTCTTTGTCAGTGGGCAAACATACAAAATCAGCAGGGGATCAAATATTTTTTTCCCTCACTGTATCTGTACCAGAGGTGGGACCAAATCACTATTATTCGAGTCACAAGGTCCAAGTCTTGAGTCAAGTCCAAGTCATGCATTCTAAGAGTAAGTCAAGTCACAAGTTCAGTAAAAAAAAAAAATGTGTTATACATGCAATGACTTGTTCAACTACATTTACATTTTAGTCATTTAGCAGACGCTCTTATCCAGAGCGACTTACAGTTAGTGAGTGCATACATCATTATTATTATTTTTGTTTAAAAAAAATCATATCCCCGTGGGAATCGAACCCACAACCCTGGCGTTGCAAACGCCATGCTCTACCAACTGAGCTACATCCCTGCCCTCCCCTAATCTGGACCAATTGTGCGCCGCCCCATGGGTCTCCAGGTTATCTTTAGATGGATCTTCATTATGTCTGTAAAGTTGTAAGAAAAAGTAAACTTTAAGTGAAAAGAAAAAATCTATAAAGTCCTATCTGCATAAACCCATTTGAACTTGGTGCTGTAAGGTTCAATCTGCAATCCAATCACAAGCCTGAACAAATACAGACGGACCAATCAGAAAATATTTATTTGCCATCTCCCGCTAACATTAACAGTCATTTAGCAGACGCTCTTATCCAGAGCGACTTACAGTTAGTGCCTTTATCTTAAGATAGTTAGGTGGGACAAACACATATTACAGGCATAGAAAGTATATTTGTCTTCATAAAAGTAGCTAATCAGTAGAGTCAGAGCTAGGGGGGGGGGGGTGGCGGGTCGAGGTGAGGAGGAGGATAATTTATGAATCTGCTTGAAAAGGTAGGGTTTCAGATGTTTTTGAAAGCTGGGACTCTCCTGTCCTAGCTTCAGGGGGATGCTGGTTCTATCATTGGGGTGCCAGGACAGAGAAGAGCTTGGACTGGGCTGAGCTGAGCGGGAGCTGCCCTTCCGTAGGGGTGGGAGGGCCAAGAGACCTGAGATGGCATAACGGAGTGCTCAGGTTGGGGTGTTGGGTTTGAGTATAGCCTGAAGGTAGGGAGGGGCAGTTCCTCTTTTTGTTCCATAGGTAAGCACCATGGTCTTGTAGTGGATGTGAGCTTCGACTGGAAGCCAGTGGAGTATGCAGAGGAGCAGGGTAACATGAGAGAACTTGGGAAGGTTGAAAACCAGGCGGTCTGCAGCATTCTGGATAAATTGCAGGGGTTTGATGGCACAAGTGGGAAGCCCAGCCAACAGCGAGTTGCAGTAGTCCAGATGGAAGAGGACAAGTGCCTGGATTTGGACTTGCACCGCTTCCTGTGTGAGGTAGGGTTGTACTCTACAGATGTTGTAGAGCATGAACCTGCAGGAGCGAGTCACTACCTTTGATGTTTGCAGAGAAGGAAAGGGTGTTGTCCACGGTCACACCAGGGTTCTTTGCACTCTGTGAGGACGACACTGGAGTTGTCAACTGTGATGGGGAGGTCTTCGAGAGGGCAGACCTTCCCCAGGAGGAAGAGCATCTCCGTCCTGTCGAGGTTGAGCTTGAGGTGGTGGGCCGAAATCCAAGTTGAGATATCTGCCAGGCACGCAGAGATGCATTTCGCCACCTGGGTGTCAGAACAGGGGGAAGGAGAAAAGTAGTTGAGTGTCTGAAAGGCAGCATAGACTGAGATAAACTCTGCGTTCTTGACCGCAGATCAGTAGTTCCAAACACTACCAGAGACTCAGAAATCCTCATGGGTTGTGCACGCAGGGTACACTAAATTAGAAGGGTTGCAGAATAATAGTAGAGATAATGATTTATTTCAGCTTTTATTTCTTTCATCAAATTCCCAGTGGGTCAATTAGTATTTGGTAGCATTTCTTTTAAAATTGTTTAACTTGGGTAAAACAATCTTCCCACAATAATTTGGGTGAATTTTGGCCCATTCCTCCTGACAGAGCTGGTGTAACTGAGTCAGGTTTGTATGCCTCCTTGCTCGCACACGCTTTTTCAGTTCTGCCAACACATTTTATATAGGATTGAGGTCAGGTCTTTGTGATGGCCACTCCAATACATTGACTTTGTTGTCCTTAAGCCATTTTGACACAACTTTGGAAGTATGCTTGGGGTCAATGTCCATTTGGAAGACCCATTTGCGACCAAGCTTTGACTTCCTGACTGATGTCTTGAGATGTTGCTTCAATATATCCACATCATTTTCCTTCCTCATGATGCCATCTATTTTGTGAAGTGCACCAGTCCCTCCTGCAGCAAAGCACCCCCACAGCATGATGCTGCCACCCCTGTGCGTTCACGGTTGGGATGGTGCTCTTCGGCTTGCAAGCTAACCCCTTTTTCCTCCAAACATAACGATGGTCATTATGGTCAAACAGTTCTGATTTTGTTTCATCAGACCAGAGGACATTTCTCCAAAAAGTACGACCTTTGTCCCCATGTGCAGTTGCAGACCGTAGTCTGGCTTTTTTAATGACGGTTTTGGAGCAGTGGATTCTTCCTTGCTGAGCGGCCTTTCAGGTTATGTTGTTATAGGACTCGTTTTACTGTGGATATAGATACTTTTGTACCTGTTTCCTCCAGCAACAAGGTCCTTTGCTGTTGTTCTGGGATTGATTTGCACTTTTCGCACCAAAGTACGTTCATCTCTAGGAGACAGAACGCGTCTCCTTCCTGAGCGGTATGACGGCTGCGTGGTCCCATGGTGTTTATACTTGCGTACTATTGTTTGTACAGATGAACGTGGTACATTCAGGCATTTGGAAATTGCTCCCAAGGATGAACCAGACTTGTGGAGGTCTACAATTTCTTTTCTGAGGTCTTGGCTGATTTCCTTTGATTTTCCCATGATGTTAAGCAAAGAGGCACTGCGTTTGAAGGTAGGCCTTGAAATACATCCACAGGTACACCTCCAATTGACTCAAATGATGTCAATTAGCCTATCAGAAGCTTCTAAAGCCATGACATCATTTTCTGGAATTTTCCAAGCTGTTTAAAGGCACAGTCAACTTAGTGTATGTAAACTTCTGACCCACTGGAATTGTGATACAGTGAATTATATGTGAAATAATCTGTCTGTAAACAATTGTTGGAAAAATGACTTGTGTCATGCACAAAGTAGATGTCCTAACCAACTTGCCAAAACTATAGTTTGTTAACAAGAAATGTGTGGAGTGGTTGAAAAACGAGTTTTAATGACTACAACCTAAGGTTATGTAAACTTCCGACTTCAGCTATATCAATCCTGGAGATATTAGGAGTCCTCTAGCTATATAATTAATCTAAGTAAGGTTTAGGCTAGTTTAGCCAGCAATAATGGCACGCAAGCAAAAAAACAACAACACTCTCAGAAATCTTAGAGTAAATGATGTCACATCGTTGTTCAGTGATGACAGTAACTTGTCTAATGATCATAATGCATTTCTTAATGTATTTGATGATGTGTTCTGACTGTATTTTGATAAAATAATGTTATTCTATCATTTATTTATTCAAATAGCTACAGTCTTCTTAAAAACATAAGTGTCAGATAAAACCTTATGGCTGAACCCAGATTGACATTTCAGAGCGATGAGGTTCTATCTGCTATTGCACCCCCCAAAAAAACGAATTTACAAATGTCTCAGGATTTTGATACTCTTTACTTTAGGTACCTTTAAGGTGAGGACCTTACTGGGTTATGAAAAAAGAATTCAATACAAAACCGTTCTGAGACCTGGGATGCTCAATATCTGGGAAAACTGATGCTAAATATCTCATAACTATGCTTAGTGCAGATAGAACCTTATAGTCCCAAGGTCACAACATCTTTGTCTATTTATTGAGGAACCAGAAAGCCCTTTTCATTATTTTGTCTACAACACATTTTGATTATGTAATAATTTATTTTAACAACAAATTCCAAATGCAATCTTCATAACTCTATTATCAATTTCAAGCCATTTTGACATACCAAAAGACCAGTAGTCCTATGCTAGTAATTGTTGCTTGATGCCCCATTGCTGGTGAGCATGCACAGTAAACAGTTAATATTCTTGATCATCAGTTTCTTTTGCAGCTGCATATTTATTTGTCAATCCTCTCTCCCTTCAATTTGATGTTTGTGCTGCACCGATTATATAGCTGTACAGCAAATCATCAATCTGTTTGCTAGCTCAATTGTTCTCAAACTTTTGGACCCATGACCCCATAAAAGGAGTGGTTCAAAGCTTGCGACCCCGGCGCACGTAAATGCACGCGCGCACAGGTAATGCATTTTGAAAAAGCAAAATACAGAAATAAACTGTGTTCTACAGCTTCATTTTGAGCTGTAGAATATCAACTAGGGATATCATGTCACATTGTCACTTCTCTGGAGTCCAGAGTAAGCAGGATCATATGACCTACCTGTATGAAGCAGGGGGTTGCAGGATCGGATGGAAAGCATGATCTGTCTGTAGCCTTTTTCTTCCTCACGAATAAATGAATTAATTCGCCAGAATATGTTACATCTTCATCCCATAAGTATTGAAGGTAGTGTAATGTTACAGCTATCTTTAGACATATAGCCAGTACCGCCACTGAGGTATATAATAATAACCCGACCAAACTAGGCCTATCTGAAATAGGAAATGTATCAATGAAATCACCAGCCTATTGTTCTGGCAAAGATGAGTCCATAGCAGACTGCTAAACTGAATTTTATATGGATAATATTAATTTAGGTAGGCTACTCTGTTTTTGCCAGCCAAAACCGGAGAAAATTAAATACGTGCTTTCTGGTCACTAATCTGGATATATGAGACCACCTTTGCGCGCCAATGCTGATGACTGGTCATTGGTCAACAATCAAGACACGCAATTTTGTGGTTCTGCAGCACTGATTACAAGAATTTGGTACAATGCCATAGGCCTATGTTAGTAACCAGATCGAATAAACAAAGGCATAAATATAAAATACAAATGGTAGGCTATATCTAGCCTATTAAAATATGTATGCATGTGTTATGTATTTTTCCTATTCAGTTTCACACTCGTGACCCCCCCCCCCCAAAAAAAGGTATCACTACGCTACTGTAGGTCTTCCGGCCTGTGTTGATTGACAGTTTGGTGGTCTAATCAGAGGGCCGAGTGTGCGTTTCACTAGCCAATCTGTTTTTCTCTAGTGCGATACTGTCTCTGGCTGCGTGGAGAGTAGCCTAATCCACTGAGACTGTGCCACAAAATGAGTGACAAAACGTTACAAAATAATTTCAAGTCATCAGTCTCAAGTCTAAATCGAGTCCCGAGTCTTGAGTCTCTAAGTCCAATTCAAGTCTCAAGTTGTTTTAATTTCTATCAAGTCAAGTCTCAAGTCATCAAATTTGTGACTAGAGTCAGACTCGAGTCCAAGTCGTGAGACTTTGATACGTACTCTACTTTACTATTTATATTTTTGACAACATTGACTTTTACTTCACTACATTCCTAAAGAAAATAATGTTATTTTTACAACATTCAGTTTCCCTGACACCCAAAAATACTCTTTATATTTTGAACGCTTAGCAGGACAGGAAAATGGTCCAATTCACGCACATGCTTCAAAAGAACAACCCTGGTCATCCCTGCTGCCTCTGATCTGGTGGACTCACTAAACACACATCGTTTGTAAATTATGTGTTGGAGTGTACCCCTGGCTGTACGTAAATAAAAAATGAAAAATGGTGCCATCTGGTTTGCTTAATTTAAGGAATTTGAAATGATTTATACTTTTACATTTATTTTTGATGCTTGAGTATATTTTAGCAATTACATTTACTTTTTATACTTTTTTTTTGTTATTTATTGCAGATAGATTGTAACTTCCATCAATGTAATTGTCTGCATCACTTCCAATCCCCCATATATATATATATATATATATATATATATATATATATATATATATATATATATATATATATATATATATATATATATATATATATATATACACACAAACACATATACATATACACACATACACACACACATACACACCCACATACATGCATACATACATACACATCCATATCCTTAAAAATATATATATATTCCCCTTTATTACTTTCGAACCCCGCCACCCTTTCCCCACTTGGAGTAAACTAGTGAGCAACAACGCCTAGGCCTCTACTTCCAGCCCATACCCACTATATACATTTTATGGACACAGTCAATTTTACAATAATTACATTTTGTTTGTTCTTTCTCCTGAACTTCTTCTACTCTCAACCTCTCCGATCATTTTCATGATGTCCATCCGGTTTGCTTCTATATGCCATATCTTTCTAACTGTGCTCTTTCACAAAAGCTCCCAACCTACAACCCATACACTTATTATGGACACAGCGTGCCTACATTATTAGTTATCTTGTTATTGTTTGTTGTTAGTTGTTATTAGTCCCATCCTTCAATTCCACCATCCATATAGGATTTCTATTTGCCATATATATTTCAACTGTACTGTGATGTCTTACAAAAGTTCTGAACCTTTCTATTCTCATTGTTTCTACAGATTGTGAATTGAAAATAAACATTTTTGCTAATAGTATTATTATGTTATTGATCGATTGACTATGACTTTTCAGATCACCCAGTAGTGCTATCTGCAGGGTTAGCTCCAGGGAAATATTGCAACCCTTTAGCCATTCCTGGAACTGTGTCCAAAAACAAGCTACAAATGGACAGTACCAAAACAAATGATCTAATTATTCTGTCTCTTCGCAGCAAAATCTGCAGAGCTGGGAAGACTGTATCCCCCATATAAATAACATTCTATTAGTAGCAAGAATTGTATATAATAATTTAAATTGAAAGATTCTAAGTTTTGAATCCGGTGTCGTTTTGCGTATCAGTTCATAAACACTATGCCATGGGATCGGTACGTCAAAAATCTCTTCCCAACTATTTTGCCATCTATATGGGACTGCTGTCAATCCTTCGGTCCTTAAATGAAACTGATATACTTTTTTATTCATCACAGTTTTCCTTAACCAATTATGTTCTTTAATATACTTAAGTATATTTAAAACCAAATATTTTTGACTTTTACTCAAGTAATTTTTGACTGGGTGACTTTCACTTTTACTTGAGTCATTTTATATTAAGGTATCTTTACTCTTACTCCTTGTATGACAATTGGGTACTTTTTCCACCACTGGGGTGGCTCTCTAGTTCTCTCTCTCTCTCTCTCTCTCTCTCTCTCTCTCTCTCTCTCTCTCTCTCTCTCTAGTTCTCTCTCTCTCTCGCTCTCTCTCTCTCTCTCTCTCTCTCTCTCTCTAGTTCTCTCTCTCTCTCGCTCTCTCTCGCTCTCACACGCACACGCACACGCACACGCGCACACACACACACACACACACACACACACACACACACACACACACACACACACAACAGTTTTGTTAATATATTACACTCTATCTAGTCTATCCAGCTGAAGAGGCGCTATCCTGAGCCAGTCATAGTGATTAACATAAACAGAGTTTGGCAAAGCATCCACCATGTTGGTGCCAGGCTTTCCATAACAATAACATTTTGCATTCTAACTACAATGTGTTGGGGAACTTATGTCACCAAGAAGCCTGTCATTAGAACTCCAAACTGAGTTTTGCTTGTATAGTGCAGCTTGTTTTATGTGGCTCTAGTTTTATCCAGGGTTGAATTCTATCAGGGTCTGGTTCTATCCAAATCTCACAGCACCTCTTCAGTCATTTAGCACATGCTCTTATCCAGTGCGACTAACAGTACATCTTCATTCATACTGGTCCCCCTTGGGAATCGAACCCACAACCTCAGCATTGCAAGTGCCATTCTCTACCAACTGAGCCACTCAGGACAGCTTGGTGATCAAGAGTGGCACGCTGATGCCAAAGTCATCCATTCACAGTTATAGAACGGCATAACACCTGTATTGAGGCACAAATATTACATTCATTTCTAATTTCTAATTCATTTCTAACACATATGATGCTATTTGACTCGAGAATGAACAGCAGATATGAAGTTTGATGAATAAAGTGGTTGAAAATCCTCTCTGAAAGGTGAGCTCAATTTTTCATGAAGCCTGCAATAACGGTAGCGTTAATGAAGGAAAGGTGGAGAGACTGTGTTGGGTGGGAGCCAACGTTATGAGTAATGTCCCCTCTAGTTCGTTATTGTTAAAGATAATATGACACATTCTCCCAGCCAGGCATCTTATAACTAACCTCTTCCGCATGGACTCACACACACACACACACACACACACACACACACACACACACACACACACACACACACACACACACACACACACACTCACACACACACACTCACACACACACTCACACACAGACATATACACAATCTGGTAAGAATGGACACAGCCTCACTGCGGGGGCTAAAGTTTATAAGAGGAGAGAGGCTCACAGTCAATGGTGTCAAGGTCAAATGAAGTCAAACTGCAATGAAGTTTGGTTGCCAACTTTCATAGAAGGGGGAAATAGAGGATTTGTGTCAATGTCACGTAGGCCTATCTCAGTCAGCAATGTCTCTAATACTCACACTCAAATACGCTCTGCTATTATTTACTGTATACTAATTGCAACTAGATTGAATTCACTTCAAAAATTATCTGAATTATTTTATATTTTAAATGGGATAAAAAGCTTTGATCTGTGCATATTCTCCATATTTTATCTCAGCGGATGGATGCCTTACAGCTAGATCAGACGTGTCCTTGATTAGGATAAATGTCTGAGCATGTTTCTGATTGACTTGCATGATTAGTGACAGCAATTATAAAACCACAGTCCTGTGGTGCTGCAAAGTAACTTAAATTGTCCTCTCCCAAAGAAAACATCCGTCAGTAAAGCATATACACTACCGTTCAAAAGTTTGGGGTCACTTAGAAATGTCCTTGTTTTCGAAAAAGATGCAATTATTTTGTCCATTAAAAGAACATCAAATTGATAAGAAATACAGTGTAGACATTGTTAATGTTGGAAATGGCTATTGTAGCTGGAAATGGCTGATTTTTTATGGAATATCTACATAGGCGTACAGAGGCCCATTATCAGCAACCATCAGTCCTGTGTTCCAATGGCACGTTGTGTTTGCTAATCCAAGTTTATCATTTTAAAAGGCTAATTGATCATTAGAAAACCCTTTTGCAATTATGTTAGCACAGCTGAAAACTGTTTTGCTGATTAAAGAAGCAATAAAACTGGCCTTCTTGAGACTAGTTGAGTATCTGGAGAATCAGCAATTGTGGGTTCGATTACAGGCTCAAAATGGCCAGAAACAAATAACTTTCTTCTGAAACTTGTCAGTCTATTCTTGTTCTGAGAAATGAAGGCTATTCGAACGCTGTGTACTACTCCCTTCACAGAACAGCGCAAACTTCCTGCATTGATTAAGCCCTAAAACCGAGTTATTGTGGGGTATACACTACCGTTCAAAAGTTTGGGGTCACTTAGAAATGTCTTTGTTTTCGAAAGAAAAGCAATTTTTTCTTCCATTAAAATAACATCAAATTGATCAGAAATACAGTGTAGACATTGTTAATGTAAATGGCTATTGTACAGCCATATCTCAGACTGGCCAATAAAAAGAAAATATTAAAGATGGGCAATCTGAGATATGGCATTTTCTTTGCAACTCTGCCTAGAAGGTCAGCATCCCGGAGTCGCCTCTTCACTGTTGACGTTGAGACTGGTGTTTTGCGGGTACTATTTAATGAAGCTGCCAGTTGAGGACCTGTGATGCGCCTGTTTCTCAAACTAGACACTCTAATGTATTTGTCCTCTTGCTCAGTTGTGCACCGGGGCCTCCCGCTCCTCTTTCCATTCTGGTTGGAGACAGTTTGCACTGTACAATAGCCATTTACAACATTAACAATGTCTACATTGTATTTCTGATCAATTTGATGTTATTTTAATGGGCGAAACAAAAAAATTGCTTTTCTTTCGAAAACAAGGACATTTCTAAGTGACCCCAAACTTTTGAACGGTAGTGTATACCCCACAATAACTCGGTTTTAGGGCTTAATCAATGCAGGAAGACGCAAGGACAACCCCAGACAGCATTTAACACAGATTTTTTATTTTCTGCTAACGTTTGCACCTTATTTGCTCTGAAAATAAGAGGCAGTCTATCTCAGGCCAAACACCATTAGGGCTGGGAATCATTTTTCATAATCCAGTGGAGCCCCTTAGATCAATACTCTCCTGTGTGTGTGTGTGTGTGTGTGTGTGTGTGTGTGTGTGTGTGTGTGTGTGTGTGTGTGTGTGTGTGTGTGTGTGTGTGTGTGTGTGTGTGTGTGTGTGTGTGTGTGTGTGTGTGTGCGTGTGCGTGTGCGTGTGCGTGCGTGCGTGTGCGTGTGCGTGTGCGTGTGCGTGTGCGTGTGCGTGTGCGTGTGTGTGTGTGTGTGTGTGTGTGTGCGTGCGTGCGTGTGTGTGTGTGCGCATGTGTGTGTGTGTGTGCGTGTGTGCCTGCTTGCATGTGTGTGTGTGTGTGTGCGTGTGTGTATGTGTATGCTCGATAATTATACCTCTGAATCAGGGAGTTGGGAGACCATCATTCAGGGGTCTCTTACTCATTAGAAACAGCCCCCAGTGTGTGTGTGTGTTTAATTTAATGGAAGCTGACCATGGTAATGACCATGAGGAATGGAGCCCAAATGTTCCTGTGAGCTGGGCACCAAAATATCCAGTTATTGCAGCCCAAATGTTCCTGTGAGCTGGGGACCATTATAGCCAGCTGCTGCAACACTAATGTTCCTTTGAGCTGGGGACCATTATAGCCAGGTGCTGCAGCCAGGCATTAAGGACTGATTTCAGGGATAGTCCACTACTATTGTTTTCTACACATTGCCAAAACCTCCATAGTTATTAGTCAGTTACTAGATTGGACCTCTGCTCCCTCATCCTGTTCTAAGCTGTCTAGAAATCCAAGCCACAGCAGGAACAGAAACAGCCAATCAGCATCCCAAATGGTATTCTAGTCCCTAGAATTAGTGCACTAGGGACTATGGTGCTATTCAGTATACAACCAACCAGCGACCCCAGCCATTTTGGTACTGCAGTGATTTGCAGAGCAGAGAGGTAAATCTCTTCAACTGAACAGTCCCTCTCCCAAGGGAACTTATCACAACGTATGTTCAATCGATCCCTTTCCTCTTTTCCTCCCCCATTCCTAAGCATCTTCTCTCTCCACATTGTGAGGAAAGTGTAAACTACGGTGTCAACAGTGTTCTGTTTCACCCTCTGGTACTAAGAAAGACCCTGTGTCCCAAATGGCACCCTACTTCCTGCATAGTGCACTACTTTGGACCAGAGTCTGAAAGTAGTGCACTATATAGGGAATAGGGTGTCAGTTGGGATGTGACCTCAGTGTCAACCGTGTGATGTCTCACCCTGCGGTGACCCTCTGGTACTGAGAGAATCAGGCTGTCAAGTTAACAGTGGCCAGCCTATTAGTTGTCTGGCCAGCACAGCTACTGTGGTTCAGGGAGGGCCATGGGCAACCAAGGACATGATCACTTATACATTTAAAATACAGAGTCGATAAGCTGCAGACTCCAAGATTAAACTGCAATATGCTATTCCCATGTGCTGCCTGTATATGACATATTTGTTCTGTGGTTGTGGTAATAGCCACACTAATATAGCGCATGGGAATGCTATTTGATTGATATACGACCAACTTAACAGATAAGTATTTTACTCATATTAGGTAATAAGATGCGTTTAAACTAGATTATTTTCATTTAAATAGTAGTTAAACTGTCCTAGAATAATTCTGTGCCGTGACTCACCCACCAAAACAGAAAATACATCTTAAAACAAAAAGAAAATTGTCCTTGAAAACACTAACTCTAAGCACACCCTCTGTAAGCATAGCGAACATGATTGCATGCACTTTGATTGTAAGTATACCATGGAAATTGAGCATATAAAACTCTAAACTGATAGTTGCTCCCAGGTATTTATAATGGCCATGCAGTAGCCTGTCTGTGCTTCGTATCGTCCAGAAAATAGCCGTTGACACGATAACGTTCAAACCAGAAACAAATCTAAGCAAATTAAACAGTGGATCAATCAAGGACATAAAGCTTCAGTTGATAGGCGCTCCAAGGCATTACAGATTGAGGAGAGGTGGTCACCACTGTGTGGATACAGAATGTGAGAGACTTTCTTAGTTCAGAAACTGAGCTCTATCACAGGTTTAGTACACTCACCAAGGGCTGAAATCTTACTTGAGATATGTATGAAGAACAAACACTTCTGTGGATATTATTACATTAACAGCAATGCATGATTTACGAAAGTTAGAGAAAGTTCACACTCATCCCTCAATGTCTCCTCCACACTAGGACCATGGAAAACCTGGACAAGGTACCACACTTACACTATACTGTATGTATACACTATCTTTAAATAATGTATGTCCTCATAAAAGTATCTCATTCACGGACACTGGACTCCCCAGAAAGGGAGTATTTGTTTGGTAGTTGAGCTCTTTTATAGATGACCACACAACTGGAGGGCACAGAAGTGTGAGTTTAAATGCTGATTACTGTATCCACCAGGCCCACGAGGAACATAGGTTAGAGGTCAGAGGTTAGAGGTAATTTAGAGCGGTATATTATCTATAGCCCTCTTTTAGTCCTCTGCTCTCAGAGGAATCACAAGAGAGTATGTGTACATATACGCACACACACACACACACACACACACACACACACACACACACACACACACAGACTCACAACACAAGACTAATGGACAACAGCAGAACCATGACCTGGTTCTGTACTGGATCATGTAATTGCAGCCTTCAGTAGAAAAGGTGTCAGAGAGCCAAAGATGGCTACTAGTCTGTGTGCCCTTCAGTGTGGGTAGTCTGGCCAAGGTATCAATTCTGAATGAAGAAGTTCTGCCTTACAACATGTCCATTGACATGTAACTAGACTAGAGTCTTGGTAAATAAATTATAAAATAGAAGCTTCATGAAACAGAATGTCAGAGGTTGACTGAATGTCTGAGGATTAGGGATGCAATTTACTACAGGACTGTATGTGGTTTTGGAATGTTAGAGATATAAAAGGAACCCCTCAATGTTCCACATTCCCTTAACAAGTGATTTGATATGGAACATAATTAATTTAGTAACAAACAAATTGCAGTATCTTCTCCCCAGACTTGGTTCTCAAGGGTAACATTCAGTGTTTCAGACTTTTCTTAACTATCCAGCCTACACATGTAAAGTCCCTTCGAAATTTGTGCGACCTGTGGAGACATGTTGGTGGAAAATAACTCAAAGCATCGTTATAGCTTCTCTACATAATTAGTGTATTTCTCCCAGAGAAGACAGTAGCATCATGGATCAAATCTCTAAAATGATCCAATGAGACTGATTTCCTATTATCTAAGAAGTCAGGAACATTCTGAGATCAAATGTGAAGTGAATTGAAAGTGAGGTAAAAGAAAAAAGAAAAGCAATAAGACAGAAATAAATCATCAAATACCAGGCAAGAGTTTTTTTCAACAACAATTCAATGTCAATTGTATGTATATACAATACAGTACACATTTGTGCAAAAACATGGATTCAAAAGACTACATTATGAGCGGATAATTTCAAGGCACATATAATATAATACCATAACATAATGTTTTGTTAAACAAAAACTGAAATAGTTGCTTTCCAACTTTCTGGACAGATGTGCTTGTTCCAGTAAATTCTGCTATACGTTTAACACTCATCTTTCATTCTCAACTATCACAAAAAGTACAGTTTCCTTACGCTGTCATTCTACTTTATGGAAAGCGTAAGATGCAAACGTATGACTTGTGCATGATTTTCAGAGACAAGTCCATGAGAAAACAAATCTTTCAACAGCTTGAGAAACAATCAAAAGGTTCAACAAAGCTCAGTTACTTCTACTCTATATCCAAGTTGTGGTAAAAGACAACTGGCCAATAACATAGGAGTGGGTTGTTATTGAGAGAAATACTTGGATCAGGGCTTGTATTCATAAAGCATTCCAGAGTAGGAGAGGTGAACTAGAATCAGGTCCCTCCTTTCCATTTAATTATTATTCAATGTGATCTAAAAGGCTAAACTTATCCAAGATCAGCACTCCGAACCCAGGAATCCGTGCAGCTTTTAGAACAACAGTTCTCTCTGTTTTTTGTTGTTGTGATATGTGAAGATGAGAGAGATGTCACTCACTACAGCACGACGACATCGGTAAAAACTCTATTCAGTACTAAGCAATGTCCAAGAAGTTAATGTAATGACTAATGGACCATCATGAAAAACTCTGCCCTCTTGTGGTATATTTGAATGCACAGATTATGCTCTCTCTCTCTCTCTCTCTCTCTCTCTCTCTCTCTCTCTCTCTCTCTCTCTCTCTCTCTCTCTCTCTCTCTCTCTCTCTCTCTCTCTCTCTCCAACCTCTCTCTATTTCTCTCTCTCTCTTTCTCTCTCCCTCCTTCTCTCCGTCCCTCCCATCCTCTCTCTCTCAAATCCTTACTGTGAGAAAAGATTTCTCTCCAAATATAATTTCCTGAATGGCTGGTTTTGTATTGGTTCTCCCTGTTACATTGAGTTGCCACAGCAAGTCTAATTTACATAACCCCCCAATTATTTCAATTCCCATTGCCAACACATGGGATAGCCATATCTGTTATGGACACCGTGCATGGTAAATTCATCACTGGCTAGGCAAATTTTGTAGTAATGAGTACACTCTGGCTATCATATGACTTCAAAATGGCCCAGTGGTTATGGAGCTCAAATCAGAACCAAACTGAGTATAAAATGATGAGAGAAATCTGCCTGCACAGAACTGAGTAACACAACTTCAAGAAAAAAATAACTTATAAATTAATTATCATTTTAACTAAGGGAATATAAAAGGTAGCTGAATTCAACGTTATAGTCCAGCCGGTGTATAAATTACATTGTAGACACAGGGGTCTATGAAATATATACGGTACTGTACGTAGTTAAGTGTATTTGTCAATACAAAGGGGGTTCTATAGCACTCTGTTATGCAAAACCATCATGCATGGCAAAAGTCTGCGTCTGCTTGAACATTGTTCTTGCAGTATACTGTGCTATTGTTCCCCAGAGGGAAATCTCTGAAGCCAATGCCCCCATTAGGGGTAAACATGGGCTGTATGCTGTAGTCTCCCTTGAGGAGCTGCTCGTTGTTCAGGGACACTATCTGGAAGCTGGTCTCAGTCATTTCCAGTATAGAGTTATCCTTTTTGGTCCCTGCCTCTCCGTAGTCGTCTTTTCTCCTGCCCTTGTTGTATTTCCACTTGGTCGAGGATGACCGGTCCTTCTTGTGAATGTGCCAGCAGAATATGCTGAGGAGAAGCACCAGGACAACGATCACAGCGCCTCCAATGAGGCCAGCCAGGAGGAAGGGAGAGCTGGGGTCCTGTTGGGTTGCCTGCTCCGGCCACGACGGTCCTTTATTATTATCTGGACCATAGGAGACCGGCTTAGTCACAGCCTCTGAACACACTGTATCATCCTTGGGCCGGTAGTTATTGAACGCGTCTAAGGGGATGACACAGATCCGGTAGGTGGACTTAGGCTCGAGGTTGGCCAGCCGTATGCCCCGGTGCTCCCCTCCCACCATCCTATCCCGGACCGTGTCTCCAGACAGGCTAGGACCCATCTTGGCCCAGGTGACCTTGTAGGCTGTGACAGGGAAGGAGGCCACCCAGCTGACGTGGATGGCTGAACCGTTGAGTATGGTGAACTTGATCTGTAGGGTCTCCCGCTCTGGGTCCAGAGGTGGCAGGTTAGTCCTCTGTTCCCCGTCTCTGGGAGAGGAGGAGGGAAAGAGAGGGGGGTGATGTGTGAGTGGGGAGGGGAGCCTGGAGGGGGGAGAGAGCGAGTGCGTGTCTAATGGGGAGTCTGTGGAGGAGGGAGGGGAGCGGGAGGTGAGGCCTTGTGAGGTGGGGGGTAGGTGGATGGGCGGCGGGGAAGCCGTGGTGCTGCGAGGGCACTGGATCAGCTCAGTGTTCAGCTCTCTGATTACCATGCCACGGACCCTCTCAGGCTTCTGGCACATGAAGCCGCGCACGTTGAGGGAGGTTGGCAGGGACTTTAACCACAGTATGACCCAGTTAATGCTGCAGTCACACAGCCAAAGGTTGTTCCGAACAGTGAGCTGTCTGAGGCTGACGAGGCCGTCAAAGACCCCCTGTGTCAGGGACTGCAGCTGGTTGTTGGAAATATCCAGCCTCTCTAGCCTTCTCAGTCCCTCGAAGGCCGTCACAGGGATCTCATTCATCTGATTATCCTGAAAGTTCAGCTTCACCAGAACGTCCCCCGGGAGCAGCGGGGGCGGGTAGGTGAGGGAGTTCCGTGCCAGCGACAGCTCCCGGAGCGTCACCAGGTCCTGGAAGGTTCCGGGCACAACACCCTCGTCTGTCAGCAGGTTCCCATCCAGCAGGAGGCGCTCTAACCTTGTCACGTTCCTGAACGCCTCCTCTGCGATAACCGCGATCCGGTTCTCGTCCAATCGCAGCTCTTTGAGATCTTCCGGTAGACCTATAGGGACGCTGCTCAGGTGATTCTTTGTAAGGAAGAGCATCTTGAGGCTGACGGCCTCTCTGAATGCCCCCTCTTCCACCCCGACCGTGGAGATGGAATTATCGTCCAGGTGTAGCTCCTCCAGCCACAGCAGCTGGGCCAGTGCGGTCCGGGAGATGGTCTGGATGTTGTTCTCCTGCAGGTGCAGCACCCGCACATTCTTGGGCAGGTTGATGGGGAACTCGTCAAGCTGGTTGCCGTAGAGATAGATAGTCTCCATGGAGGCTACGTGGTGAAACTCCAAGGGGAAGCCGGCGTTGTTGATCTGGTTGTTGTGGAGGTAGAGGGTCTTGTAGCCCTCTCCGATCCCTAGAGGCACCGAGGCCAGGCTCCTCTCGTTACAGTAAACAAAGGTCCTGTCACAGCGGCACTCCTCTGGGCAGCTGGAGCCGGACGCCCGATAGAACTGCATGTGCAGGCCCAGCAGTATGGGTATCCACGGCCTGAGGAAAGAGACCCAGTCCTTATTCCACACACGCCCTGACTGATCCATTATGAAAACTATGACAGACAGACAGTCGTAAGAAAAACTACAAATTCCAACCCACAACCACCACAAGAAAAATAGGAACAAAAATAGTAAAAATCCAACTGTAACCAGCTGTGTCTGCTTAGTTCCCTGCTCCAGCAGTAAGCAGTGGTGGAGAGGCAGCAGCAGCACTGCTGGAGGAGGCCTCTGCTGGTAATCCCTCAGTAATTGCCTGTCCTAAGCCTCCCAACACAAGAGCAATGGTCTCATTAAGCAATGCGCCTCCTTCGCCGGCCTCCATCCACGCTCGCTTGCTACGGGGACGACAGAAAATCTCATCACATTTTCACTCTCAGTCAGCCGCCGCGGAGCACTGTGAGGGCCAATTTAAAATGGTGGCTACCAGAGAGCCGTGTAACGTACACTCAGGGTTATCATCGGCGAGCCCTCCCTCCTCCTTCTCTTCCTCTCTTTCACTCTCTCTTCTCTCTCTTGCTGTTTCTCTCTTTCACCTCACACACGGCTGGGCCCAGACTGATGCAGCCTCCGTTGGACTTGAAATTTGGATCCAGAGGCCTATTTCAAAGAGACAAATAGAGAAATCAGTGGGCTGTTCTTTCTTAGAATGCATGTGTTTCCTCTATGTGAACAGAAAGGAAGACTTTAATTTGAATACCTCAACGACAAAGTGAAGAGTTGTAAATGGGAAAGAACAGACTGGTAATGAGTTTGACAGACACACTTATTTCATATTCCTCACCAGACATGTCCTGCAGCAGTGGATATTATATAAAAGGTGGATGTTGAACCATGCTCTTGTTGTAAAACTAATAAGATATCACTTACATTACAGTGTTCTTACGGTGTAATTACATTAGAAAGTACAGCGTAAGAAGAATTGTAATTAATAGTATTAACCCATTGTTACAATGCAATTGCATCATGAAAATAGCTGGTAATTGTGATCTGTAATTACATAGTTGTAAAAATAAATCACAGGTAGAAGTGTCTATGAAATTTTCAGTAAAGCATTGTAGGTTTCATCCAATTGGGGCAATATCAAAATCAACAATGGAAACATAATTGTGTGGAGTGGCACATTATCAATGTGCATGTTTAACTTTTAAAAATTTATTCATAGCACAATTTTGTACTGCATGTGCTGAAGCTGACAATAAATGCTGAATGAAATCAACACACAGAGAGAGAGCAAAATAAACAAATAGAAAAACAAATGCATACCTAAATGAATAAATAGATCAATAAAGAAATGAAGTAAATTGAGTCAGGAATAAAGACGAGCTGCCAAATGTCTTATGAGCGCTGAGTCGTGAAGTGAGTGATGCTGAAGAGATCACTGGCTCTGTGCAGTCAAACTTGTAGAGGGCATTGAGGTGTTTAATCTGTCAAATGCCACAGTGATGGACAGAGCTGTGCTCCACTGCACTCACCGGAAGCACAGAGCAGTCCTCCAATGGTAATGATTCAGAGAGAGAGCAAGAAAGAGGGAGAGACAAAGAAAGGAGAGAGAGAGAGAGAGAGAGAGAGAGAGAGAGAGAGAGAGAGAGAGAGAGAGAGAGAGAGAGAGAGAGAGAGAGAGAGAGAGAGAGAGAGATGCACATGACATGAAGAATGACATTTCATAACACAGCTCTTACATACAGAGAGAGATACACAGAATCATCAGTAAAAACAGTTATATTTAAATTCAAAATGTTGTGATTCAGTTGTTTTCGTTAGAGGGGGAAGAGCAACTTGCAACTGAAGCTAAAGCTGGACATGATGAACATGGGCTGTCAACAGAGATAAAACTGGACAAATGTCTACTGTTCGGAGGGAAACTAAGATCGATGTGGACTTCTACTTCTCTGAAGGAAGAGGTACTGTGTGCACAAGGTCACAAGACAAGACACAATACTCCAGTGAAGTTGATTGGCCTAAATATGCAGTTCATGACGATTATGCTCTAAAACATACAATGGAGAGTTGACATCTTTAACTTGTTATGCAAATAAAAGAGAGTGTAAAAGAATACACTAAAGTGGACCAATACAGTTTGTATTCAAGCAGTCACAAATACATGTGCAACCCACCTCCCATAATTGACAATGTCACCACCATGCAACTTTTTTTTTGTCATTTAGCAGACGCTCTTATCCAGAGCAACTTACAGCAGCAATTAGGGTTAAGTGCCTTGCTCAAGGGCACATCAACAGATTTTTCACCTAGTCGGCTCGGGGATTTGAACCAGCGACCTTTCGGTTACTGGCACTACGCTCTTAACCACTAAGCTACCTGCCGCCTCAAATGGTATCAATTTTTTAAGCTGTTGGGACTGATCTTCAGATATGACCACATTAATTATAAAGGTAGATAAGACATAAAGGGGGACAGGTAATGATATTACACATGGCTGGCTGTCATTTCCTCAAATGTCATCCAAAATGGTCAAGACATTATCTGATGATGTAAGGTAACTCTCTACTGTTTACCCTGTCAGGGCAGGAGGATCAGAAGCCTGGCTGACAAGGAGGTTAGTTGGTGTGCCTCCGCCGCAACGAATGGTAGACTGCACAACATGGATCATCAGCTTCTAACTGGATACCTAACTATTTATTTATCCCAGGTGAAGCCTCGGCAACGTCTGTAAAAATCTAGGCAGATGTCTCAATCATAACCATCAATTTGAAGGTTGATTACAGTTGCCAGCAGCAGCGTAGGTAAAAGTTCCTCACCGTTCCCAATTTGTCATTAGACCGCAGGTGAATTTCAAACGCTGCGCAAAAAGAGGGGAAAATAGGGAGAGACTTGCCAAGAGATTTACTGTCTGAAACGGCTCACTTGCAGTGTCTTATTCAAATACAACGGGAAAATATACATTGATGTTGTTGAAAATATGCAGTTAGTTTTGTAGGCTTGTTTTCCATTTCAAAATAAACATAATATGTATGCCTAAAACACATGCATAAATTCAAATTAATTACATTTTAGTTAAAGCAGCAATCTGCGACTGCTATATCAATTTTTAGACTTTTAAATGAATGATATATACCCATTGATACTTAAATAATATAAGTTATGAATGCCTCATCATGAGCTTAGTTCAACTGTCATACCACACCGAAACTCAAAATATAAGCTTGTTTTACTCTATTGCTTGTAAACAATTTAATTGTAAAGAAACAATGTATAGCCTCAAAACATGGTTGAAACTATAATTGATATATCATGGATGGTCAGTCCTTGCATCCATAGCTCTGTCTATGAATTTGAGAGTGGTGACATTAGTCCAGCCCCATCCTTCAGCTCTTTACCAAATCAGTGGCGGGTATTTGCTCTGTTATTGTTTCAACAGCAGACTGCCCCTTTAAAGTTTTAAAATATATGTATATTTACCATCGCAGGGCTATTACATCCCTAGTGGACAGCATAGTAGGTATTTCATCATGCATCTCCAGATGTCAGCGATAAAACATAGGATAGCGTATAGGCTACCAGTAAGACGGGCAATTGAACAACAAAGTCATGCTTCTTACTTCACCTTTTTCTGGGATGCTGAAAGCCGTTTTACTGTATATCCATTGAGCATGGTGAACTATCCCTGGTCAGTTCCCCCCAGTAAATGACACCCAGCGCAGGCTTTTACGCTCTCAGGCAACGCTGCGATTCCACATCTTGACGGGTGTACTCCGCGGTCCTAGCGACTCTGTCCGAGACTCCCTGAAGGTGGGCGGTGTTGCGGGGGGGGGGGCATGCTGGCCACTTGGGTCCGGGTCCAGGCAACAATTCAGCTTATCCGCAGTACGATGCCCCAGCAGCAGTCCTTTGCCTCTCCGGCTGGTTCAGAGGCGCCCCGGAGTTCCGCGCTGCCTTCAAAAGATTAAATGATTACATTAGGCGAAGAACGGGGGACTTTTGGCTCCCAACCCTTCCCGGCGTACACCCGAATGCAGCCGCAGCGCGCTGTTCCCAATAAAGCGGTCTGATCTCCCAGCCACAGTGACTATAGTTTATTGCTAATGCAAGAATTGCCTTTTCCCCTTGAAACCCTTGGGAGACGTTTACTGCAATCAATTCAGGTGATAGCGATCTCTCCCCACTGCCACTGCTCTCTCTCTCTCTCTCTCTCTCTCTCTCTCTCTCTCTCTCTCTCTCTCTCTCGCTCTCTCTCTCTCGCTCTCTCTCTCTCTCGCTCTCTCTCTCTCTCGCTCTCTCTCTCTCTCTCAATTCAATTCAATTCAATTCAATTTAAGGGCTTTATTGGCATGGGAAACGTATGTTAACATTGCCAAAGCAAGTGAAGTAGATAGTAAACAAAAGTGAAATAAACAATAAATATTAACAGTAAACGTTACACTCAGAAGTTCCAAAAGAATAAAGACATTTCAAATGTCATATTATGTCTATATACAGTGTTGTAAGAAAGTACAAATGGGAAAATAAATAAACATAAATATGGGTTGTATTTACAATGGTGTTTGTTCTTCACTGGTTGCCCTTTTCTTGTGGCAACAGGTCACAAATCTTGCTGCTGTGATTGCACACTGTGGTTTTTCACCCAGTAGATAAGGGAGTTTATCAAAATTGGGTTTGTTTTCAAATTCTTTGTGGATCTCTGTAATCTCTCTCTCTCTCTCACTATCAAATTATACTCAATGGGGCTTTATTGGCATGGGAAACATATGTTTACATTTCCAAAGCAAGTGAAATAAACAATAAACAAAATTGAGTAGAAACAAAGCATCAGAAATGAACAGTAAACAACGGTTTCAAAAAGATAAAGACATTTCAAGTGTTATATTATCAGCTATGCAGCTATGTGTAAGTAGTTGTAGTACGATAGTGGGGGAAGGTAAAGAAACAGATAACTATTGGTGGTATTTACAATGTTGTTTGGGCTCCACTAGTTGCCCTTTTCTCATGGCAACGGCCACACATCTTTCTGCTGTGATGGCACAGTGTGGGATATGGGAGTTCATCAATGTTAGGTTTGTTTTCAAATTCTTTGTGGGTCTGTGTGATCTGAGGGAAATATGAGTCACTAATATGGTCCTACATTAGGCAGGAGGTTAAGAAGTGCAGCTGTTTCCACCAGATGTTTTTGGTAGTGGGCACATATCCTGTCTTCTCTTGAGAGCCAGGTCTGCCTATGGTGACCTCTCTCAATAGCAAGGCTATGCTCATTGAGTCAGTACATAATCAAGGATTTTCTTAATTTTGGGTCAGTCACAGTGGTCAGGTATTCTGCTACTGTGTAATCTCTGTTTAGGGCCAGGTAGCATTTTCTCAGTTTTTTGGTTGATTCTTTCCATTGTGTCAAGTAATTATCTTTTTGTTTTCTCATGATTTGGTTGGGTATAATTGTGTTGCTGTCCTGGGGCTCTGTGGGGTCTGTTTGTGTTTGTGAACAGAGACCCAGGACCAGCTTGCTTAGAGGACTCTCTCTGTAGGCGATGGATCAAATTAACTATTCAACGTTGCTCCTCTGACATCATTTTTTACATTTTTGTCAAACATGTTCATTACGACAGCTTCAGATGGGAGCGTGTGCTGTTATGATTTATTTAAATGGGTAGCTACAGTGAGGGAAAAAAGTTTTTGATCCCCTGCTGATTTTGAACGTTTGCCCACTTACAAAGAAAAGATCAGTCTATAATTTAAATGGTAGGTTTATTTGAACAGTGAGAGACAGAATAACAACAAAAAAATCCAGAAAAACGCATGTCAAAAATGTTATAAATTGATTTGCATTTTAATGAGGGAAATAAGTATTTGACCCCCTCTCAATCAGAAAGATTTCTGGCTGCCAGGTGTCTTTTATACAGGTAACGAGCTGAGATTAGGAGCATACTCTTAAAGGGAGTGCTCCTAATCTCAGTTTATTACCTCTATAAAATACACTTGTCCACAGAAGCAATCAATCAATCAGATTCCAAACTCTCCACCATGGCCAAGACGAAAGAGCTCTCCAAGGATGTCAGGGACAAGATTGTAGACCTACACAAGGCTGGAATGGGCTACAAGACCATCGCCAAGCAGCTTGGTGAGAAGGTGACAACAGTTGGTGCGATTATTCGCAAATGGAAGAAACACAAAATAACTGTCACCCTCCCTCGGTCTGGGGCTCCATGCAAGATCTCACCTCGTGGAGTTGCAATGATCATGAGAACGGTGAGGAATCAGCCCAGAACTACACGGGAGGATCTTGTCAATAATCTCAAGGCAGCTGGGACCATAGTCACCAAGAAAACAATTGGTAACACACTACGCCGTGAAGGACTGAAATCCTGCAGCGCCCGCAAGGTCCCCCCGCTCAAGAAAGCACATATACAGGGCCGTCTGAAGTTTGCCAATGAACATCTGAATGATTCAGAAGAGAATTGGGTGAAAGTGTTGTGGTCAGATGAGACCAAAATCGAGCTCTTTGGCATCAACTCAACTCGCCGTGTTTGGAGGAGGAGGAATGCTGCCTATGACCCCAAGAACACCATCCCCAGAAAATCTGTGGAGGGAGCTGAATGTTCGAGTTGCCAAACGTCAGCCTCAAAACCTTAATGACTTGGAGAAGATCTGCAAAGAGGAGTGGGACAAAATCCCTCCTGAGATGTGTGCAAACCTGGTGGCCAACTACAAGAAACGTCTGACCTCTCTGATTGCCAACAAGGGTTTTGCCACCAAGTACTAAGTAATGTTTTGCAGAGGGGTCAAATACTTATTTCTCTCATTAAAATGCAAATCAATTTATAACATTTTTGACATGCGTTTATCTGGATTTTGTTGTTGTTATTCTGTCTCTCACTGTTCAAATAAACCTACCATTAAAATTATAGACTGATCATGTCTGTGTAATGGGCAAACATAAAAAATCAGCAGGGGATGAAATACTTTTTTCCCTCACTGTATGTCAAAATGGTCAGATGACTCTGATTAAGCTGAGAACAAGACTCCAGCTCAAACGCACCCACCCACCCACACACACACACACACACACACACACACACACACACACACACACACACACACACACACACACACACACACACACACACACACACACACACACACACACACACACACACACACACACACACACACACACACACACACACACACACACACACACACACACACACACACACACACACACACACACACACACACACACACACACACACACACACACAAAAGCAAACACACAAACCAGTATTTCCTACATGGCTTAAAAAGCGTTCTGCACTACTGGACACCATTGAATACCATGGCAGGAGTCATTTGGAGACATTCCCTCAGTATTTAAACAGTAATTTGGTTACATTTCCTCAGTATTTAAACAGTCATTTGGTTACATTTCCTCAGTATTTAAACAGTCATTTGGTTACATTCCCTCAGTATTTAAGTCATTTGGGTACATTTCCTCAGTATTTAAAGAGTCATTTGGTTACATTTCATCAGTATTTAAAGAGTCATTTGGTTACATTTCCTCAGTATTTAAACAGTCATTTGTTTACATTCCCTCAGTATTTAAACAGTCATTTGGATACATTTCCTCAGTATTTAAACAGTCATTTGGTTACATTCCCTCAGTATTTAAGTCATTTGGTTACATTTCCACAGTATTTAAAGAGGTATTTGGTTACATTTCCTCAGTATTTAAACAGTGATTTGGTTACATTTCCTCAGTATTTAAACAGTCATTTGGTTACATTTCCTCAGTATTTAAACAGTCATTTGGATACATTCCCTCAGTATTTAAACAGTAATTTGAATACATTCCCTCAGTATTTAAACAGTCATTTGGATACATTCCCTCAGTATTTAAACAGTCATTTGGATCCGTTCCCTCAGTATTTAAACAGTCATTTGGATACATTTCCTCAGTATTTAAACAGTCATTTGGATACATTCCCTCAGTATTTAAACAGTCATTTGGTTACATTTCCTCAGTATTTAAACAGTCATTTGGATACATTCCCTCGGTACTTAAACAGTCATTTGGATACATTCTCTCAGTATTTAAACAGTCATTTGAATACATTCCTTCAGTATTTAAACAGTCATTTGGTTACATTCCATCAGTATTTAAACAGTCATTTGGATACATTTACATTTACATTTACATTTTAGTCATTTAGCAGACGCTCTTATCCAGAGCGACTTACAGTTAGTGAATACATTTTTTTTTTTTTTTTTTTTTTTTTTATACTGGTCCCCCGTGGGAATCGAACCCACAACCCTGGCGTTGCAAACGCCATGCTCTATCAACTGAGCTACATCCCTGCCGGCCATTCCCTCCCCTACCCTGGACGACGCTGGGCCAATTGTGCGCTGCCCATGAGTCTCCCGGTCGCGGCCGGCTGCGACAGAGCCTGGATTCGAACCAGGATCTAGTGGCACAGTTCCCTCAGTATTTAAACAGTCATTTGTATACATTTCCTCAGTATTTAAACAGTCATTTGGATACATTCCCTCAGTATTTAAACAGACATTTGGATACATTCCCTCAGTATTTAAACAGTCATTTGGATACATTCCCTCAGTATTTAAACAGACATTTGGATACATTCCCTCAGTATTTAAACAGTCATTTGGATACATTCCCTATGTATTTAAACAGTCATTTGGATACATTCCCTCAGTATTTAAACAGTCATTTGGATACATTCCCTCAGTATTTAAACTGTCATTTGGATACATTCCCTCAGTATTTAAACAGTCATTTGTATACATTCCCTCAGTTTTTAAACAGTCATTTGGATACGTTCCCTCAGTATTTAAACATTCATTTGGGTACATTTCCTCAGTATTTAAACAGTCATTTGGTTACAATTCCTCAGTATTTAAACAGTCATTTGGTTACATTCCCTCAGTATTTAAGTCATTTGGTTACATTTCCACAGTATTTAAAGAGGCATTTGGTTACATTTCCTTAGTATTTAAACAGTGATTTGGTTACATTTCCTCAGTATTTAAACAGTCATTTGGTTACATTTCCTCAGTATTTAAACAGTCATTTGGTTACATTTCCTCAGTATTTAAACAGTCATTTGGATACATTCCCTCAGTATTTAAACAGTCATTTGAATACAGTCCCTCAGTATTTAAACAGTCATTTGGTTACATTCCATCCATATTTAAACAGTCATTTGTATACATTTCCTCAGTATTTAAACAGTCATTTGGTTACATTTCCTCAGTATTTAAACAGTCATTTGGATACATTCCCTCAGTATCTAAACAGTCATTTGGTTACATTCCATCAGTATTTAAACAGTCATTTGGATACATTCCCTCAGTATTTAAACAGTCATTTGGATACATTCCCTCAGTATTTAAACAGTCATTTGGTTACATTCCATCAGTTTTTAAACAGTCATTTGGATACATTTCCTCAGTATTTAAACAGTCATTTGCATACATTCCCTCAGTATTTTAACAGTCATTTGGTTACATTTCCTCAGTATTTAAACAGTCATTTGGATACATTCCCTCAGTATTTAAACAGTCATTTGGATACATTCCCTCAGTATTTAAACAGTCATTTGAATACAGTCCCTCAGTATTTAAACAGTCATTTGGTTACATTCCATCCGTATTTAAACAGTCATTTGTATACATTTCCTCAGTATTTAAACAGTCATTTGGTTACATTTCCTCAGTATTTAAACAGTCATTTGGATACATTCCCTCAGTATTTAAACAGTCATTTGGTTACATTCCATCAGTATTTAAACAGTCATTTGGATACATTCCCTCAGTATTTAAACAGTCATTTGGATACATTCCCTCAGTATTTAATCAGTCATTTGGATACATTTCCTCAGTATTTAAACAGTCATTTGCATACATTCCCTCAGTATTTAAACAGTCATTTGGTTACATTTCCTCAATATTTAAACAGTCATTTGGATACATTCCCTCAGTATTTAGACAGTCATTTGAATACATTCCCTCAGTATTTAAACAGTCATTTGGTTACATTCCCTCAGTATTTAAACAGTCATTTGGATACATTCCCTCAGTATTTAAACAGTCATTTGGATACATTTCCTCCGGATTTAAACAGTCATTTGGATACATTCCCTCAGTATTTAAACAGTCATTTGGATACATTCCCTCAGTATTTAAACAGTCATTTGGATACATTTCCTCAGTATTTAAACAGTCATTTGGATACATTCCCTCAGTATTTAAACAGTCTTTTGGATACATTCCCTCAGTATTTAAACAGTCATTTGGATACATTCCCTCAGTATTTAAACAATAATTTGGATACATTCCCTCAGTATTTAAACAGTTATTTGGATACATTTCCTCAGTATTTCAACAGTCATTTGGATACATTCCCTCAGTATTTAAACAGTCATTTGGATACATTCCCTCAGTATTTAAACAGTCTTTTGGATACATTCCCTCAGTATTTAAACAGTTATTTGGATACATTTCCTCAGTATTTCAACAGTCATTTGGATACATTCCCTCAGTATTTAAACAGTCATTTGGATACATTCCCTCAGTATTTAAACAGTCTTTTGGATACATTCCCTCAGCATTTAAACAGTCATTTCTCAAGACTTGTCCATTTCCAATTGTTCCTAGATTACACTGCACTGATTCAGCCCCGTCACACACTCAGTGAGTATATCCCATGTAGAAGCACCACATGGCCCATTCTTAGTTCCACACAAACACATTTTAAATACTAACATTTTGCATTCACAAATCACATTAGATCATAAAGGATTGAAACATTTCAAAGGTTGTTGATGCAAGGACACTTAAGGAAACAAAAAGCACCCTCTCTTCCACACAGCTAGGCTGCCCATAACGGCTGAAACAGAGCAGTACCTAGCCAGTTGTTTGCAAGCCTGCAATCTGAAGGCCACGTACCGTAAGACTATGTATGTGGCCGAGACTGCCAAATATCAATGCCACCAACTTCCATTTGTATCCCAGGCTGTCCAAGCGTGATTTGAGAAGCTGGTGTTTAAGGAGCTTTTCAGAAAAGGCCTGTTCCATGTAACAATCGAATGATGAGGACACTTCCAAAAATCACACCTTGTGGCCTCCCACCACAACAACATTATCTGGCTCATTCACCAGTGGTGTAAAGTACTTAAGTAAAATTACTTTAAAGTACTACTTAAGTAGTGTTTTGGGAAATATGTACTTTACTATATATATTTTGAACAACTTTTACTTTTACTTCACTACATTCCTAAAGAAAACTATGTACTTTTTTGAATGCTTAGCAGGACCGGAAAATGGTCTAATTCACACACTTACCAAGAAAACATCCCTGGTCATCACTACTGCCTCTGATCTGGTGGACTCACTAAACACATGCTTGGTTTGTAAATGATATCTGAGTGTTTGAGCGTGCCCCTGGCTATCTGTAAATAAAAAAAACTAGAAAATGTGGACGTCTGCTTTGCTTAATATAAATACATTATTTATACTTGTACTTTTACTTTTGATACTTAAGTATATTTTATCAATTACATTTACTTTTAATACTTAAGTATATTTAAAACCAAATACTTTTAGACTTTTACTCAAGTAGTATTTTACTGGGTGACTTTCACTTTTACTTGAGTCAATTTCTATTAAGGTATGACATTTGGGTATTTTTTCCACCACTGTTATTCACACACACACACACACACGCGCGTGCATACACACACCACACACACACGTGCGCACGCATGCACGCACACACACACACACACATGCATGCATAACTCTCTCAAACACACATACACAGGCCTTTGAATATCATCATTAGTAGTATGTGGCCACTGCCTCATTGTGACATTATGTGGGGCTTTGTGGCCCTAAATTCAACTGCCAAATGCCACATCTGCTCTTTCTCTCTGACCACTTCCATAATTAAAACGATATGCAAATCTGCCTGTTGGTTATTATTATTAATGAGATGATGGGCTATTTCAGTTCCTCACTGACAATAAATCGCTCATGGTATATTGTTTGCGTTGTGTTGGAATAATCTGTGTTGTTATGAGATTATGTAGCCCACAGAATGAAAGCTTTAGGAGTCAGTTGCTATATGAACAAATGCAGTGTTGCTAAACACAGTGTTCAATATTCAAAGCACTGTCTGATATTAAGTGGATTATTTACTCTCTAGCTCAAAAAGAGGGAAGCATAATTTTTTTGGGACGTGTAAAGTGTGCTACAACTTCAAATGAAACAACATCAAGCTGGTATTTGCACATTTCATCTAAACCAATATTGCACGTCTTATTTGAGAGACTACAGGGTTTGAGGTTTTGAAGGAGGACCTGGGACAAAGGTTGAATGTGAACCATGAAATTAAATCCAGTGGATACTGTATATGGGCTATATGCACGCAGTCAGTCAGGTGCTGCAAGTTCAACAGGCTATATGAAGGTGGCAGTGGTGTACAGGATTGTACCACTTCTGGACAGAGAGGGGGAATCATGGTAAGTCACATGAAACACACTCAAGTTTAAGGATATAGACCCCTTGAAGTGTTGAGCCATGAACAGTCTTTAAAACATATCATTTTGACCCTGCGAGTACATAGAGATACAGTGCCTTGCAAAAGTATTCATCCCCCTTGGCATTTTTCCTATTTTGTTGCATTACAACCTGTAATTGAAATGGATTTTTATTTGGATTTCATGTAATGGACATACACAAAATAGTCCAAATTGGTGAAGTGAAATGAAAAAAATTACTTGTTTCAAAAAATTATAAGAAATAAATAACAGAAAAATGGTGCGTGCATACTGTATGTATTCACCCCCTTTGCTATGAAGCCCCTAAATACGATCTGGTGCAACCAATTACCTTCAGAAGTCACATAATTAGTTAATTAAAGTCCAGCTGTGTGCAAACTAAGTGTCACATGATATGTCACATGATCTCTTGTATATATACACCTGTTCTGAAATGCCCCAGAGTCTGCAACACCACTAAGCAAGGGGCACCACCAAGCAAGCGGCACCATGAAGACCAAGGAGCTCTCCAAACAGGTCAGGAACAAAGTTGTGGAGAAGTACAGATCAGGGTTGGGTTAAAAAATTGAAAGAATATGGCACCACAACAAACCTGCCAAGGAGGGCATTAATCAGAGGGTACAACAAAGAGACCAAAGATAACCCTGAAGGAGCTGCAAAGCTCCACAGCGGAGATTGAAGTATCTGTCCAAAGGACCACTTTAAGCCGTACACTCCACAGAGCTGGGCTTCACGGAAGAGTGGCCAGAAAAAAGCCATTGCTAAATAAATAAATAAGCAAACACGTTTGGTGTTCGCCAAAAGGCATGTGGGAGACTCCCCAAACATGTGGAAGAAGGTACTCTGGTCAGATGAGACTAAAATTTAGCTTTTTGGTCATCAAGGAAAACGCTATGTCTGGCGCAAACCCAACACCTCTCATCACCTCGAGAACCCCATCCCCACAGTGAAGCATGGTGGTGGCAGCATCATGCTGTGGGGGTGTTTTACATCGGCAGGGACTGGGAAACTGGTCAGAATTGAAAGAATGATGGATGGCGCTAAATACAGGGACATTCTTGAGGGATCCCTTTTTCGGTCTTCCAGAGATTTGAGACTGGGACGGAGGTTCACCTTCCAGCAGGACAATGACCCTAAGCATACTGCTAAAGCAACACTCGAGTGGTTTAAGGGGAAATATTTAAATGTCTTGGAATGGCCTAGTTAAAGCCCAGACCTCAATCCAATTGGTATGACTTAAAGATTGCTGTACACCAGCGGAACCCATCCAACTTGAAGGAGCTGGAGCAGTTTTGCCTTGAAGAATGGGCAAAATCCCAGTGCTAGATATGCCAAGCTTATAGAGACATACCCCAAGAGACTTGCAGCTGTAATTGCTGCAAAAGGTGGCTCTACAAAGTATTGACTTTGGGGGGTGTGAATAGTTATGCACGCTCAAGTTTTCTGTTTTTTTTGTCTTATTTCTTGTTTGTTTCACAAGAAAAAACATTTTGCATGTTGAGTAAATCAAATGATACAAACACACCAAAAATCCATTTTAATTCCAGGTTGTAAGGCAACAAAATAGGAAAAATGTAAAGGGGGGTGAATAGTTTGGCAAGCCACTGTATACCGTTTTTAATCAGGACATAAATAGCTGTCCAGAAAAAATATGAATCTGCTATAAAAGTAAACAATATGGATGATGCTTCAAAAAATATTTTCAGTTTTAGTTCAACGTCTACGAAGGGTGAAGTTATTACCTTTTTAAATTATATTGTATTCTGACATGAAACCCAATGAAGCCAATAAAGCCATATGCCATATAATTCTCCACAGGAGTTTGGTGGCACCTTAATTGGGGAGGACGGCTTGTGGTAATGGCTGGAGCAGAATGGGTACATGGTATCAAATACATCAAACACACGGTGTCAATGTGTTTGATGCCATTCCATTCGCTCCGTTCCGGCCATTATTATGAGCTGTCCTCCTCTCATCAGCCTCCTGTGACTTTCTCATGTTTTCCATGTTACCATCAAATCCATCCGTTCAAAGCTACTTATGTGAGATGTGAACATGATTTATGACATATTGCGCTATGTCTGACGAGAGTCACAGCTATGAATACTTCCCTGTGCCTTTCCCTTTCACACGTATTTCTATTAAAACACACACACACACACACACACACACACACACACACACACACACACACACACACACACACAGAGAGAGAGAGAGAGACACACACACACACACACCTAGACATCTAGACCCACCTCATCAGCCCCCTCAAAGGGAGAAACAACAAACATGTTTGTCAGACCCAGGGAGCAGGAGAGAAAGGGTGTCAGTGTTCAATCAGAAACAGATTTCTTTAATCACCCAGTTCTCTCAGTTGGAGGCAAATTATAAGGCTAAAAAAAGCCCTGGGTACAACAGACGGTGATCTGGGTGGCAGCACATGGATGTGGTCGGGTAACGTGAGTCAAGCTGTGAAAACACAGACTGGTTTCTAACAGAGAGACGCCTGTTAGAGGCCAGGCCACAGACACACTGACAGACAGGAGGGCTGAGGACAGGGAGGGTCAATGAGGTAAGAGGAGCTCTCTTTCTTTCTCTCTCTCTTTATCTTTCTCTCTCTCTCACTACTTCTCCTTCTCCTCTCTTTTTCTTTGTCCATCCAACTCTTTCTCCCCCTCTACAAATCTCTACCACTCTTCTCAACTCTCTCTTTTTCATTTTCTGGCTGCAACTTTTTATCCCTGTGACTAAGATGGTGCTGACGGAGGGCGTCTCGCCTCAAACTCCTACTAAACATTGCAGGTTTATACTTTTTCCAGTGTTTTTTCCAGTGTTTTTTTTTTCCATTCTTGTTTATTTCGTGCATTACTTCATACACCCTGGCAGAACTATGGGAATAAGAATCGCTGGGTACTCACCGTTCACCTGACCTTCTGGAATTCCCGTAGACGGCGGAACAATGGGCTAGCCTCTTCGGTGAGACCTCAGGCTGCCTGGGAGTCCTACCAGAGAGAAAGAAAAGGAGACGGAGAGGTAGACATGGAAGGGTCTTAGTGAGATTAAGACGCCTGGCGACCCACCCTCCATTACCAAGCATGCTACTCGCCAATGTTCAATCATTCATGAATAAACTTGAAGAACTCAGAGCGAGGATATCCTTCCAAAGGGACATCAGATTCTGCAACATAATCTGTTTTTCTGAGACTTGGCTTTCCTCCGACATCCAAAAGGATTATATACAACCAGCGGGTTTTACAGTTTTTTGAGCGAATAGGAAGCGGGCTCTCTGAACTCCTCCCTATGTAACTGGGTCCTGGACCTCCTGACGGGCTGCCCCAAGGTGGTGAAGGCAGGCAACATTACCTCCTCGACACTGATTCTCAACACGGGGGCCCCACAAGGGTGCGTCCTCAGTCCCCTCCTGTACTCCCTGTATACACACGACTGCGTGGCCTCAAGTTCTCTGACGACATGACAGTAGTAGGCCTGATTATCAACAACAACAAGACGGCCTACAGGGAGGAGGTTGGTGGTGCCAGGTAAACAACCTCTCCCCTAACGTCAGAAAAACAAAAGAGGTGATTATGAACTTCAGGAGGAACTGAAATTGTCAAACCACACAAACACTGTGGTGAAGAAGGCACAACAGCGACTCTTCAACCTCAGGATGCTCCCCGAGGGCCCTCACAGTGTTCTACAGGAGCACCATCGAGAGCATACTGTCGGGCTGCATCACAGCCTGGTACGGCAATTCAGATCTACCGCCGTGGACCACATTGTTTGAGCTCGGAGCTCCTCCCCCTGTTCCTCCCCTGCAACCCCGGTCTTCCTACCCGCCCCCCCACCATCCCAATGGACCTTTAACATTGACACAGTTGTTAATATGTACTGTATATATTATCATCTATTTTTATTATTATATATTTTTACTATATATTTGTTGTTTTATTTCACTTTGTCCTGCATTGTTGGAGCTCGGAGCTCAATAATTTCACTGTGCCCTGTAATTACATCTGTAATGTGACTATCAAAATATCTAATCTAATCCCCATCTATCAAACTCTACCCCCTCTATTCAACACTCCACACATCAGTCTTTCTCATTCATCTCTCATTCTCTTCAACTCATTATTTATATTATTCTCTGTCAATTTCTATCTCTCCCCGGATTTCTATCCCCACCACTCTCTTGATATCAACTCTGATTGGGGATATTCCACTCTGAGTTTTACATCCTAAATCCTTTGTAGTTCCGCCAGTATCTTTTCTCTCTCTGTGCTCTTTTTGCTGACCATTACCATTATTCGTGTGACCCATTCTGACATCAAAGGAGTGTCCCTGCAGTGTGTGTTCCATTTTAGATCTATCTTAGATCAACTTCAATCTCAGATCATGGGTTCAGGGTAGAGATACGGTCTGTGTCGCATATGGCACACTATTCCCTTTACAGCGCACTACTTTTTAACAATGGGGCTCTGATCAGAAGTATTGCACTATAAAGGGAATAGGGTGCCATTTGTGATAGAGCCAATATCTCTACCCTGAACCGATGGAGGTTTGTTCAGAACACAAAGCGTGACTGAATAGATACAACCCCTACCGGTTGGAATGGAATGAGTAGTAAGCTACAGTAATAACATCCTGAGAGACCATCATGCAGTCCGATTTACCAACCAACACCCTCAGGCAGGCCCACAGGCATCCATGTACTAGAACACAACAACACTCCCTCAGCCCAATCTAATGCTTCATTTTTCTGTCCTTTATTGTACTTTCATTTCATCCCTTGATACAAACATTCACAAGTGATATTGTTGTTGATATTCGCTGAACATACAGTATTGTGCTTGATGGCTGTTTTGTGATTATCGCGGCAGGTTGAGGCTGAGAAAACAGAGTGAACAGATAAATAGCTTCAAGCAATGAACAGGTTTCTCTCCTTTCATTAACGTAGCTCTGATTTTCTCTCTCTTATTCTTTCCCCCCTTGCTCCCCCACCTCAATTCCCTTCTCTGTACCTCCTCTCTCTCTCTCTCTCTCTCTCTCTCTCTCTCTCTCTCTCTCTCTCTCTCTCTCGCTCTGCATTCCTCCTCATTCTCTGTGCTCTGTGGTGCTTGTATCACTAGGTCTGCAGTGGCTGACCAGATCTCCTCCCCGTCCTCCTTCTCTCTGTATTCCTCCTCTTGCTCTGTGCCCTGGGCTGTCTGTATCAGTATGGACCCAGCCTGCAGGGACCAGATGGTCGGGGCCAGGAGAAGGCTCCACTCCACTGACTCAGAGAGGGCTCTGGCTGTGCTTTCGCCTGGAGGGCTGAGCTGAGGGCCGGACTGGGGGCTGAGGGCCGAGCTGAGGGGCTGAGGGCCGAGCTGAGGGGCTGAGGGCCGAGCTGAGGGGCTGAGGGCCGAGCTGAGGGCTGGACTGGGGGCTGAGGGCCGAGCTGAGGGGCTGAGGGCCGAGCTGAGGGGCTGAGGGCCGAGCTGAGGGCTGGACTGGGGGCTGAGGGGCCGGACTGTGGGGCTGAGGGCCGAGGGTTGCTTGATCTCAGTTGCACCGCACCACTGAAGACACCGGCTGCTACCTGCTGCCTGCTACACACAACTAGTTACACCTCCCTCGGAGAGGAGAGGAGTGAGAGTGAGAGAGTAGCAAGAGCAGCTCAGCTCCCTGCCTGAGAGGCCGACTGCTGCAGCCCACACCTCCCCCGGAGAGGAGTAGAGGGCGAGAAAGGAGAAAGTAACGTTTTGGAGAGAGGAGAAAAATATGTTGTAGAAAACAGGGTAGGAAGAAAGAGAAATGGCTATAGGATGCAACCTTGCCCTTGTTCTGCATGGCAATTGAGGCTCTCTAGATTGCATTCACATACTTTTCTTCATGTGCATCAGCGTCATATTCATGCATCATACAGAAAGGAATTTTGTCAAAGTAAACTGCGCTCCATCACGTTCCCCCTTTCCACAAAAAATGCAGAGGAGTTGCAATAGTTGCTCAGCTGGTTCAAAATGTCAGTTGGTGATATTCATGGATTTTTGCTGCCCTAAGTGAAGTGTTTGAGAAGTGAAGTCGTATTAGTTCTTAATTCTTAAAATTGTAATTGGGGGGGGGGGGGGCTGAAGATATAAGAAAGCTCAGGAAATATATACACTACCGGTCAAAAGTTTGGACACACCTACTCATGCAAAGGTTTTTCTTTATTTTTACAATTTTTTACATTGTAGAATGATAGTGAAGACATCAAAACTACAAAACTATGAAATAACACAAATGGAATCATGTTGTAACCAAATAGCCACCCTTTGATGACAGTTTTGTACACTCTTGGCATTCTCTCAAGCAGCTTCATGAGATAGTCACCTGGAATGCATTTCAATTAACAGGTGTGCCTTCTTAAAAGTTATTTTGTGGAATTTCTTTCCTTCTTAATGCGTTTGAGCCAATCAGTTGTGTTGTGACAAGGTAGAGGGGTATTCATAAGATAGCCCTATTTGGTAAAATACCAAGTCCATATTATGACAAGAACAGCTCAAATAAGCAAAGAGAAACAACAGTCCATCATTGCTTTAAGACACGAAGGTCAGTCAATACGGAACATTTCAAGATCTTTCAAAGTTCCTTCAAGTGCATTCACAAAAACCATCAAGCGCTATGATGAATCTGGCTCTCATGAGGACCGCCACAGGAATGGAAGACCCAGAGTTACCTCTGCTGCAGAGGATAAGTTCATTAGTTACCAGCCTCAGAAATTGCAGCCCAAATAAATGCTTCACAGAGTTCAAGTAACAGACACATCTCAACATCAACTGTTCAGAGGACACTGTGTGAATCAGGCATTCACGGTCAAATTGCTGCAAAGAAACCACTACTAAAGGACACCAATAAGAAGAAGAGACTTTCTTGGGCCAAGAAACACGAGCAATGGACATTAGACCAGTGGAAATTTGTCCTTTGGTCTGGAGTCCAAATTTGAGATTTTTGGTTACAACCGCCGTGGCTTTGTGAGACGCGGTGTGGGTGAACGGATGATCTCTGCATGTGTATATCCCACCGTAAAGCATGGAGGAGGAGGTGTTATGGTGTGGGGGTGCTTTGCTGGTGACACTGTCTGTGATTTATTTAGAATTCAAGGCACACTTAACCAGCATGGCTATCACAGCATTCTGCAGCGATACGCCATCCCATCTGGTTTGGGCTTTGTGGGACTATCATTTGTTTTTCAACAGGACAATGACCCAACACACCTCCAGGCTGTGTAAGGGCTATTTTACCAAGAAGGAGAGTGATGGAGTGCTGCATCAGATGACCTGGCCTCCACAATCCCCCGACCTCAACCCAATTGAGATGGTTTGGGATGAGTCGGACCGCAGACTGTAGGAAAAGCAGCCAACAAGTGCTCAGCATATGTGGGAACTCCTTCAAGACTGTTGGAAAAGAATTCCAGGTGAAGCTGGTTGAGAGAATGCCAAGAGTGTGCAAAGCTGTCATCAAGGCAAAGGGTGGCTATTTGAAGAATCTCAAATATAAAATATGTTTTGATTTGTTTAACACTTTTTTGCTTACTACATGAGTCCATATGTGTAATTTCATAGTTTTGATGTCTTCACTATTATTCTACAATGTAGAAAATAGTAAAAAATAAAGATAAACCCTTGAATGAGTAGGTGTGTCCAAACGTTTGACTGGTACTGTATATACTTTTTTTTTACACATATTTTACCCCTTATTTTTGTTTGCACAAAACTACCCCCATACTTCCATTGATTTGTGTGGGTTACCTTTAGACAAGTCCCGTAAAGCAAAACGGAGAACACCACCGTGTTTGTTAGAGTGTCCCCTTTCTAAAAAGTGGTAGTATTAATTTGTAGGCCAAACAGTTAGGATGCTAGAGACGTTTTTTGTGAGAAGACTGTTTTTCGGGATGTCTCCTGGTCTGATAAACAGCACTGTAGCTCTGTCACTTTCCACCGCAGATGCAGAAGGGCAACATAGGTGGATGCTGTGGATTGATATGCAGCCCAACAGATACCTCTAGCTTAAACTGACAGATTTTGATGGGGATTTTTGTATTATATTACTGTTATAACTCTCTCAGGCAGCTGTCCATCATGCTTCCTACTTCCAAATCTATCCTCACTATAGCGCAATGAAACGTGAAGCTCTTCGGAATGATGTTGTTACAAAGTATCAGAAGGACGACAACCTGCTGGTTTGTAAATAAATAAATAAAAATTCCATGTTCCGTATGACGTCAGTGGAGCAGTAAAAGCCTGCTCAGTCTGCAGGCCCCATCTGGGCAGTTGGAAGGACAGTTTGTGTTCTGACTGACACCATACCACCAGCAGCATGAGAGAGAGAGAAAAGAAAAATCAACAAACATATTGCTGTCTTCTCAGCCCAACTCACAATAAATGAATTGAACCACACCACTGTTAGTGTAATACAGTAGATCCATTACTCACAGTTTTACAGTAACATTCTTGTCTGTGTTGTTTTTAACTTCCTAAAAATGTTGCATATCACAAGACAATCCAAGATCAACACAGCTAAATGACGATTCAGGATCAACACAAAATAAAGATGATCCAGGATCAACACAGCTAAATGACGATCCAGAATCAACACAGCTACATGACGATCCACAATCAACACAGCTACATGACGATCCAGGATCAACACAGCTACATGAAGATCCAGGATCAACACAGCTACATGACGATCCAGGATCAACACAGCAACATTACTATCTAGGATCAACACAACATAAAGACGATCCAGGAACAACACAGCAACATTTTAAAAAATGTAACCTTTATTTAACTAGGCAAGTCAATTAAGAACAAATTCTTATTTACAATGACGGCCTACCAGGAGGCAAAAGGCCTCCTGCGGGGACGGGGACTGGGATTAAAAATAGAAATGTAGGACAAAACACACATCACGGCAAGAGAGACACCACATAAAGAGAGACATTTTACATTTTAGCAGACGCTCTTATCCAGAGAGACTTACAGTTAGTGAGTGCATACATTTTCATACTGGCCCCCCATGGGAATCAAACCCACAACCTTGGCGTTGCAAGCGCCATGCTCTACCAACTGAGCTACACTTCTTCCATTCCCTTAAACCAGTCTTAAACTAAATGGAATATCACCTTAAGGTTTTCTTAACAAATCAATTAAACTTGGCTCCTCAATACCATTATTCCTTAAATATCCCATACTGCTGGTTTAACAGATGTTAATCGTACTCTCCTTGCGTTGTGTTTAGTTTAAAGAAATCACCCCAGTCAGTGGTCCCAGTTTATCTTTATTTATTATCTGTGATTAAATAGGAAACAGCACGTTAGTTGCGCAGGGCTTAATGATGTTGATGGCTGTCGATGGTAAAATCCCTTGCATCATATTTTCATACTGGGGTATAAACAAAATACACAAATACAATACAAAATATGTGTAAGAGACCTAAGATAACAACACATCATGGCAGCAACACATGAAAACTCAGCATGGGAGCAACACAACATGACGATCCAGGATCAACACAACATAAAGATGATCCAGGAACAACACAGCTAAATGACGATCCAGGATCAACACAGCTAAATAACTGAAAATGATCCCAACAAAATCTATGGGTTTTCCCTCAATCCTCAGACAGTCAGTATCTAAAAGACGATCCAGGATGGATCAGGACCTGGTCAGCGACGGTTTGGCCTGCTGTACAGTATACAGTAAACAGTAACTAGGCCAGTGAGTGACGGTAATGTAAGGCATAAAGAACAGGATTATTTTTTCCTTTATATCATTATTTACCAGCGGGTTGGACCTGAAGAGATACACTACATGGAAAAAAGTATATGGTCACCTGCTCATCGAACATCTCATTCCAAAATCATGGGCATTACAGTTTTTCCAAATTGTTTAATCACTAAAACTGGCCCGTGAGGCACAATGACCCAAACCTGTAACTAATTTAGCAGAACCATACACCACATCTGCAATACTAATGGCACGTTTTGCTTTACACTGCAATTCTATAACAAGCATTTGGCAAACACAACACACACATCTCTACCTTTGGCACAGCCTTCACAACTAAAATCTCTTCTGTGAATTTGAAAAGCAGCACTGTTCAACAAGCTAAGCTCAATTACCAATTGATCACTTTCACTCTTCACATGTGTAAACACTAATTGCGTAAATGTTCACTTTGCAATCAGACCTTTGGTATGGATAAAAAGGCCACAGGTGAATACTGTGTTGGTTAACAATGGAAGCAAACTTGGCAGAGAGAAGTAGAGGTGGAGGTGGAGGTGGAGGTGGAGGTGGAGGAAGACCAAGAACAAGGAGAGTAATCTCTGATGAAATTTGGGCGACTGTCGTGGACCATGTGGTCAACCATGGTTTGACCTTGATAGAGGCTGGGCAGAGAGTGCATCCCAATCTGAGCCACTTCACCGTAGCATCCATCATCCGGACGTTCCAAAATGAGAATAGGTATGTACTGCATACATTGGACCTATCTACTGCTTTTACTACTTGACAGTAGTTCAACATAAAGCACAGTAAAGACTGTAGATTCCAATACATACTGTAAGGAGAAACAAAGTAAATGTTTCATGTATTACTGTATGTATGAAACTGGGAGCTATACTACTTAGTAACATGTGTATCTTGTATACTGTATTACTGTACTGTTTACTGTACTGTATGCTAGTTTGTTTTTGTAGAACTGAAAGACGACCACCACGTACAATACCAGTCAAAGGTTTGGACACACCTACTCATTCAAGGGATTTTCTTTATTTTTACTATTTTCTACATTGTAGAATAATAGTGAAGACATCAAAACTATGAAATAACACATATAGAATCATGTAGTAACCAGAAAAGTGTTAAACAAATCAAAATATACTTGAGATTCTTCAAATAGCCACCCTTTGCCTTGATGACAGCTTTGCACACTCTTGGCATTCTCTCAACCAGCTTCATGAGGTAGTCACCTGGAATGCATTTCAATTAACAGGTGTGCCTGTCAGGACCCGGTGCGAGAAACAGTCACTAATAATTGTCAGAACCCAGAAGATGAGGCAGACACAGCAGTACTAGAGATGGTGGTTTAATAAAGAACAAAAATCCTCAGGCAAAGAAACTAAATCCACAATGTCCAAAAATAAAGCCAAGAGGCACAAAGAGGAAAACCTCCAAAAAACAAAGAAACTCCACAAAGTGGTAAAAATCCCACCAGAGAAATATCCATATAACACAAGGCTTGGGCTGGGGCTGGGTGCTAACTTACAAACACTGAGCAAGGAACTGAGGAACACACAGGGTTTAAATACTAACAGGGGAATGACCAACAGGTGCAAACAATAATTAGATCAAGAAAAAACAAAAGGTACAAAAAAGGTGCAATGGGGACATCTAGTGACCAAAACCCGAACAGTCATGGCCAAAACCTGACAGAATCCCCCTCCTAGGAACGGCTCCTGACGTTCCTACCAGCCTTCTCAGGGTGGAGGGCCCTGAACTGACGAATGAGGTCAGGGTCCAGTATGTCCTTGGCAGGAACCCAGGAGCGCTCCTCGGGACCGTAGCCTTCCCAGTCCACCAGATACTGCCAGGACCGCTGCACCCGGCGGGAATCCAGTATCCGGTGGACGGTATAAGCCGACCGGCCACCGATGACACGGGGCGGAGGGGGAGGTCTGCCTGCCGGAATAAGGGGAGAAAAAACAACAGGTTTTAATAAAGAAATGTGAAATGTTGGATTGATCTTAAGGGATCTGGGTAAGTGCAGGCGAAAAGTAATGGGATTGACTCTCCTGGCAATCTTAAAGGGACCGATGAACCTCTGGGACAGCTTGCGAGACTCCACCCGTAGCGGTAGGTTCTTAGTTGAGAGCCATACTCTCTGGCCGGGGTACAGGGTAGGACCGGGACGGCGACCTCTGTTGGCTTGTCGTTGGTACTGCTGAGAGGAACGCAGAAGATTAAGACGTGCCTTCTTCCACGTAAGCCGACAGCGTCTGATGAACCTCGAGGCTGAAGGCACTCTGACTTCTGCCTCCTGGTCCGGGAACAATAGAGGTGCATAGCCAAACTGACACTCATGCGGGGACATACCAGTGGAGGAGGAGCACAAGGTGTTGTGCGCGTACTCGGCCCAAACAATGAAGGATGACCAAGTGGACGGGTTGTTGGAAACCATGCATCTGAGGGTGGTTTCCAGCTCCTGATTCATCCTCTCAGTTTGGCCATTGGACTCCGGATGGTACCCGGAAGATAAACTGGCCGTGGCCCCTATGAGTTGGCAGAAGGCCTTCCAAAACCTTGAGGCGAACTGGGGACCTCTGTCGGAAACCATATCTTGCGGGATCCCAAAGACTCGGAACACATGGTTAATCACCAACTCAGCTGTTTCCTTGGCAGAAGGTAATTTGGTCAAAGGAACAAACCTGGCCGCCTTAGAAAACCTGTCGATGATGACTAGGATCGTAGTATTACCATGGGACGGAGGAAGGCCAGTAATAAAGTCCAATGAGATATGGGACCAGGGTCGGTGGGGAATAGATAGAGGGTGAAGGAGTCCTTGAGGGCGAAGGTGAGAAGATTTGCCCTGGCAGCACACGGAACAGGCCTTGATGAAAGTGGCAACGTCTTCCTTCATGGTGGGCCACCAGAACTTACGCTGGATGAACTCCAAGGTGCGGCCTATGCCCGGGTGACAGGTGAGGCGAGAGGAGTGCCCCCACCGAAGGACTTGGGACCTTGCTGCCTTGGGAACAAACAACCGATTAGCAGGACCTCCACCAGGGCCCGGTTCGATGGCTTGAGCTTGTTTCACGGTATCCTCCACTTGCCACGAGATCGGAGCCACGATCTTAGCGGCCGGAAGGACAGTCATGTCAGTATCTTCTCGAATGGCAGGAGAGTAGATTCGTGACAAGGCGTCCGGTTTGAGATTCTTCGACCCGGGTCTATAGGTGAGGATAAACTGAAATCGGCTGAAGAAAAGAGACCATCGAGCTTGTCTGGCGTTCAACCGCTTCGCCTGCTGGATATACTCCAGATTCTTGTGGTCCGTAAGCACTTGAAACGGTTGAGAAGCCCCCTCGAGCCAGTGTCTCCATTCCTTCAATGCCATCTTAACCGCTAGGAGTTCACGGTCCCCCACATCGTAATTCCTCTCGGCCGGGGTAAGCCGGTGAGAGAAGAAGGCGCAAGGATGAAGCTTCTTGTCTTCACCCCTCTGAGACAGGACAGCTCCAACCCCAACCTCTGATGCGTCTACCTCCACCACAAAAGGTTCCTCCGCCGTTGGTAGTGTCAGGATGGGAGCAGAGAGGATGCGCTGCTTGAGTCCTTGGAAGGCCGTCTCAGCTTCTCTTCCCCACAGAAACCTTGTGTTGCCACCCTTGGTTACCGCCGAGAGAGGGGCTGCCACCGAGCTGAAGTTCTTGATGAACTTGCGGTAAAAGTTGGTGAAGCCCAGGAAACGTTGAACTTCCTTAACGGACTTGGGGGTGGGCCAATCCGCTACCGCCTCTACCTTCTTGGGGTCCATCTGGACTCGTCCGGGTTCCACTATAAATCCCAGGAATTGTACTCGAGAGGAATGGAATTCACACTTCTCCGGCTTAACGTACAAATGGCTGTCTAGGAGGCGTTTGAGCACTTGTCTGACATGCTTAGTGTGTTCTTGAAGGGAGCTCGAAAAGATGAGGATGTCATCCAAGTACACAAACACGAAGATGTTAAGCATATCCCTAAGCACATCGTTTATGAGCGCTTGGAACACAGCCGGAGCGTTGGTCAGGCCGAAGGGCATCACCGAGTATTCGTAGTGACCAGTAGGCGTGTTGAAAGCGGTCTTCCACTCGTCCCCGGGTTTGATCCGCACAAGATGGTATGCGTTCCGCAGGTCAAGCTTAGTGAAGACAACTGCTTCCTGGAGCAGCTCAAAGGCTGTGGCCATAAGAGGTAGCGGGTAGCGGTTACGGACGGTTATGGCATTGAGTCCCCGGTAGTCGATGCAAGGTCGTATTCCGCCGTCTTTCTTGGCCACAAAGAAAAACCCTGCTCCCGCCGGCGAGGTAGATGGACGCATGAGGCCTGCTGTCAGAGCGTCCTTGATGTAGGTATCCATAGCAGCTCGTTCGGGAGGAGAAAGGGAAAAGATCCGACCCCTGGGAGGGCAGGTCCCCGGCAACAGGTCGATGGTGCAATCGTAAGGTCTATGGGGTGGTAGTTTGGTGGCCCTCTGTTTGCTAAATACCAGTTTGAGGTCATGGTAACACTCGGGAACTCGGGACAAGTCGATGGATTCTAGAGACTCGGAAGGAGAACTCGGGGAACTCGGGAAGATACAAGTGGCTTGGCACGTGGGACCCCACTGCTTGATAGTGCCCACAGACCAGTCGATGTGAGGGTTATGGCTGTGAAGCCAGGGATAGCCAAGGACGAGAGGAAACTCGGAACAGGCGATCAGATGAAAGTTCATCACTTCCTTGTGTTGGGAAACTGAAAGTCGTAAGGGGGTAGTGGCACGAGTGACAAGTCCAGATCCCAAAGGACTTCCATCCAACGTAGCAACCCTTATGGGGTCACTTAGAGGTTCAGAAGGAACGCCATTCTCCTTCGCCCAGATCCCATCCATGAAGTTACCTGCGGCTCCAGAGTCTACCAAGGCTTGAAGAGAAACCTCGTGGTCGTCCCAGGAAAGGGTAACAGGAATGAGCAGGCGGGAGTTGGATAGATGGGAGGAGGTTATGTTTCCCGTTACAGTCCTCCCAGGCCTGTACGGGAGAGTGCGTTTCCCTGGAGCCCGGGACACGTGGAGCGTAAATGGCCCGGTTTGCCGCAATATAGACAGCATCGCTCCCTCATTCGGCGGTCTCTCTCAGCCTGGGAGATGCGTCCAACCTGCATGGGTTCTGGTGGAGCCAGCGAGGATAAAGGTGGAGACTCGGAGTTGGAACCGATAGGAACTAGGGTGAGCGGTCTATGGTTTTGTTCTCTCTCTCTCAGACGCTGGTCTATGCGTGAAGCCAACTTGATAAGGGACTCGAGGTTGTCCGGTGGTTCCCGAGTGGCCAGTTCATCTTGGATGGTGTCAGAAAGACCCTTCAAAAAACACACTGTGAGCGCCTCGTCGTTCCAGCCACTTGCTGCTGCCACAGTGCGGAACTGGATGGCATAGTCCGTCACGCTGCGCCGACCTTGGCGGAGAGTCAGGAGCTGTTTGGCTGAGTCAGGGCCGTTGGTAGGACCTTGAAACACTCGCTTGAATTCTTCAGCAAAGGTAGAGTAGCTGGCACAGCAGGGACTTTGGGCATCCCACACAGCAGTAGCCCAGGCTAGAGCCTTTTCCGACAGCAGGGTGATGATATATGCTATCTTGGACCGGTCGGTGGGAAACGACGATGGTTGCAGCTCAAAGGAGAGAGAACATTGGGTGAAAAACCCCTTACAAACACTTGGGTCCCCTGAGAACCGTTGAGGAGGCGGCAGACGAGGTTCCGCCAGGGGATTAACTGCCAGGAGCCCTTGAATCGGATGAACTGGAGCAGAAGCGGTTGCCGGGGAAAGTCGATCCGAAATCTGCTTTATGGAAGTCAGCATCTCTGACAGAAGTTGAGAATGTCTAGCCATTAAGGCCTCTTGCTGAACCAGAGCAGCTTCGTGGCGTTGGACAGTCCCCTCATGGTGGGACAGCATGGGAAAAAAATCCTGGGTACTGGCTGCCTCTGGGTTCATAATAATGGCTCAGTGTTTCTGTCAGGACCCGGTGCGAGAAACAGTCACTAATAATTGTCAGAACCCAGAAGATGAGGCAGACACAGCAGTACTAGAGATGGTGGTTTAATAAAGAACAAAAATCCTCAGGCAAAGAAACTAAATCCACAATGTCCAAAAATAAAGCCAAGAGGCACAAAGAGGAAAACCTCCAAAAAACAAAGAAACTCCACAAAGTGGTAAAAATCCCACAAGAGAAATATCCATATA
>NC_140014.1:34840037-35095037 GCF_964263955.1 Coregonus lavaretus
CCCCTTTCTCTCTCTCTCTCTCTCTCTCTCTCTCTCTCTGTCTTTCATCTCTCTCTCTCTCTCTCTCTCTCTCTCTCTCTCTCTCTCTCTCTCTCTCTCTGTCTTTCATTTCTCTCTCTCTCTCTCTCTCTCTCTCTCTCTCTCTCTCTCTCTCTCTCTCTCTCTCTCTCTCTCTCTCTCTCTCTCTCTCTCTCTCTGTCTGTGTTTCATCTCTCTCTCTCTCTCTCATTTCCTCTTCCTCTGTCTCTCTCTCTCTCGCTCTCTCTCGCTCTGTATCTCTCTCTGTATTTCTCTCTCTCGCTCCCTCTCTCTCTCATTAAGAACACATATAATATCTTGCTGCTGCAGATTATACTGACTTGTGTCAATGATCATACTGAATTGTAGTGGGTATTTCACTCTGCAGGAACAATGAGTCATCTGGCTAACTTTGAGTTGATCAATGAGTTAGCAGGTTATCTTTGAGTTGATCAATGAGCTAGCAGACTAATTTTGAGTTGAGTCTGCCATTATGCGTATTCATGTATCTCATGTATGTCACAGTAAAACTATTTCCAGGTCATGGACTAAGTGCGGTTGGGTTCGTTTTTAATTAAATATTGCTACACTATGTTCTACATAAACTGTTGACTTATTTAAATGGTGGGTTGCCAGAGTTTTTTTGGGGGGGGGTTGAGAATTGGCTTGAGAAAGCAGGCAGCAGCTCTCCTCTTCTGAAACTGTCTCTACAGAAAACGTGTACTTTATTTGGACAGCTACTGTGATATGCATACAGACTTTCTTGTTAAAATATATTATCTTCTCAACCCATAAACTAAACTCATGCTGAGCTAAATCCCTTACTCTTCATCTGTCAAAATGCAGACTTCTCTTCCAACTTCTTCAAGGTTATATATTATTTACAGACCTCTCTGGGACAATAGGCATGTGTAGACAGCGCACTGTGTTTTGCAAGCTAGCTCATTTGTGTGAGTGTACATTACCTGTACATAAAACGGCTGCCTTGACCCCCCCCCCCCCCCCCCCCCCCCCGTGTCATAATTTACAACACAGTCAGTAAAGCCTTGCTAATGGGCACACCCTCCCTAAAAGACCCTGCCTCGCAGAGGCCACCATACATCATGCCACAAATGGCACCCTATTCCCTCTATAGTGCACTACTTTTGATAGGGCTCAAGCTAAAATTAATGCACTATATAGGGAATAGGGTGCCATTTGGGATGCATCCTGTGACTGTGTCTTGTCCTCTCATTTCCTTCCATCAAGAGGAAAGGGAAGGGAAGGCCCCGCCATTAACAGGAGCACTCTCACATATGACCACTCCTGGACCCACATATGACCACTCCTGAACCCACATATGACCACTCCTGGACCCACATATAACCACTCCCGGACCCACATATGACCACTCCCGGACCCACATATGACCACTCCTGGACCCACATATGACCACTCCCGGACCCACATATGACCACTCCCGGACCCACATATGACCACTCCTGGACCCACATATGACCACTCCTTGACCCACATATGACCACTCCTGGACCCACATATGACCACTCCTGGACCCACATGTGACCACTCCTGGACCCACATATGACCACTCCCTCGTCATAAGCCCTATGCCAGGGCAGAGCAGGATCCTGCTAGTGGAACTTCATGAAGGGAGGCTGTGCCAAGCTGTACTCACTGTAATCAGGATCCCCCAGCCAGACAGTGTTAGGAACATTCCTGTGATAACCTGTGTTGACAGTGAGGTCAGATTACTGCACTGTACGTCTCCAACATTAGCTACACACCTCTGCTTTGATCCCTGCCAGCCCAGCCATCACTCAGGCTAGTGCCTGGGAGAATTCACTGGAGGTCTGACCGAACGGCCCCAGGATCCAGAGTCCAGGGTCCAGAGTCCAGGGTCCAGAGCCTCCTGTGGTATTACAGCAATATATTGATGAATTCTTCATGGCTGATACAGTGTGTACTATGAAAATAGAGAGGAACAGGGGCTCGCGGTGCAGCCTGTAACGGTCTTGGACGGTTGCCTTGCCAACACAAACTGACTCACTTCTTGGAATATTTCAATTTGCAACAATAAATCAGGACAGGGAGCAGCAGCCAGCCAATCTACCCAGGGTCTGAAACTCAAGCCGTCACATTGTGTGTGTGTTTGTGGCTGGTATGTGTGTGGCTGGTGTGTGTGTCGTGTGTGTTTGTGTGTGTGTGTGTGTAGCTGGTGTGTCATGTGTGTCCGTGTTCGTGCCTGGATGCGCGTGTGTGTATTGAGTCTAGGGGGCTCAGAGTGAGGATCATATCTGTGCCACTTAATCATGTCTCCCAACAGCTGAACAAATGGAGATAGATGTTGTTTCCACTTCTGCTCTTATCCCTGTGAGTGTCTTACACACAGGCATGACCAAGCCCAACACATGCGTGTCACAAGATAAACGACCTGCTGCACATATAAACTACTTAACAAAACATGTGTTTTAAAGGATAGCGTGGAAGTGTGTGCTACTTCAAACAGTGGATAGGATAGGAATAGGAGAGACAGAGGCACCACGGCGTACACAAGGCTTTTGTGACTTATGTTCTGACAAGCCCTCCCTGGCTAGCACAAACTACGTTGCTAACAAGCCCTCCCCGGCTAGTGTGTGTGTGTGTGTGTGTGTGTGTGTGTGTGTGTGTGTGTGTGTGTGTGTGTGTGTGTGTGTGTGTGTGTGCATTCTAGCTTGCTTGTTTGTCTTCTTGTGTGTCTATAAAAAAATAGAATTGTATTTTTCGTATTTTTCACTGTAGATGTTCTCTATCAACATAATCATCTCCACATGCCACGCGGGGTGTGTAATGTTATGTACACGTTGCTCCCTAACCACCGTCTTCAGCTACAAATCACAATCAAAATGATTACATCTCAGAGTTGAATGTACTACATGACCTGCTATAATAATAATCTGATGTAGTGATCGTAAGGACAATAAATAATAGGTTATTTATTTTCAAACTGGGGTCGAAAAATGCACAAAAACGGAACTAGAGCAAGTATTGTTTTATTGTTAGCTGCACTATAACCCTCTTATTAAACCACTGAGTGCCACCCACTGGCTCTGCCTACACCATTACATCATACTCAGGGCTGGACCATTTGTGTGCCACTCACACAACTGACAGTTAAATCTCATTGGCTATTCTCAATTTTAAAAAACATTCAATCCTGATGAGAAGAGAAAAGGAGAGTGGAGCGAGACATCCCCGCCAGAGATTTAGTGTGTGTGTGTGTGCTTGTGTGTGTGTGTTTGTGGTGTGTGTCTGTTTCTGTGTGTGTGTCTGTCTATTCCCATGTGTGTTTGCGAGAGAGCTTTAGCAACGGTTTATTTTTCTGGCTCTTTTTCCCCCCAGCTCAGTTGAGGTCGATGCTTTGCCTTCTGCCTGGTCTGCCGCCAGCGCTAGGCCTCTTTAATGTGAAAGACACAAGGTTAGGGGATCCTCTTACTAAACAGCAGCAGCCCCCACCAGGTAATCAACTGAGCATGGCATTGCAATTTGACCTGGGTCAACCGGGACCACACCTCCCCTTTAAGACAGCATCAGCAAGGCCATTTCCCCTTTAAGACAGGAGGAGAAGGCCCTGTGTGTGTATGTCCCAAATTGCACCCTATTCCCTATTTAGTGCACTACTTTTGACTATCGGCCCTGGTCAAAAGTAGTGCACTATAAAGGGAATAGTGTGTCATTTGGGATGTATCCCCTGTAATGAGAGAGGAAATGCTGAGTGACCTAATGCTAACACAGCAACTCGGCCACATAAGTCAATGGAAATTTGCATGAGATGCTTTCTCTTTAGTGTGGTCTCTACTGTTCTTATCATGGCTAGCTCTAAATCCCTTTTGTCTCCCAATTTCTCAGTGGTTGTTGTGTACTTATTTATCTTGCCTGGGACTAAAAAAGAAATGTTTGTAATAGTAGATTGCATAATTTAGTTTGTTCCATAGAATTGCTTTAAAGTGATTGTTTTGAATCTGTTTTCAAGGTAGCCTACAGGCCGAACGTACGTAGGAGTTAGGCCTAACCACTAATTGGGGTTAAATAATTTGGCCTGCGGGAACAAGGTCTTATCCAAATGGAGCTGATTGGGAATTAAGCTTATAATAAGGTGGCAGAGCATCACACCCACTTGGCAGACCTGAACTTTTCCACTTTTCTCTTGAAGCTTTGTTTCTTGGCAGCACCGTGTAAAATAAAAGTAGAATACAACCCTGCCAGACCTCCTTGAAATGCCAATTAAAGTGATTTTAGTCACATTCTCCTGTTCTTATTCCCCTCCTCCTCTGCCTCTGGACTGATGCTTATATGTTCTTCTGGCCAAGTGCTTCGACGGCACAACACATTCTTTAAGAGCGAAGCGAGAGCTTAATGTTACCATCTTGGAACCAGTTCGGAGTACATGCTCTTGGAAAATCTGAAACACACCCGCGATCAATAACACTGCTACATTTGAGGACGTTGCCCAGTTATTACAGAGATAATGCTACATTGGATGGTTTGATCTTCACTCCCGTTCTACAGCCTCGGCTAAGGTAGCAAAAGTTCTGTAAATTTCCCAAAAGCTAGCTATCTCCTCAACGGGATACATCACAGCTGATTCAATTCAATTCAGCAACAATCTTGCATTTTTTAAACACTCTATTTAACCTGATCATAAGGTGTAAAGACCTACAGTTGAAGTCGGAAGTTACACTTAGTACACTTAGGTTGGAGTCATTAAAACTTGTTTTTCAACCACTCCACACATTTCTTGTTAACAAACTATAGTTTGTTAACACAAGTAATTTTTCCAGCAATTGTTTACAGACAGATTATTTCACTTATAATTCATTGTATCACAATTCCAGTGGGTCAGAAGTTTACATACACTAAGTTGACTGTGCCTTTAAATAGTTTGGAAAACTCCAGAAAATGATGTCATGGCTTTAGAAGCTTCTGATAGGCTAATTGACATAATTTGAGTCAATTGGAGGTGTACCTGTGGATGTATTTCAAGGCTTACCTTCAAACTCGGTGCCTCTTTGCTTGACATCATGGGAAAATCAAAAGAAATCAGCCAAGACCTCAGACATTTTTTTGTAGACCTCCACAAGTCTGGTTCATCCTTGGGAGCAATTTCCAAATGCCTGAAGGAACCACGTTCATCTGTACAAACAATAGTACACAAGTATAAACACCATGGGACCACGCAGCCGTCATACCGCTCAGGAAGGAGACGCGTTCTGTCTCCTAGAGATGAACGTAGTTTGGTGCGAAAAGTGCAAATCAATCCCAGAACAACAGCAAAGGACCTTGTGAAGATGCTGGAGGAAACAGGTACAAAAGTATCTATATCCACAGTCAAATGAGTCCTATATCGACATAACCTGAAAGGCCGCTCAGCAAGGAAGAACCACTGCTCCAAAACCGCCATTAAAAACCCAGACTACACATGGGGACAAAGATCGTACTTTTTGGAGAAATATCCTCTGGTCTGATGAAACAAAAATATAACTGTTTGGCCATAATGACCATCGTTATGTTTGGAGGAAAAAGGGGGGTCTTGCAAGCCGAAGAACACCATCCTAACCGTGAAGCACGGGGGTGGCAGCATCATGCTGTGGGGGTGCTTTGCTGCAGGAGGGACTGGTGCACTTCACAAAATAGATGGCATCATGAGGAAGGAAAATTATGTGGATATATTGAAGCAACATCTCAAGACATCAGTCAGGAAGTTAAAGCTTGGTCGCAAATGGGTCTTCCAAATGGACAATGACCCTAAGCATACTTCCAAAGTTGTGGCAAAATGGCTTAAGGACAACAAAGTCAAGGTATTGGAGTGGCCATCAAAAAGCCCTAACCTCAATCCTATATAAAATGTGTGGGCAGAACTGAAAAAGCGTGTGCGAGCAAGGAGGCCTACAAACCTGACTCAGTTACACCAGCTCTGTCAGGAAGAATGGGCCAAAATTCACCCAACTTATTGTGGGAAGCTTGTGGAAGGCTACCCGAAATGTTTGACCCAAGTTAAACAATTTAAAGGCAATGCTACCAAATACTAATTGAGTGTATGTAAACTTTTGACCCACTGGGAATGTGATGAAAGAAATAAAAGCTGAAATAAATCATTCTCTCTACTATTATTCTGACATTTCACATTCTTAAAATAAAGTGGTGATCCTAACTGACTTAATTTTTACTAGGATTAAATGTCAGGAATTGTGAAAAACTGAGTTTAAATGTATTTGGCTAAGGTGGATGTAAACTTCCGACTTCAACTGTAAATATGAGACCAGTATTTCTGCTTCATATGACGATACCTACTCACTACATCCTCTTTAGAGGAACCCAGACAACTCTGTAAATTAGGTGAAAATGTATTCAGTCTCATACTCTGTGTTCAGTGTAGTCGGCTGTACGTTTTAGAGATCTACTGAGGGATAAAATCTGCCCCAAAATAAATAAATACGGTAAGCAGGACACAAGGACAGGGCACTTGGTGAACAGCTAACTAGAGACCCCCCCAAAAAACATCCATGACTGATATTCTTCACAGTTTGGGAGTTGAAAACCCCAAGCTACTGCTTAGCCTCAATACGTCTCCCCTCGTTTGTGTAAGAGAATACCCCTGGAACCATCCAGGACTTGCTCTCACTTTCATTTTCCTATAGAGTGTTGCTGCTGCATATTTTAGCTCTGCCCTGGAGCTGGAAGCCACTTTCAACTGTCTCCAAAGCCAGGGAAACCAGCATTCAACCAGCCCTGCAGCCCAGGGAGAGGAGATCTACAGATATACTGCACTGTGAGTCTTGTAGTCATTAGGTACCCAATGACTGCACTGTCAATGGACATGTTCAGTATCCTGTGTGTGTGTCTGCCTGTGTGTGTGTGTGTGTGTGTTTGTTTCCAGTGTTTTATCTCTCCACAACCCCAGCGGCATAGGCCACCTGTCGACAGTGACCCAGCCAGCAGTGAAACTGTTATGTCAGCAGTCTGCCACTGTCACATGTCTCACAACATAACAATCCACGGTGACTTCTGTGACATAAGCAAAGTGTAAGCCCTAGAAGGGATTGTTGCTTTTGTCAACATACAGAGTAGTAGCAAACATAAATGTATTCTCATCACAATATTAATGGCTGGGAGCCATAGGATCCATTTTAAGCCTTGACTTGTTTTTAGTAAAAAAACATTTTCCAAAACTTCTTCAGGCACTAGTTATAACTGAAATTTCAAACTCTAAAACAACAACTGCTGGTAAAAGTTTGCATTCTATTCTATCGCATTTTTGTAGATAAATACCAAATCTGCAAACAATGTAAATATTACCTAGATTATTTTGTATTATATTAAGATAATGAAGTAAACAAATCTTGTTTTGAGTTGATCCCGCTCACCAAGAAAATGCATTTACTTGTTTTTAGTTGATTTATCTTACTCAGAAAATGCATCAAGAGAATTTGTATTGTTTTTAGATATTCTGACTTGTTTCAAGCCTTTTTTAGGTTAAAGTAAGAATATAATTTGTCTTGTTAACACGTTTTGTAAAGATCAAATAACTTATCTTACCCCACTTGTATCAAGACTTTGAAAAAAATAAGATTTATTTAAAAAGCAAAATTAGAAAAATAATCTGCCAGTGCTCTAAGATAATTTACCTTGGTAAGAGGTCAAGTCAATGCATTCTAATGGAAAGATAAACATTTTTTGCAGCGTCGTTTTTATTGTTATTTTTCACAAGTTCTGAGATTTATTTATTCATAATCTGGGCCGTATGAATTTGACTATTCCTCTGAACAGCTCTGTCCAGGATTAATGATTGAGGTAGTTTGTGAATTCATTAATCAATGCCAGTAAATAGAACTGCATGGCAAACAGCTAAACAGAGGCGCTGATGGGATCGAAACCATTACTGTGGTTTCACCTTGGATCAATACACTGTAAAAGACAAGTGGATGGACTGCAAACACAGTAGGAAAGCAGAGTTGTGCAATACACACGTACAAAGGCACACACACACACACACACACACACACACACACACACTCACACTCACAGATACACACACACACACACACACAAGAGGCATAGTAGTGAAGCCCCCCCCCCCCCCCCCAATGATGCTTTCATTTTATTTATATTCTGATGAATGAAGCAACTGATGTAACAATTTGATCTGGTTCTGTCTGTGTTGTTTTGAATATACTACTCCCAGCTACTAATTCCCAGTAGTGGCTCAGGGATTTCATGGACTGAGGTCCGTCTGTAGTTATTCTGACTTCACGTTCAGATTCAAAGAACTAACATCAATCCATTAGATCAGACTAGATGAAATCCATGTGTTTTCAGTGAATTACATGTTGTGGTAGCACTCTATTTTAGAGTACTGTTTCCAATAGGGGATTGTATGATAGTAATGGTACTTGTGCTAAATAAATTCAAATGTGTAACTACATGGTGACCCAGTACCAAATGGTGCGGTAGTCAAGCAGTGTTTGATTAAACAAACAAGTAATTTATATGTTATTACTGTGTAATTAGTATTTTTTTATGTAAATACCTAGTCATTATTGTACTATAAAGTGCTACCCTTTTTGCAAAAACAAAAGAATAATACCACAATAAAGGCCTTACGGATTATTCTCCAAACATCATCACGGAATTGAGAAAGAAATTCACTCAACCAAATAAATAAAGTGACAGCATAATACTGTATTTCCAATAGATTTCCTTGCAGTATATTAAAGTACCTTTGAATAAGTGCAGTATGTGTTTCAGGCTGTGTCTTTGGGATATAATACATGGCAGCCCAGCAAGATTTCAAACCATCTAGAAAACGACTCTTACATGTGTATTGTACTATATATGAGCACGTTCAGCTCGAGTTCCTCCTTGTACTATACACATTTTACTTTTGATCTCATTATAACTTTGAACATAACTTCCAATATAATTTTCAATATAACTTTCTATATAATTTTCAATATAACTTCCAGTTAACTTTGAAAATAACTTTCAATATAACTTTCAGTTAACTTTGAATATAACTTTCGGTTAACTTTTAATGTAACTTTGAATATAACTTAGAATATGGTTTCTCGTTTCACATTTGATCTCAACTTTGAATATAACTCAATATATATTTTTGGTTTATTATCTACTCATAGTATACTACTATCTAACCTCTACCAAAAGTGTCGTTAAACAATGACATAATTATCAAAAATATTTAAATGTATTGCCCAGCCTCACGCGCATGCAGCAGCAATTTAACAGTGCCCCATATGTACGCAGTCATTACAGCAGGTAATTAGGAGACTGGCTCTATACCTTCTCTAGCGCTGCTGATTGGTACAAAGTCAGGGACCCTGAATTCCTGGGGTCTCGCTGTCCTCTGCGGTGTTCCCCCTTCCTTGTCCTGAACGGATGACTTGTAAACTTTCAGAGAGAGAGTGGGAGACCCGGGGCACTGCTCAGCGGCTCAGGCGACTTCTCAGTGAGATCAACACCTCGATTCCTTCTCTTCCTCTGGTGTAACTTGCCCTTCTCCCTCCCTCCCTCCCTCCCTCCCTCCCTCCCTCCCTCCCTCCCCCTCAGCCCTGGACCAGCCCTTCACAGGCAGGCAACCTACATCCAGTTGGATTCTCAACTTCCTCTTTATTTAACCCCTAAGCCCAGCTAGCGATGAGCTCACAGGTACAGTATGACTACAGTAGGGTCGGGTTTCCAGGCCTCTTGAAGGAAGGAGAGCCTGGGGAAGACCATAGAACAAAGGGGAGAGAGGAGAAGAGAGAGTGGCCAGGCTGGTTGAGGAGTCAAGAGTCTGAGGTTGGCTTGGGTAGTACAGCGACCCCCTCTCTCTTCTGTCTCTCACGGATGAAGACCATGTGATGATCCATCCAACATGCTAAAACTCCCCAGGCTTTAGAACAGAACCACAGCCTCCTCAGAGATCAAGGTAGGGTAAACGTTACTCTCTAGAACAATGAGTGGTTCCCAAAAAAGAGGAAGAGAAGCTTTTCAAGTGGCAGAGGAAAAGTTTTATGAGGTCAAAGTGAACCATGTATTATGTAGATAGCTATGTTGTCTGTGTTGTTTAGAAGGGGCTCTCCACAGGTTAATTACAGTGTGATGTGTTTAGAAGGGGCTCTCCACAGGTTAATTACAGTGTGATGTGTTTAGAAGGGGCTCTCTACAGGTTAATTACAGTGTGATGTGTTTAGAAGGGGCTCTCCACAGGTTCATTATAGTGTGATGTGCTTTCATATAAAATTGTGTGTGCGTGTGTCTGTGTGTGTCTGTGTGTGTGTGTGTGTGTGTGTGTGTGTGTGTGTGTGTGTGTGTGTGTGTGTGTGTGTGTGTGTGTGTGTGTGTGTGTGTGTGTGTGTGTGTGTGTGTGTGTGAGGAGTCCAGTGAGTGTGCACAGAGCTCAGTGTGAGAGAGTCAGTGCAAAAAAGGATCAATGAATGGTAATCTCATATGACTTGCTGTGAACAATTTCTACATCATGTCTAATCAGAATGCTGAGGAACACATCCGCGTCGCATTGTTAAGAGTAATGACATCATCTCATAACCTCTCCCAGTATCGACAGTAATGGAACTGTTTGGAGAACGCTAGCTAGTCATTATACTGTATACGTAACATAGAAAACTCCAGCCCAAACTCCAAAGGGTTACGCCGTAGAAGTAAATTTGCAGCAGTTTCCTAAAACGTTGTTTTACTGTTTTCGAAACCAATCTATAAACACGAGTCCTTTTTGAGGTTGTGTTGCAAAACTCATTATCGACTCGTTAGTAGTTGTGGTAAAAAAGAAAAGGTATGTTTTTTCTTTATGGAAAATCCCTGTACATCTGTATTCTACAGGGATGCACTGTAATTCGATTCAACAGGAATGGACGGTGAAGGCAGTGTGCCTAGGAATCTCTCCTATTGGTGTTTGTGCTGCTTGGCCCCGATTCCGACCCGAGTTAAGCACATGTAACTGGAACATAATTCACTTTTTATGCCCTTTTTATGCGTATTCCGACCTTGAATTTAAGCATGAGAATAGCATGCTATTCACCCGCTATTCGTTTAGGTGTGGAGATCGAAGAAGTTAAACTGTGGCGGAGGTGTGTCCACAGATAAGCCATATCCTGACCTTGACTTAATTCTCTCATAATTCCACCACCTTAACTCGCTAGTAAACCATGAATAAGGTTGAATAATTTTTTGGGATAGAAATAACAGCATTATCTATGCACTGTAATTTATAAATGGATAAGAGCTATTGATAAGAGCTAGGCAAATGAGTAATCCGATTGGAGAAGGAGATTGTAAATACACATAGCAATTGTTTTAGATAATTGTTCCTTATGATCCCTGGAGATGAATGTGAAACCAGTCATATCGAAGCAAACTGAAAATCATGTCAACATGACATGTCTTGAGACCCCTTTTAGAGGCACTCTTTCCTCTGGTCCCCAAAAAATATCACAATGCCCCAGGGCAGTGTTTGGGGACATTGCCCTGAGTAGGGTGCCATCTTTCGAATGGGACGTTAAACTGGTGTCTTGACTCACTGTGGTCATTAAAGAGCCCATGGCACCTATCGTAAGAGTAGGGGTGTTAACACCGGTGTACTGGCTAAATTCCCAATCTGGCCCTCATACCATCATGGCAACCTAATCATCCCCAGCTTCCAATTGGCTCATTCATCCCCCCTCCTCTCCATTGTAACTATTCCCCATGTCGTTGCTGTAAATGAGAATGTGTTCTTAGTCAACTTACCTGGTAAAATAAGAGTTAAAATTCCACACTGAAGTAGGCTATAAATAGCTGTGCCACTATTCCACATTTTAATTGTGTGCCCTCATAATTTGCGTGGATAAAATTTAGACACCCAATCTATAGGCTTCTGTAGGGCTGAACCTGCCGAGTTGATGTATGCACTTTGTAATGTTTTAATTATAGCCTATGCCCGGGCTTTTCTCCGTTTTATTTTACAATTTGTATCATGTTAAATAGTAGCCACTATCAGGAGCCAACGTCAGTAATAAACATATACATTCATAACTGTCACTTTAGTGTTCGCTTTCTTCGATTTGTAGTTTACATTTTGCATCATTCAATTCCGTTTACCTTTCTTTCCTCTATCACGTGTACAGGTATGTTGTTCCTGAGGGTCGCTAGCATTAGTGGATCATATTAGGTTAACTTTGTGCAATAATTTGGGACATGTGAATCATTATGGAACAGGTGAAACCTGAAACCTGGCACATGGATTAATATTTTTTATTCATCAATATATTTTGTGCGTAAAGGCACTCCAAAGCTGTTTTTTTTATGCTTCATACATACTTTCCTAACCGTAACATTTGCCTAAAGAATCTACAAGATCAGAGTATTTCTTTATCTACCAGTTGGTGCTGAAACAGAGATGAAGATACATAGATGAGTCTGTCAACAAAATTATAATTAAAGGTACACCATATTTAAAGGGATGGCTTAAGATAAATGTACTGAAAACCCTATTGTATGAAAACTCCATGAGAAAATCTGTTGGTCAGCAAGTGGGAGGGTTTTCAGCGGTTGAATGACATTTATTCAGAGAGCGCAAGGTAGCCACACCTGCAGCGCACGTTACTAGACTGAATAAGGTACGTCTGAATACCAAATACTGAGAAGTGCGTAGGAAAGTCATGTGTAGGAAAGGCGAAAATTCCTAAGTCGGAATCGGCCCCGCTGTGAATAATGGAGCCGTGTGGATCCACAGATGAAGTATCAGCACATATTCATTATTTATCGGGGTGAGAGAAAGTGCTTTGATAAGGTCTAGCTAGCTCAGGCTCCCACTGGTCTATGTTTGCATTCCAAATGCCACCCTATTACCTATGTAGTGCACTACTTTTGACCAGAGATTTATGGGCCTAGGTCAAATGAAGTGCACTACATAAGGAATAGGTTGTCATTTGGGACACAGCCTTTAAATCCTCTCATTTAAAACCATTGGGGATGTTTTAACACAGAGGCAGGGTTGTGGAGTAATGGATTACATGTAACAGATTTATTTTATTTTACTAACAGTAATCCGTTACTTTACCAGCAAACAAATTCTAATCACATCACAGATACTTTTGAAAAACTAGATTATTACTTCTAGGATGACTTTTAAATTCATAAAGGATGTTTGGGGAAAAAAATATTTGACACCTTTCTGTTTTCTCAATGACATTCAAATCAGCATTGAAAAAAAGGCGCAAGTTTAAATTTGTTCTGCCTGAGCTTGTCTGACCACAAGTCAGAGACCACTATGATGGCACAAAAAATGCATTTGATGGATTGCGGGAAAATTGCAGGAATAGGCTTTTGTATGCTACAGTCCAAGCTATGTCTTCCAATGGTGCGATTGCTGTCGGCATCCAAAGATTATCCAACTTGAATAAACACTTGGAGGTAAGGATGACAGCAGTGGTGTAGCCTACGAGTGATACATATATAACTTATTATTGATATCTACATCAGTGGAGGCTCCTCAGAGGAGGAAGGGTAGGACCATCCTCCTCAGTGAATTTCATAAAAATTAAAATGGTAAAACATTAAAAAAGTTATCCTTTTTAGATAAAGCTATACTAAATATAATAATATGTCACCAAATAACTGATTAAAACACACTATTCTACTAAGAAGGTCTACAGTAGCCTCAACAGCACTCTATAGGTTAGCACCATGGTGTAGCCGGAAGACAGCTAGCTTCTGTCCTCCTCTGGGTACATTGACTTCAACACAAAACCTACGAGGCTCATGGTTCTCACCCCCTTCCATAGACTTACACAGTAATTATGACAACTTCCGGAGGACGTCCTCCAGCCTATCAGTGCTCTTGCAGAATAAACTGACATGTTGTCCACCCAATCAAAGGATCAGAGAATGAATCGAGTACTGAAAGCATAAGCTACAGCTAGCTAGCACTGCAGTGAATAACATGTGGTGAGTAGATGACTCAAAGAGAGAGAAAGACAATAGTTGAACAGTATTTAACAAATTAATTTCTTCCAAAATGAAGGAGAAGCAAGAGAGAAATAGAGAGAGAGAGAGATTTCGTCTTTTTTTTCCCACTGCAAACAGAGGGATGCTATGTTAGCTAGCTGGCTATGACATTCCAACACAACACTGGAACTCTTCAAGTCAAGGTAACGTTAAGCTTTATGTATTACTAATTTATTGCCACCGGGCCGGCAGGTGTAACTGCTTACTGACTGTACACTAATGTTACTGCATGATTGTAGCAGGTTTACTAACGCGCTATTTCTATTAGCTATGCTGACTATGACTTTACTTTAGCTAATATGGTGACAACAATGTAGGCAGTTTGTAGAGGTTTGGCTTGGAAATGTTTTTTCACCTGTTCACATACAGCTGATTTGCTGTGCATTGGAGTCCACAAGCGAAGGGAAGAGAAGGAATACAACCCGGCTGTTATGAGAGTTAACTCTGTTTACGCGTGATCAGGGGTGTATTCATTCCGCCGATTCTGTTGAAAAACGTTTCTTAAACGGAAGCAAACAGGGATAAAATGGGGATAAACATACCTGAATTTGTCCAATAGAAACTCTCGTTTGAAACTGTTGTTCTAATAATTACATCATTGTTTGTGTAAGCTGTGTTGTTGGCTAGGTGCTCTGAACAACACTCTCCTGACGAGAGAGCACATTTTCTATGCCAGGTGAAATCGCTCCTCATTAGCTCATTTTTTATGGATGTATCCAAATAAATGTCACTACAAAAGAGCTAAAACAAATGCAAATGCAGCTACTGTTGTTATTCTGTCTGCACTGTTTGATGTGACTGGAAGTTAGCCATAATTGGCTAGCTAGCAAGCAAAGGATAATAACATTGCCAGCCAGTATGGCAATGGAACATTTAGAACGCACCTCAAATTTGTCTCTCGACCTGTGTGCACCTATGTTGTAAACTTTCATTCATAGGCTAGGTTGTAGCAACCTAATGATGGGTATAGGGAAAATGTGAGTATCAAGTAGTAGCCTAAACCTATTGCTGTTACATTGAATTGGGCGAATGGAAAATGAATGAAAGTCATCCAATATGCTGTAATAGAAATAAGGCCATGCTCATGAAAAAAAGATTGTCCCCCCTCATCTTAAAATGCACTGACCGCCACTAATCTACATATCACATTGATGTGAATCACACTGCTGCTTTCTCATTTAGCTATTTGCGCCTTACGGATTGTGGTTGTTCTGGATGGCTGTTCACAAATGTGTATTTTAATAATGGTTGAATTGAAGTTTAAGCTGCCTATCAATCACTTTTTGCAACCAGTGGACAGCCAGTGAAAATGAGCTCTTGCAACAGCTGCATAGTGCGGATCAGAGCCTATGGAATAAAAGTTTGAGTGAGTTGCTACCCTCTAAACTTCTCTGTGGTAATGTGCTCCATACTGTCAAAACTAGTTTAGAAGAAGAAGACCATGGGTAGGGTTTTTATTGCTCAATCACATTTTTGCTGATTCACAAAAAATGTCCATAGGCCTAATGGGCACATGCTCAAACTCGCACACTTTTGATATACTTAAAGGGGCAATCTGTAGTTGAAACATCAATTTTTTGACTTATAAATTAAGGAAGGACAAGTGGATGAACAGGTTAATGTCAATCCCTGCATGTTTTTTCCAAAAGTCTCATGGAATGTAGACCTACATTGAACACCACACATTGGCTGCTGCTGTAGGCTGAACGATAGAACAGCTACTGTATCTCAGAAAGTATAACGTTAACTAAAATGGACAGTATGACATGTCAACAAATGTGTTATTATTGATGTCGAACCAACACAACTCAGAACCAATAAACCAACTGGTCTTCAACGCATTAAAGTAAAGAACTGGAATTTGTCTCAGCGTTCAATCCTGCCGACTACGGCACAATGCCCAATCTGTTTAATAAAGAAGAAGACTCTCGGTATGTTGTACATTATGCATATCAATGAACAAGCACTCAAAGAGAAGACTCTCGGTATGTTCTGTTTGAATGTGAGAATTACTCATAGGAATCCCCCTTCTCTCCCCCAGGAGGTACAACATTAGAGAGCAACACTCGATACGTCACCTGCTCTGAGCTGTTCAGACACAAATATAGTATTACCTCTGCAGATTGCAGGAAATGAACCCTGTTAGGTGTCATTGGAATGTGTTTTGGGTTGGTATGTGCTGTTATTGTCTGCGTAGATCAATCCCAGAGCAGGAATTTGTGTGTGTGTGTCTCACATGGGAACCTGTTGATAGCCTGCAACTTGTTGTGTGTTGACTTTTTCCCAGCCCTGATGACACTGCTGGGGCCTGATCTGTGGTTCCCTGTACCTCTGGACATCCTGGTGGAACCACACTGGGAAAAGGAACGTTCCACACCCAGAGTGGAGGGCATACTTCTCTGTCTTTTTAATTCCCTTGCTTTCATCTCTGCTTGTTGTTGTTGTTGTTGTTGTTGTTGTCATAACCTGTTATAATATGGTCATAACACTGTCATGACACATATACTTAGAGCTGTTGTGACATATATTGCGCTATTTTATGACTGGATATGACACCTAAATAAGAGTGTAAAAACCTACAAAACCTACCACATAGTTATTTTATGGCTGGTTATGATACCTACATAAGAGCGTCAAAACCCACTAAAGCTACCACACCACACAAGGAAAAACATTACATTACACCATAGCCTATGTGTCAACAGTATTTTGACGTTATATAATTTTTGGGGAAATTGACCATATTAAATGATCATTGTAATTGTGCACACATTGATGTCAGATATGCACCTACCCCAATGCTCTGTTGCTGATGACTGGGATGAATGCAGGAGGAGATTTCAGAAGCAGGACAAGACACCCCCTTTTTTGACTGATGACTGATATAAGGGCATGTATGTGATAGGCCCATCTGGCTTATATGATTATGATGGTCATAATGCTTCTTGACAGCGTCATAAAGTGTATTTTCTTTGTCCAAGTAAAGTGACACAGGATGGTCATTATGCTTCTTGACAGTGTATTTAAAATATTATGAAAAAAACTTGACTGTAAAGAATTCACTACAACAACAACAAAGGATTTAAGAAACAAACATTCAAATGAAAGGAAACTTCTTGGCAGGGAAAAAACTAATTTGAATAAATTTGAGTTTTGACACTCTTATGTAGCTGTGTCATAACCAGCCATAAAATAACTCAATATATGTCACAACAGGTGTAAATGTATGTGTCATGACAGTGTTATGAACATATTATGAGAGGTTTGACAAGTTATGTCAGCTGTTATGACATATTATGACATGATTATGACCATGTCATAACATGTTATGACACTGGGTGTCAAGTAAAGTGTTACCAAATAGCCATTATAAAGACACAAATGATTGTTCAAATTCAAAGCTTCAACATTGTGAATGGTAACGGTAAGGAAGATGGCATTTGAAAAGCGAACAGATTTAGACCAAAAGCAGTGCTGTTGTTATCTCTGTTATAGATGCTGAGGGAAGTGACACTTGACATGATGTTCATGGCCCTGTTCATGGAATCAAGTTGTACAACTGTGCAGCTAAAGGTTGACACAATGATTGGGAGAGTTTGTTTGCACAAAAATTTTATTATAACCATTTTGTGGCATCTCTACAACATTTGTACATCACTGTAATAATGTTTCTACCGAAAAACCCTATTTTGCATCACAACCGTTGTGCCAACTGCCTTGTACAACAGTTGTACAACTTTAGTCTTTACGGAACCTTGTAGTGAGTTCCATGACAGTTTGTCAACATTCACTTTCTAGCAGTGAACACATCGCTAGAAACGCAGCATATTTCTCAAATATGTGGGTCCTGGATTTTGATCTGATGCTTTACTGTTGGTCAAGTCATAAAACGTAATTGCACATTAGAAAGCAACAGAGCCAATACTAACATCACATGGCATGGTAAATCAAATCAACTCATCAAGCGGTATTGATTGATTTAAACTATATAACACACTCCAGTGCTCATCTTAACTTTTCAAAATAACTTTCTGAATTGTCTTAAGAAGTTGAGAGTGGTGTCATGGGGGGCATTGTCTAAATCGCTGTGTGTCTGTCTGTCTGTCAGTATCACACTGAGCCAAAATAGGTGTTATGGGTGTTGTCTAAATCACTGTCTGTCTGTCTGTCTGTCTGTCTGTCAGTATCACTGAGCCAGAATAGATGTTATGGGCCTCATGATCTCCCTTGTCACGGATCATTTCTCATTAAATATGTGGGCGAGACAAAACAATGTCCTTGTGCTCATTCCGAAACATTAGCCAAGTGGATAACAAGCGATTAAAACCCCATTATTTCTAAGCACCCTAAACAGGCTTAAAGGGCTAATTCACCCAAGATGCGCGAAAAATCCTAATATTGATCCCATGACTTGAATGGGATTTGTGCCACAAATGCTAAACCAAAGCATGGATTGCTGTCATACCTTGTCAATAGGATGCTTACAGTGTAAGGAAACCAGTGTGTAATTCAGCAATTTGGGTGAACTATCCCTTTAAGTGTTTGTTCTGCTGTGTATTGTTTGGGGGACTCTGTATGTGAAGTACGCCACGTTATTAATCTCAATAAAATGGAAAATTAAACTGAAAATGCAATATAGCTACACGTCCTGGAAACGAATCTGCATTTCACAGCTGCTGAACCCAAAATGGTATAATGTTTTGAAATGTTCTGGTGAAAATTAACATGATTAATATTTTTTCAATTGATGATTTCCATAGTTTATTTTTCTACATCTTTTCATGGCTTTGGAAACTATTTAAGACTATTCAGCTGTACTATTCAGGAATATTCTGAAATACTCTAGCTAAATGTATTATGTATGTTTCCCTTTACCTATATAGCCATTCCTGGAGTGAGTGCAACAGATGAGACAGGCATGCATCCTATCGTCAACAGTGGGAGGTAAGCCAACAGTAGTAGGTTCAGTCACTGGTGAGATACTGCCGTGGGGCATTTGTTTGCTTCCATTAATTCCAATAAAATGAAATAAATAAAATCCATAAAAGCTGGTCCAGTATGGCAGTATTCCAGTTTGTATACAGATGTATACTCTCTTTTGTTGTTGAGAATTTTCCAAAACAGGAAATGCAAACTTGTGGTGTATTTGAGTTTGAAAAAGGATTGTAAAGTTTGTAATGTCCACACTGAAATTGCAGACTTGATTTGCCCTAACAAAAAATGTATCAACCCCTACAAAAATGTCCATTAATTACAATCCAGATAATAATTCACATTTCCTGTTGCTGCAGGAGTATTTTCCTGCTGTAGCAAACGGACTCAAATTAAAATCCTACATCTGTATTGTTAAGGTGGTAAAAATGAAAAACAACTCTCTCTTTGTCGTTTTTATAGGCCTTAGCAATGGGGCCCTGTAGACCTCCAAGAGAGCTGGTTGGTAATGAAGGACCATATTTACGAGGGCTTGAATAGCTGGGTAATAACATCATTTGGGACTGGCATGAGAGTTCTTTACTAGCAGAGAAAAGCTTATTTATTACCAGCAAAACTAACCATGAAATGCAACACCTGTAGAATAGGGAGCAGTAAATGACAGCCAGCCTCAATCATTTGTTACAACATCTGAGAGGTAAGAACTGTCACAAATCGATACGTAGACCTCCAAACATGGCCATCCCTTCTCTCACATACTGTATTATATATATTACAGTGTAAAAAAGATATGGACTGATAACATTTTTGTGAGACAGTTACATTTGTTGATACATGTTAGTAACATTGTCTGAGTCATTATAGGTGTAAGAATAAAATGCAAAAACACAAAATCATGGTATTTGGTGCAGTGTTCCAAATCTTTGACTGATGATAACTGAAAATATGTTTATAAAAGGACAGGTTTATATTTGTTAAAGGTATAATTTGTGGGAAGGGGAGGGTATCAGTATGGAGGACTAAAAGTGCCACAATTAAATAAATAAATACACCATTAAATAATTACTTAAATGTGTCATTAATTAATTAAAATTAGAATTAAATACATAAATGTGTAATTAAATGTATCATTAATTAATTCAAATACCGATTCATTTTATGTAAAATACATATATAATTATTTCACTATTTACATTTACATTTCATGATCCTGCATTGCAGTGATTCATGAATTACTTAAAACTGTCAAACTGACCCATCAAAGTCAGTGGGCGGGGCTAACGCGAATCTAGTCTGATCCATTGCTTTGGTCTGAAGTAGAGTAGGCCAACCTGGATAGAGACAATGGAGGATCTCCGTGAACTTTCCAGGGAGTTGGTTAGAGACATTTTAAACTTAGCAGAGGATGTAGAAGCAGGACCTGCTGACATTATCCGGAATTGATTTGTCTTGGCTTGATGCAGAGGGTAACCAATCAGGCGTTAGGTTCCGCCTACCAACTTTTGATGGGTCAGTTTGACAGTTTTAAGTAATTCAGGAAGCACTCCAACGCAGGACCATGAAATGTAAATGTAAATAGTGAAATTATTATATATGTATTTTACATCAAATGAATCGGTATTTGAATTAATTAATGACACATTTAATAACACATTTATGTATTTAATTCTAATTTTAATTAATTAATGACACATTTAAGTAATTATTTAATGGTGTATTTATTTATTTAATTGTGGCACTTTTAGTCCTCCATATATCAGGAGTGAGTACTGTACTGTGCAATCTCCTCAGGTCAGTGTCTGTGGAGTGACTTCATGTCTTAACAGTGGGAGTTTTTTTTAATCACACTCATAAAGACTTTATGTCCCCGGAATAACATGGTGTAGCATGTTAACATCACCAATGGTGTCCCCCAGGGCTCAGTTCTAGGCCCTCTCCTATTCTCGATATACACCAAGTCACTTGGCTCTGTCATATCCTCACATGGCCTCTCCTATCATTGCTACGCAGATGACACACAATTAATCTTCTCCTTTCCCCCTTCTGATAACCAGGTGGCGAATCGCATCTCTGCATGTCTGGCAGACATATCAGTGTGGATGACGGATCACCACCTCAAGCTGAACCTCGGCAAGACGGAGCTGCTCTTCTTTCCGGGGAAGGACTGCCCGTTCCATGATCTCGCCATCACGGTTGACAACTCCGTTGTGTCCTCCTCCCAGAGTGCAAAGAGCCTTGGCGAGACCCTGGACAACACCCTGTCATTCTCCGCTAAAATCAAGGCGGTGACCCGATCCTGTAGGTTCATGCTCTACAACATTCGCAGAGTACGACCCTGCCTTACACAGGAAGCGGCACAGGTCCTTGAAGCTCGCATCTGCTACAAGACCATGGTGCTTGCCTACAGAGCTGTGAGGGGAACGGCACCTCCGTACCTTCAGGCTCTGATCAGTCCCTACACCCAAACGAGGGCATTGCGTTCATCCACCTCTGGCCTGCTGGCCCCCCTACCTCTGCGGAAGCACAGTTCCCCCTCAGCCCAGTCAAAACTGTTCGCTGCTCTGGCACCCCAATGGTGGAACAAGCTCCCTCACGACGCCAGGACAGCGGAGTCACTCACCACCTTCCGGAGACACTTGAAACCCCACCTCTTTAAGGAATACCTGGGATAGGATAAAGTATTCCTTCTACCCCCCCTTACCCCACCCCCCAAAAAAAATTGTAAAGTGGTTGTCCCACTGGCTATCATAAGATGAATGCACCAATTTGTAAGTCACTCTGGATAAGAGCGTCTGCTAAATTATGAAAATGTAAATGTAATGGTGTCAGGACCACAAAACGGACTGAAAAATGGCCCGGAGATAAGGCGTTCAGAATGATTCATACACATAAAACATATTGTTTATAGAACATTTGTTTTGGGATAGACTCAACAGCTGTTTTAACTTTGATGGGAGCCTTAAACATATTCAAGAAGGTCATTGCTTCCAGTTTTGTTTTTATATTTATATCAGCACTCTTGTGTCTGAGATATTTCCCTACCATTTACCATTTCTCGTTATGGCAGGAAATATATCAACCCTCTGGACTAAATCAGCAAATTTCTCACATACAAAACATTTGGTTTTATTCACCTTGATTTCAGTGTTCTGTTCAAACCGGTTCAGCAGCCAAGCCGTTCTGAATGTGCAAACCATTACATTAAACCTTTTGATAAATATTTGACTGCATGTTAGATATTTTAACAGTCTACCTATAATCATATCCACCAAGAATTTCAAAACGGCTACAGGATCGTGTGCTCAGAGTATCCAAGGATATCTTATTTTTAAGCACTTTTTTTCTATCATTGAACCATATGGTACATATTGTATAACACAAGTTACGATTGTTCGTGGAATAAATAACGATTGCTCACACAATTCTGCTTACAAAGCCGAGGGATACAATGAGATGTCACGTTAGTAACTCACATAATTTGTAACATGGGAATTCAGAATCCTCAGAGGACAATATGCTAAATGAGTCAAAAATAATATAATCTTCAGGCACAAGCTAATAAGAAAATACCTTACTATCGCTGTTTTTAGTCATTTCCTATAAATGTATTGAATACAGGATTAGTCTTCACGCTTATTGAAGGCAGAAATTGTGCCCAGACTGAATTTCAAATGGTGAACGGAATATCACCATTCAAATCAAATCGAATATTATTTGTCACATGCGCCGAATACAACTGGTGTAGACATTACAGTGAAATGCTTACTTACAAGCCCTTAACCAACAATGCAGTTTTAAGAAGAAAAAAAGTGTTAAGTAAAAAATAGTGTTAAAGAATAAAAATAGCAAATAATTAAAGAGCAGCAGTAAAATAAAATAACAGTAGGGAGGCACCGGTCAATGTGCGGGGGCACTGGTTAGTCGAGGTAATTGAGGTAATATGTACATGTGGGTAGAGTTATAGTGACTATGCATAGATAATAAACAGAGTAGGAGCAGCGTAAAAGAGGGGATGGGGTGGGGTGGGGTGGGGTGGGGGGGAGTCTCCTGAGTGGCGCAGTGGTATAAGGCACTGCATCGCAGTGCTAACTGTGCTACTAGAGATCCTGGTTCGAATCCAGGCTCTGTCGCAGCCGGCCGCGACCGGGAGACTCATGGGCGGCGCACAATTGGCCCAGCGTCGTCCAGGGTAGGGGGAGGGAATGGCCGGTAGGGATGTAGCTCAGTTGATAGAGCATGGCGTTTGCAACGCCAGGGTTGTGGGTTCGATTCCCACGGGGGGGGCAGTATAAAAAAAAAATATGTATTCACTAACTGTAAGTCGCTCTGGATAAGAGCGTCTGCTAAATGACTAAAATGTAAATGTAAATGTAAATGGGGACAATGCAAATAGTCCGGGAAGACATGATTAGCTGTTCAGGAGTCTTATGGCTTGTGGGTATAACATGTTAAGAAGCCTTTTGGACCTAGACTTGGTGCTCTGGTACCGCTATCCGGTAGGTAGCAGAGAGAACAGTCTATGACTAGGGTGGCTGGAGTCTTTGACCATTTTTAGGGCCTTCCTCTGACACCGCCTGGTATATAAGTCCTGGATGGCAGGAAGCTTGGCCCCAGTGTTGTACTGGGCCGTGAGCACTACCCTCTGTAGTGCCTTGCGGTCGGAGACTGAGCAGTTGCCATACCAGGCGGTGATGCAACCAGTCAGGATGGTCTCGATGGTGCAGCTGTATAACTTTTTGAGGATCTGAGGACCCATGCCAAACCTTTTCAGTCTCCTGAGGGGGAATAGGCTTTGTCATGCCCTCTTCATGACTGTCTTGGTGTGTTTGGACCAGATTGTTGGTGTTGTGGACACCAAGGAACTTGAAGCTCTCAACCTGTTACACTACAGCCCCGTCGATGAGAATGGGGACATGCTCAGTCCCCTTTTTTTCCTCTAGTCCACAATCATCTCCGTGTGGCACCACACGGCCAGGTCTCTGACCTCCTCCCTATAGGCTGTCTCAACGTTGTCGGTGATCATGCCTACCACTGTTGTGTCGTCGACAAACTTAATGATAGTGTTGGAGTCGTGCCTGGCCATGCAGTCATGGGTGAACAGGGAGTACAGGAGGGGACTGAGCACGCACTCCTGAGGAGCCCCCGTGTTGAGGAAAGGCGTGGCAGATGTATTGTTACCTAACCTTACCACCTGGGGGCGGCCCGCCAGGAAGTCCAGGATCCAGTTGCAGAGGGAGGTGTTTACTCCAGGGGTCATTAGCTTAGTGAGCTTTGAGGACACTATGGTGTTGAACGCTGAGCTGTAGTCAATGAATAGCATTCTCACATAGGTGTTCCTCTTGTCCAGGTGGGAAAGGGCAGTGTGGAGTGCAATAGAGATTGCATCATCTGTGGATCTGTTGGGGCGGTATGCAAACTGGAGTGGGTCTAGGGTTTCTGGGATAATGGTGTTGATGTGAGCCATGACCAGCCTTTCAAAGCACTTCATGGCTACAGACTTGAGTGCTACGGTTCGGTAGTCATTTAGGCAGGTTATCTTAGTGTTCTTGGGCACAGGGACTATGGTGGTCTGCTTGAAACATGTTGGTATTACAGACTCAGTCAGGGACATGTTGAAAATGTCAGTGAAGACACTTGCCTGTTGGTCAGCGCATGCTCGGAGTACATGTCCTTGTAATCCATCTGGCCCTGCGGCCTTGTGAATGTTGACCTGCTTAAAAGTCTTACTCACATCGGCTACGGACATCGCGATCACATAGTCATCCTGAACAGCTGATGCTCTCATGCATGCTTTGGTGTTGCTTGCCTCGAAGCGAGCATTGAAGTGATTTAGCTCATCTGGTAGCCTCGTGTCACTGGGCAGCTCGCGGCTGTGCTTCCCTTTGTAGTCTGTAATAGTTTGCCAGCCCTGCCACATCTGAAGAGCATTGGAGCCGTTGTAGTACAATTCAATCTTAGTCCTGTATTGACTCTTTGCCTGTTTTCTGGTTCATCGGAGGGCATAGCGGGATTTCTTATAAGCGTCTAGGTTAGAGTCCCGCTCCTTGAAAGCGGCAGCTCTACCCTTTAGCTCAGTGGGGATGTTGCCTGTAATCCATGGCTTCTGGTTGGGGTATGTACGCACGGTCACTGTGGGGACGACGTCATCGATGCACTTATTGATGAAGCCAGTGACTGATGTGGTGTAGTCCTCAATGCCATCGGAAGAATCCCGGAACATATTCCAGTCTGTGCTAGCAAAACAGTACTGTAGATTAGCATCTGCATCATCTGACCACTTCCTTATTAACTGAGTCACTGGTGCTTCCTGCTTTAGTTTTTGCTTATAAGCAGGAATCAGGAGGATAGAATTATGGTCAGATTTGCCAAATGGAGGGCAAAGGAGAGCTTTGTACACGTCTCTGTGTGTGGAGTAAAGGTAGTCTAGAGTTGATTTTCCTCTGGTTGCACATTTAAAATGCTGGTAGAAATTAGGTAGAATAGATTAAAGTTTCCCTGCATTAAAGTCCCCGGCCACTAGGAGCGCTGCCTCTGGATGAACGTTTTCCTGTTTGCTTATGGCCTTATACAGCTCATTGAGTGCAATCTTAGTGCCAGCATTGGTTTGTGGTGGTAAATAGACAGCTACAAAAAATATAGAAGAAAACTCTCTAGGTAAATAGTGTGGTCTACAGCTTATCATGAGATACTCTACCTCAGGCAGGCAAAACCTAGAGACTTCCTTAGTATTAGATTTTATGCAACAGCTGTTGTTTACAAATATACACAGACCGCCACACCTTGCCTTACCGGAGTCAGCCGTTCTATCCTGCCGATGTATCGTATATCCCGCCAGCTGTATGTTATCCATGTCGTCGTTCAGCCACGACTCGTGAAACATAAGATAATACAGTTTTTAATGTCCCGTTGGTAGGATATCCTTGATCTTAGGTCGTCCATTTTGTTTTCCAGTGATTTTACGTTGGCTAATAGGATTGATGGAAGAGGCAGATTACTCGCTCACCATCGGATCCTTACATGGCACCCCAACCTACATCCACGATATCTCAATCTCTTTCTCATGCGAATGACGGGGATTTGGGCCTTGTCGGGTGTCTGTACAATATCCTTTGTGTCCGACAAAAAGAGGCGAGCAATACGCAAACTGTGCGTATAACAAATAAACAAATAAACAGATACAAAAACACGCAGCACTACGGACGGGCGAAAAACAACACACAATCTAACCAATGCAAAACAGGGAACTTATAGGACACGTAATCAGACACAAACGGACACAGGTGTAAAAGACAGACCAAAGCAATCACACCAAGAAACATACAACGGTGGCAGCTAGTACTCCGGGGACAGCGAACGCCGAAGCCTGCCCGAACCAGGAGGAGGAGCAGTCTCGGCAGAATCCGTGACAGTACCCCCCCCTTGACGCGCGGCTCCAGCCGTGCGCCGACCCCGGCCTCGGGGACGGCCAGGAGGACGCGGACCCGGGCGCGTGGGATGCCCACGGTGGAACTCAGTCAGGAGGGACGGATCTAGGATGTCCCTCCTAGGCACCCAGCACCGTTCCTCCGGACCGTACCCCTCCCACTCCACGAGATACTGGAGACCACTCATCCGGCGCCTCGAGTCCAAGATGGTCCGGACCCTGTACGCCGGGGCCCCCTCGATGTCCAAAGGGGGCGGAGGGGTCTCTCCTATCTCATCTTCTTGGAGTGGGCCAGCTACCACCGGCCTGAGAAGAGACACATGGAACGAGGGGTTAATATTCTTGTACTCAATAGGCAGTTGTAACCTGTAACACACCTCGTTCAATCTTCTCAGGACTTTAAAGGGCCCCACAAACCGCCGACCCAGCTTCCGGCAGGGCAGGCGGAGGGGCAGGTTTCGAGTCGAGAGCCAGACTCGATCTCCCGGTGCGTACACCGGTCCCTCACTGCGGTGGCGATCGGCGCTCGCCTTTTGGTGACGGATGGCGCGCTGCAGATGGACATGGGCAGCGTCCCACGTCTCCTCCGAGCGCCGAATCCACTCGTCCACCGCAGGGGCCTCGATCTGGCTCTCGTGCCATGGTGCCAGGACCGGCTGATACCCTAAAACACACTGGAAAGGTGTTAAATTGGTGGAGGAGTTGCGGAGAGAGTTCTGGGCCATCTCTGCCCAGGGGATATACCTAGACCACTCCTCCGGCCGGTCCCGGCAATAGGACCTCAGAAACCTACCCACATCCTGGTTGACTCGTTCAACCTGCCCATTGCTCTCTGGGTGGTACCCCGAGGTAAGGCTTACCGAGACCCCCAAGCATTCCATGAACGCCCCCCAAACTCTGGAGGTGAACTGGGGACCTCGGTCAGACACAATATCCTCGGGGACCCCATAGTGCCGGAACACATGGGTAAATAGGGTCTCAGCGGTCTGTAGGGCAGTAGGGAGACCCGGCATTGGGAGGAGACGACAGGCCTTGGAAAACCGATCCACAATGACCAAAATGGTGGTATTCCCCTGGGAGGGGGGTAGGTCGGTCACAAAATCCACCGAGAGGTGGGACCATGGTCGTTGTGGAACGGGCAGGGGATGTAACTTACCCCTGGGCAAATGTCTAGGTGCCTTACACTGGGCGCACACCGAGCAGGAGGAGACATCAACCCTCACATCCCTAGCTAACGTTGGCCACCAGTATTTCACGCTAAGGCAGTGCACTGTCCGGCCAATACCTGGCTGTCCAGAGGAGGGTGATGTATGAGCCCAATAAATCAGACAATCACGAACCTCGAGCGGAACGTACGTCCGCCCCACAGGACACTCGGGGGGAGTAGGGTCGGTACGCGGTGCCCGCTCGATTTCCGCATCGACCTCCCACACCACCGGAGCCACCAGACAAGACTCCGGCAGTATGGAAGTAGGCTCAATGGACCTCTCCTCTGTGTCATACCGCCGGGACAGGGCGTCTGCCTTACCGTTCTGGGACCCTGGGATGTATGTGATCTTAAAAACAAACCGGGTCAGGAACATGTTCCACCTAGCCTGACGAGGGTTCAATCTCCTAGCTGCCCGGATGTACTCCAGGTTACGGTGATCAGTCAGAATGAGGAAAGGGTGTTGAGCCCCCTCAAGCCAATGCCTCCACACCTTTAGGGCCTGGACTACAGCTAACAGCTCCCTGTCCCCAACGTCATAATTACGCTCCGCCGAGCTGAGCTTCTTGGAGTAGAACGCACAGGGGCGGAGCTTAGGTGGCGTGCCGGACCGTTGCGACAGGACTGCCCCAATGCCGGCCTCGGACGCGTATACCTCTACTTGGAATGGTAAAGAGGGATCCGGATGCGCCAGCACCGGGGCCGAGGTGAACAGGTTCTTCAGTTTGACAAATGCCCTGTCCGCCTCAGCTGACCACTGCAAACGAACCGGACCCCCCTTTAGCAGGGACGTATTGGGAGCTGCAACCTGTCCAAAGCCCCGGATAAACCTCCGGTAGTAATTAGCAAAACCCAAGAACTGCTGCACCTCTTTTACAGTGGTTGGAGTTTGCCAATTACGCACGGCCGACACACGGTCTACCTCTATCTCCACACCAGACGCGGACAACCGATAACCCAAAAAGGAGACGGACTCCAGGAAGAACAGGCATTTCTCTGCCTTGACATACAAGTCATGCTCCAACAGTCTTCTCAACACTCGGCGCACCAGGGCTACATGCTCGGCTCGTGTAGAAGAGTACACTAGGATGTCGTCGATGTATACTACCACACCCTGCCCATGCATGTCCCGGAAAATCTCGTCAACAAAGGATTGGAAGACTGAAGGAGCATTCATTAACCCGTATGGCATGACGAGATACTCGTAATGACCCGAGGTGGTGCTAAATGCTGTCTTCCATTCATCCCCCTCCCTAATGCGCACCAGATTGTACGCGCTCCTGAGATCCAACTTTGTGAAGAACCGCGCTCCGCGTAATGATTCTGTCATAGTCGCAATCAGTGGAAGAGGGTAACTGTACTTAACCGTGATCTGATTGAGACTACGGTAGTCAATACACGGGCGCAAACCCCCGTCCTTTTTCTTCACAAAGAAGAAACTCGAGGAAACCGGGGAAGTGGAGGACCGTATGTATCCCTGTGCCAAGGACTCGGCTATGTAAGTCTCCATAGCCGCTGTCTCCTCTTGAGACAGGGGATACACACGGCTCCGCGGGAGTGCCGCTCCTGTTTGGAGATCTATCGCACAATCCCCCTGTCTATGAGGTGGTAGCCGTGTTGCCCTCGTTTTGCTGAACACAAGTGCTAAATCCTCATACTCAGGGGGAATGCGCATTGCGGGCACTTGGTTCGGACTCTCTACCGAGGTCGCCCCTAAGGAAACACCTAGACATCTCCCTACACACTGGGCAGACCACTCCATAAGAGCCCTCTGTTGCCACGCAATGGTAGGATCATGGGCGCTTAACCAGGGAAGCACCAGCACCACGGGATATGCAGGAGAGTCAATCAGATAAAACTGAATGATCTCCTCATGACCCCCCTGCGTCGTCATCTTAAGTGGTGCTGTTATTTCTCTGATCAGCCCCGACCCCAACGGCCGGCTGTCTAGGGCGTGAACAGGAAAGGGGGCTTCTACCGGCCGAAGGGGAATTCCTAACCTATAACAAAATGCACGATCAACAAAATTCCCAGCTGCGCCTGAATCTACTAGCGCCTTATGCTGGGAATGAGGTGCCACCTGTGGAAATCTCACAGGTATACTCATGTGACCAACAGAGAGCTCTGGGTAAGTGGGGCGCCTACTCACCTGAAATGACTCCCCAGTGCGTGACCTGTTGTCCCCTCTCCCAGGAGACCCTCCCCAGCACCTGGCCGCGGTGTGTCCTCCACGGCCACAGTTGGTGCAGGGGATGGCCCCCCTCGGGTTCTCTCTCCTCCTCTCTCTAGCGCCAGCACCCCCGAGCTCCATGGGAATCGGCTCAGAGGTGCTGGAGGGTGGAATGGACGACCCCCACTCGGGACGTCCGCGGGTAGCCAGCAGGGTGTCGAGACGGATGGAGATGTCCACCAACTGGTCGAAGGATAGGTTGGTGTCCCTGCAGGCCAGCTCACGACGAACGTCCTCTCGTAGGCTACACCGGTAATGGTCGATGAGGGCCCTCTCATTCCACCCCGCATCCGCCGCTAGAGTCCGGAACTCCAGGGCGAACTCCTGTGCGCTCCTCTTCCCCTGTCGGAGGTGGAACAGACGCTCCCCCGCCGCCTTCCCCTCAGGTGGGTGATCGAAGACAGCCCTGAAGCGGCGGGAGAACTCCGCGTAGGTGATGGTAGCGGCGTCTATTCCCCTCCATTCGGCGTTGGCCCACTCCAACGCCTTGCCGGATAGACAGGAGATGAGGGCGGAGACGCTCTCGTATCCCGAGGGCGCTGGGTGTATGGTAGCCAGGTAGAGTTCCACCTGCAGGAGGAACCCCTGACACCCGGCTGCAGAACCGTCATATGCCCTCGGGAGCGAGAGCCGTATGCCACTGGGTTCCGGTGCTGAGAGAGGAGGACTGGCCGTTGGTGATGGGATGGTGTGAGAAGGCGTGGGCACCTCTCAGTAACCAACCGGCGCAGAGTGTTGGACACCTCGTTCATGGCGGCCCCAAGTTGCCGGATCATGGTGTCTTGGTCGCTGATCCGATCCTCCAGCGACTTGGGTGCCGCCACTGCTCCTGCTGACTCCATAATGGTGTGTTGTTCTGTCAAGGCTGAGGTGTAAGATGTGTGGAAGTCAGGCGCAGGACACCGAAGCTTAGTCCAACTAAGTTACTGTGAAAAAACCACCAGGCAAGGATACAGTAAACGGCCTCAACAAACAGAGGCGAGCAATACGCAAACTGTGCGTATAACAAATAAACAAAGAAACAGATACAAAAACACGCAGCACTACGGACAGGCGAAAAACAACACACAATCTAACCAATGCAAAACAGGGAACTTATAGGACACGTGATCAGACACAAACGGACACAGGTGTAGAAGACAGACCAAAGCAATCACACCAAGAAACATACATGTTTACATGTTTACATGTTTAGTCATTTAGCAGACGCTCTTATCCAGAGCGACTTACAGTTAATGCATACATTATTTTTATTATTTTTTCTTACCCCCTGTGGGAATCAAACCCACAACCCTGGCGTTGCAAACACCATGCTCTATCAACTGAGCTACATACAACGGTGGCAGCTAGTACTCCGGGGACGGCGAACGCCGAAGCCTGGCCGAACCAGGAGGAGGAGCAGTCTCGGCAGAATCCGTGACACATAATAACACAATTGGTTAGAGGGCCGTAAAATGGCAGCCATTCCCCACCATGATCATTGCATAAATCAAACCCACCGTGGACAGACGTCAGTTCAATGTCTAGTTTTGATTGACATTCGATTGCATTGTCAATAACTGTGAATAACAACAACAAAAATACCATGTCATTGGATTTAAGTTAAAGGTTGGGTGAAGAAAAGGCAAATATCCTAATCCAATCAGTTTCCCACGTTGATTCAATGTCATTACATTGATTTTTTTTTATGACGTGGAAACAACATTGATTCAACCAGTTTGTGCCCAGTGGGAAGGTACGAGCTACTCTAACTAGTTAAATAGTGTAACTAGTCTGCAATGGCCCTTTTCCTCCTCCCTCTTAGCTGGTGATCAACAGTGGTATGTTCTAGTCCTGAATCCACCAGTCATCTCCTCTGTCAGTTTGATCAAAGGCACCTAGATGACTAGGCGACTAGTCACTGGGACTGTCAAACCTGCTCTTCATTACTAGAGCCTTCATGTGATCCAGGCCTGTCTGGAGCCTGATGCTGACAGAGGCAAACACGTCAAGAGCTGTCTGGTCCCAAGCTTCTCCAGCTCCTCTTCGCACCGGGCCCAGCGTCAAGCCCAGCACTGGGGGTATCAGCTGTTCCTGTAGGAGGTATCAGGCTCTGGTTGTCTTGGTCCTGCTCTGTGCTTCAGACAGAGATAGCTGATGCTATTTGTGACTGGCTGTCCAGACAAGTCACCTCCAGGTGGTCTGACCTCATCCCCCACAATCACATTCCTGACTGTTCTGGCCAAGCAGAGATTTCTTCTGGCTTCTTCGTTGAGATAAGACAAACACGACGAAGGACAAAGGTTATTTCAGGAACAATGACAGATGTGGTTTGGGTTCCCGAGAAAGGAAGGATCATTTTGTTTCCATTTTCTTGTAGTCTTGTTTATACTCTCAGGCCATCTTGTTATTATAGTATTATCTTCTGTTCTATTGCTATTTCGGGTAACTTGGATGCTTATTCATGATTCTCAGAGAAAAGTAATGCCCTTACCCAGCGAATGGTTAGATTTGTTTGTGTATCTAAGCATTCCATGACCCAAAACGCTGTACAAGCTGCCTTTACCAGTGCTGGAGAGAGTCTTCATTCAAACTCCTATACACTGATTTATAATGTGTACATTTTTGTCCACGTCTGTGCATATGCACACTGTAGACTGTCGTTAACTTAAAGCCCCCCCCCCCCCCCCCCAAACCTGTAAAATTCAGGAAGCTCAGCATATTGTTTCAAAGCGCTCGTAAAGAAACCTGGAAAATGACAACATGCTTCAGGGTGAGCTCAACTTAAGCCTACGGTGGAAGCAGTGTATGGTGTTGAAAAGTGCTCTACAAAATGGTTTCCCCTTTTTCCCTGGTGGAGAAAAAAAAGAATGAGAGAAACAAAACTCCCCTTAGAGTGAGAGCACACAGCAGCCAACAATGAAGCAGGAGAAAAGCTTATCCTATTTCAGTGATCCGTATTTCATATCCAACAAAATCGAAAATTCAGTTGAATATTTATATATATTATTGACTGGAACCTTATCTATAATGTATATAGTAAATACATATATATATAATAACCTTGCTGGCTGGTTGGGGCCATGTTTTTTCCCCCCCTGAGGGTTCTGATGTTATGATCTGCATCCCAAATGGCACCCTATTCTCTAATGTAGTGCACTACCAAGAAGGCTCTGGTCAAAATTAATGCACTATACAGGGAATATAGGGTGCCATTTGAGACGCAGCCATGGAGTCCTTCCAGCCTGCTCAGGGTTCATTCCAGCCCTGTTATGTCAAATCAAATCACATTTTATTAGTCACCTACACATATTTTGCAGCGCTGTTTATCAGTCTCTCGGTCCCAGAGACTGATAAACACATACATATAACTTTGTCTTTGTGTAATTACAGCTGTCTGTGTGGATGGACCATTTCAGGTTGTCATTGATTTGCACACTGAGGAACTTGAAGCTTTTCACCCTCTCCACTGCGGGCGTGTCGATGTGGATGGGGCCGTGCACCCTCTCCTAAGTCCACGATAAGCGACTTCATTTTGTTGACGTTGAGGGAGAGGTTATTTTTCTGGCACCACTCCGCCAGGACCCTCACCTCCTCCCTGTAGAATTAGTCGTTGTTGGTAACCTCTATAAAGGTGCTTGGAGAGAGAAACATTCAATAGGCAGAAGAACATAGAGCAGTCAGGGTACAGGAAACACGCCCATTCTCTAGTCCACATTGTTATTATGATCCCAGACAGGGCAGACCTTGGCTGGGCCCAAATGGCACCCATATACAGTGCACTACTTTTGTCCGTATCCCTGTGGTTCCTGACCAAAATTAATCTGCTATAAAGGGAACAGAGTGCCATTTGGAACGCATTCCCTGAGCCCTGCTTCCCTGGGACAGACAAGACTTCAGAGGGCCCTGCTTCCCGGGGACAGACAAGACTTCAGAGGGCCCTGCTTCCCAGGGACAGACAAGACTTCAGAGGCCCCTGCTTCCCAGGGACAGACAAGACTTCAGAGGCCCCTGCTTCCCAGGGACAGACAAGACTTCAGAGGGCCCAGCTTCCCGGAGACAGACAAGACTTCAGAGGGCCCTGCTTCCCGGGGACAGACAAGACTTCAGAGGGCCCTGCTTCCCAGGGGCAGACAAGACTTCAGAGGGCCCTGCTTCCCAGGGACAGACAAGATTTCAGAGGGCAGAGAAGCCCGGCAAGACGAGAGGAGCAAGACTTGCCTCTTAAGATCTGCAATGTGCAGAATTTCTGTTTCGCCAACTAGATGAGAGGTGGTTCAGCTCTCTCTGTCTTTTAGGAGTCTTGTGGGACTAATTAATTAGTTGTCTGTGTGTTTTGAAACTGATAGAGGGAGAAGGGGAGACGGTGTGTGGTTTTGAAACAGAGGGATGAAAGTGAAGGAGTAAAAAGGAAAACTGTCAGTGCCTGAGAGGCTGCAGCCTGCGCAATGGTATGAACACCTTCCGTCATCTCTGTCACTTGGTAGTTCCTATATTTACACATAAAAAAGAGAGAGAGAAAAGAAAGAGAGAAAAGGAAGACTGAACAAAATAAGTGAATCCTGTACAGCATATAAAACATTTGTAGAATAAGGGGAGAGAGACACTGAAATAGGCTCATGAGAAAATCTTCATTCTCCACGCACTGACTTCCATCTGTTTGCCTCAAAGCAACACAACACAAGGCAAAGAGAATTATTGATAAGGAACAACAGATCTTAGTTGAAGACATCTGAAGTCTGAACAACACGATCCACCCACCCCTGTACAGTGTTTTCCCTTCCCCACTGACCACTCAATAGTCATTAGTGGCACAACATTACAAATGAATGGAATAGCTACCAGACCTGCAGTTAGGTTTTTTTTTAATGAAACATTACTTATCCGGGGATCAATTTTAAGTGTGATTAAACATATTTAACTAATTAAAGTAACAGCATGAATTATGATTATGGGAACATTTTATAAATTACAGTGAGGCTGTACAATACTCTATGTGATTTATCTGGAATTACATTGTTTAGGGGCGAAAGAGAAAAAGTATATTAGCAGATGCAAAACATATTAATTTGTGGTTAATGAACCTTTCGCCAAGTAGCGTCAGTCAGCCTCAATGTTAATGTTGCATGGCGTTCATAATTAACATTGCAATTAAAGATGAGCTCAACACCTAGGAGCAACACCACAGGGGGTCATGGTGGGCAGGGGTACAACCAGGGCTCCAAGCCTGAGGTATACTAGAGTGGGAGGCAACCAAACTATCCATAATAAACTACATATATAGTGCAGGCTTAGACCTGAAAACAGTGTAGTACAGCACGTGTATACCTAAGAGACAGGGTTGAAGAATAAAACAAATGGTGACATGAGCTAGAAAATATAGGTGATAATAAGGTGAAATCATCAGGAAAGATGAAATAAGAACAAATGAAAGACAGCACAAAGACTTTCACTTGAAGTTGAGAATGTTTTCTCTCTGTGTTCTTAGTCAGAGGTGTTGTGTGTGGACACCATGGAATAATGGTGATGGCTGTGTTGGTGATTGGTAGCTACAGTATAGACCGTTGTTTCCCAAATCCGGTCCTCGAGTCCCTCCAACAGTACATATTTAACCCTACATACAATATTTAACCCCAACAGTATATATTTAACCCTACATACGGTATTTAACCCCAACAGTACATATTTAACCTCTACGGGATCGGTGTCGCGTATATGGGACGGTTGAGCTAACGTGCGCTAATGTGATTAGCATTACTGTTGTAAGTAACAGCAAACTTTCCAGGACATAGATATGTCCTATATGGGCAGAAAGCTTACATTCTTGTTAATCTAACTGCACTGTCCAATTTACAGTAGCTATTACAGTGAAAAAATACCATGCTATTGTTTGAGGAGAGTGCACAACAACAAAAAACTTATCACGGCAACTGGTTTGATGCAATCACCTCTGAAGGTAAATAATGTACTTACATTTGTCACGATCGTCTGAGGAAGCGGACCAATACGCAGCGCGTTGAGTGAACATGATGACTTTAATTAGACAAGCACGTCAATACAAAACAAAAGACGAAAGTGAAGTCCAACAGTGACAAAATACTGAACCTGGAACAAAAACCCACAGGAAAACATACAGAATAAATATGGCTCCCAATCAGAGATAACGAGCCGACAGCTGACACTCGTTACCTCCGATTGGGAGTCATCGACCAAACCTAGAAATACAACCACCAGAAATGCAAACATAGAAATACACCCAAATGCCCAACATAACCAAACCAAAACCCAACAACACAAAATACACCCTGGCTCAAATACAAACGTCCCGAAGCCAGAGTGTCACAGTACCCCCCCCTAAAGGTGCGCACTCCGGGCGCACCAGCATACAGTCTAGGGGAGGGTCTGGGTGGGCGTCTGTCCACGGTGGCGGTTCTGGCCCTGGTCGTGGTCCCCACCCCACCTTAGTCACTATCCGCTTCCGTAGCCTCCTCCACATGACCACCCCCCAACTAAACCCCACTGGATTAAGGGGCGGCACCGGACTAACGGGCAGCACCGGACTAAGGGGCAGCACCGGACTAAGGGGCAGTATCGGACTAAGGGGCAGCACCAGGATAAGGGACAGCACCGGACTCACTGGCGGATCCTGGCTGGCTGGCTCTGGCGGGTCCTGGCTGGACGGCTCTGGCGGATCCTGGCTGGACGGCTCATGGCTGGCTGAAGGATCTGGCTGCTCATGGCTGGCTGACGGATCTGGCTGCTCATGGCTGGCCGACGGATCTGGCTGCTCATGGCTGGCCGACGGATCTGGCTGCTCATGGCTGGCCGACGGATCTGGCTGCTCATGGCTGGCTGAAGGATCTGGCTGCTCATGGCTGGCTGACGGATCTGGCTGCTCATGGCCGGCTGACGGATCTGGCTGCTCATGGCTGGCGGAAGGCTCTGGCTGATCCTGTCTGGCGGAAGGCTCTGGCTGATCCTGTCTGGCAGAAGGCTCTGGCTGATCCTGTCTGGCAGAAGGCTCTGGCTGATCCTGTCTGGCGGAAGGCTCTGGCTGATCCTGTCTGGCGGAAGGCTCTGGCTGATCCTGTCTGGCAGAAGGCTCTAGCGGCTCCGGTCTGGCGGACGGCTCTGACGGCTCATGGCAGACGGGCGGCTTAAGCGCCTTTGGGCAGACGGGCAGTTCAGGCCCCGTTGGGCAGACGGCAGACTCTGGCCGTCTGAGGCGCACCGTAGGCCTGAAGCGTGGTGCCGGAACTGGAGGTACCGGGCTGAGGACGCGCATCTCAGGGCTAGTGCGGGGAGAAGCAACAGGGCATGCTGGACCCTGGGAACGCACATAACGCCTAGTGCGGAGAGCCGGAACAGGGCATGCTGGACCCTGGGGACTCACATAACGCCTAGTGCGGAGAGCCGGAACAGGGCATGCTGGACCCTGGGGACTCACATAACGCCTAGTGCGGAGAGCAGCAACAGGACGCACAGGACTCGGGGAACACACAGGAGGCTTGGTGCGTGGTGTAGGCACTGGTGGTACTGGGCTGGAGCGGGGAGGTGGCGCCGGAAATACCGGACCGTGCAGGCTTACTGGCCCCCTTGAGCACTGAGCCTGCCCAACCTTACCCGGGTTGATGCTCCCCGTCGCCCGACCAGTACGGGGAGGTGGAATAACCCGCACGGCCTATGTGGGCGAACCGGGAACACCATGCGTAAGGCTGGTGCCATGTACGCCGGCCCGAGCAGACGCACTGGTAGCCGGATGCGTTGGGCCGGCTTCATGACATCTGGCTCAATGCTCCCTCTAACCCGGCCGATACGTGGAGCTGGAATGTGTCGAACCGGGCTATGCCTGCGTACAGGAGACACCATGCGCTCTACTGCGTAACACGGTGTCTGCCCGTACTCTCGCTCTCCACGGTAAGTCCAGGGAGTAGGCGCAGGTCTCCTACCTGACTTCGCCACACTCCCTTTTAGCCCCCCCCCAAGAAATTTTTGGGTAGTACCCACGGGCTTCCAGCCTCGACTCCGTGCTGCCTCCTCATACCACCTCCTCTCGGCTTTAGCTGCCTCCAGCTCTTCACGAGGGCGGCGATAGTCTCCCGGTTGTGCCCAAGGACCCTTTCCAGCCAGTATCTCCTCCCATGTCCAAGAATCCTTTGGAGCTGGGTCCTGTTGCCGCTTGACACGCTGCTTGGTCCTCTTATGGTGGGTTTTTCTGTCACGATCGTCTGAGGAAGCGGACCAATACGCAGCGCGTTGAGTGAACATGATGACTTTAATTAGACAAGCACGTCAATACAAAACAAAAGACGAAAGTGAAGTCCAACAGTGACAAAATACTGAACCTGGAACAAAAACCCACAATACCCACAGGAAAACATACAGAATAAATATGGCTCCCAATCAGAGATAACGAGCCGACAGCTGACACTCGTTACCTCCGATTGGGAGTCATCGACCAAACCTAGAAATACAACCACCAGAAATGCAAACATAGAAATACACCCAAATGCCCAACATAACCAAACCAAAACCCAACAACACAAAATACACCCTGGCTCAAATACAAACGTCCCGGAGCCAGAGTGTCACAACATTCAGTAATCTTGCTCTGATTTGTCATCCTGAGGGTCCCAGAGATAAAATGTAGCATAGTTTTGTTTGATAAAATCAATTTTTATATTCAGATGTAGGAACTGGGTTCTACAGTTTGAACCCGTGCTGTCTCTGGCTCCACACCCACCCCGCCCGGCCATCTAGATGTGTGAAAGTTAGTGTATAAGCTAATGATGCATCATGTATGAAATTCCTAGGACTGTGTAAACTTACATTTTGTATTACCATATCATTTTGGCACATTTGGGCAGACTTGATACAAAATAGTCCAGTATTGCAATTCTTCACTGGATCAATCTGAAACTTTGCACACACATCTAAATTGTGCCTAAACTGCAATCTTATATTATGGCCTTTCTCTTGCATTTCAGAGATGATGGAACAAAAAAATAAAATAGAAAACACGTTTTTTTGTTTGTATTATCTTTTACCAGATCTAATGTATTATATTCTCCTACATTAATTTCATATTTCCACAAACTTCACAGTGTTTCCTTTAAAATGGTATCAAGAATATGCATATCCTTGCTTCAGGTCCTGAGCTACAGGCAGTTAGATTTGGGTATGTCATTTTAGGCGAAAATTGAAAAAAAGGGTCCGATCCTTAAGAGGTTAACCCTACATACAGTATTTAACCCCAACAGTACATATTTAACCCTACATACAGTATTTACCCCCAACAGTACATATTTAACCCTGCATGCAGTATTTAACCCCAACAGTACATATTTAACCCTACATACAGTATTTACCCCCAACAGTACATATTTAATCCTACATACAGTATTTAACCCCAACAGTACATATTTAACCCTGCATACAGTATTTAACCCCAACAGTACATATTTAACCCTACATACAGTATTTACCCCCAACAGTACATATTTAATCCTGCATACAGTATTTAACCCCAACAGTACACATTTAACCCTACATACAGTATTTACCCCCAACAGTACATATTTAACCCTGCATACAGTATTTAACCCCAACAATACATATTTCATCCTACCTACAGTATTTAACCCCAACTGTACATATTTAACCCTACATACAGTATTTAAACCCAACAGTACAGTATTTAACCCTACATACAGTATTTACCCCCAACAGTACATATTTAACCCTACATACAGTATTTACCCCCATTAGTACATATTTAACCCTACATACAGTATTTACCCCTAACAGTACATATTTAATCCTACATACAGTATTTAACCCCAACAGTACATATTTAACCCTACATACAGTATTTAAACCCAACAGTTCATATTTAACCCTACATGTTTAACCACAACAGTACATATTTAACCCTACATATTTAACCCCAACAGTACATATTTTTGTTATGGCCCCGGTAAAGCACAGCTGATTCTACTTGTCAACTAATCATCAAGCCCTTTACAAGTTTAATCAGGTGCTTTTGTCCTGGGCTATAACAGAAATGTGTGCTGTTGGGGGTACTTGAGGACTGGAGTTGGGACACACTGGTATTGACAACTATGTTTTTTTTTCTTCTGTTAATTTTTTTTTTGTATTCATTCAGTGGAGCCCAATTGAGACCAGGGCCTCATTCACAATGGTGTACTGAGTACAAACATTTTCACAATCAAGAAAATTAACATTCCAAATAGAACAAGAAAAATATATACAATTGATTGGTGAGCTACTCATAGGTGTGCCTGTTGGAGACCCTTGTCTAACCTAAAATAGGAGGTGTAAAAGTTTATCCATCTGTGTCTGAGCCGGAAAAGAACAAGCACAATGGATTATGGTCATTGTAGTTAATTACCACATTTATGTACTGAACTAGGTTGAATATTTGCTTAATGAAAACTACAACTCCCTATATAAACGCAACATGTAGTGTGTTGCTCTAAAATGTGCAGTTTTGTCACACAACACAATGCCACAGATGTCTCAAATTTTGAGGGAGCGTGCAATTGGCATGCTGACTGTAGGAATGTCCACCAGAGCTGTTGCCAGGGAATTTAATCTTTATTTCTCTACCATAAGCTGCCTCCAATGTCGTTTTAGAGAATTTGGTAGTATGTCCAACCGGCCTCACAACCGCAGACCACGTGTATGCCGTCGTGTGGGCGAGCGGTTTGCTGATGTCAACGTTGTGAACAGAGTGCCCCATGGTGGCGGTGGGGTTATGGTATGGGCAGGCATAAGCTACGGACAATGAACACAATTGCATTTTATCGATGGCAATTTGAATGCACAGAGATACCTTGATGAGATCCTGAGGCTCATTATCGTGCCATTCATCCGTCACCATCACCGCATGTTTCAGCATGATAATGCATGGCCCCATGTCGCAAGGATCTGCACACAATTCCTGGAAGCAGAAAATGTCCCAGTTCTTCCATGGCCTGCATACTCACTAGAAATGTCACCCACTGAGCATGTTTGGGATGCTTATTATCGACGTGTATGACAACGTGTTCCAGTTCCCGCCAATATCCAGCAACTTCGCACAACATTCCACAGGCCACAATCAACAGCCTGATCAACTCTATGCGAAGGAGATGTGTCGTGCTGCATGAGGCAAATGGTGGTCACACCAGATACTGACTGGTTTTCTTATCCACGCCCCAACCTATTTTTTAAAGGTATCTGTGACCAACAGATGCATATCTGTATTCCCAGTCATGTGAAATCCATAGATTAGGGCCTAATGAATTTATTTAAAAGGACTGATGTCCTTATATGAACTGTAACTCAGTAAAATCTTTGAAATTGTTGCATGTTGCGTTTATATTTTTGTTCAGTAGTTCTTGACTTCATTTCTCTCCTGAATGATTTAATTTCTCTCTATAGAAACGACATGTTGGGCTCACACAAAAAATAACAGAATTAAATGGAATTCAAGTAATTGAACCGACGTCGGTCAATTAGCTGTTTAGCAACTGAAGGGGGGAAAAAAATGTGGTGAATCGCTCAGCACTAATTACAATACTACACTTTGTGTGGGTTGAGAAGAAAACAAGACCTTTATCATCTTCGTTCTGTTGATTTGTCATTCAGTTTCTATTGATCTCTGAGAATGTAGAGAGAGGGTGGTGAGGCCTGGGGTTTGCTCTTTTTAGCAGTGGAAAATAAGAAAAGAGGCAACATATTTTCGTCGTTCTTGAGTTGAGATTGATTGTCTCTAAGGACCAGGATCCTGTGGTTTTATTATGATGTAATGATGGATGTAGACTACTGGTTATAAATTCAATTAAGTATTAGAATTAAGTTTTGCGATTGTGTATATCTGTCTTATTCAGCATTTGTTGTACTGTTTGCTTTCATTTTATTGTGTTGTATTGTACATGATGGTCTTTGCATTGACTCAAAGAGTTTTCTTTGATGAATGATCTTGGCCATACCGTATTTCAACTGTTCAGGATGTATTAAAAGTGCATTCTTTATCACCGTCACAGATGACTGTGTATCCTTCTGTGTCTTTGTCTTTGTAAATCCCTCTCATTGTTCTCACTGGCAGAGATGTTTTCAAGCATGCCATGGCTTTCTACTGTGGTGAATAATTAAATAGCACGTTCTGCAGAGCTGAGCTCTAGAGTAGCTTCTGTTGGCAGCGGAAGCTAACAGCTTATTCAAACAGTGTTCAAGAGGGAATCGAATACTGCTCAGTTAACATAGGTTGATGTTTGTTTGTGGCACTTTTGTCTGATAAAAATGTTGAATTTACATTGTTTTGAAAAAATAATTAAAGATTCAAACAGGGGATATTGCATACATATTGAATGCACATTCAAAGAGTGAACTCTTCTCTACAGTCAGTATATGTTTAGATATATGACTTTAATAAACCCCTTCTTTATTTTGCCCTAACAAGGACATAATATACTGTAGCTCTTCTGTAGACACACATATTGTGGCATTCAAAGGAGGTGACATACATTTTCTTGTAAGGTGAGAGTAAACACAAATCCCCCGCTTCCTACTGTAGTAACAGATTCTCATAGTTAAGATGTGTCTTATGTGGGCAACAATCCTAATATCACATGCAATATATATAATATATATAATATAACATGCAATATATATAATATATATATAATATAACATGCAATATATATATAATATATATAATATAACATGCAATATATATAATATATACAATATAACATGCAATATATATAATATATATAATATATATAATATAACATGCAATATATATAATATATACAATATAACATGCAATATATATAATATATATAATATATATAATATAACATGCAATCTGTAGGTCTATGTGCCATTATTTGATGTTTTTATGTTGGCCACTTACGGGGGTCCTGCACACCCAGAGTTAGATATCCAATACATCCATTGTACCTCAGAGCACTCAATTCCTTATAGAGAGCAGTTGTGTAGAGGCAATCATAAAGTTAGATAGCCCTGCTGTGGCCTGTGGGTCTCGTAATACTGCCTGGTGAGAGAGAGTTGGGCAGCCTTCACGCCCAATCAGTGCGAGGCAATGGACCCGATTGATGACAGTTTGGGCTCCGTCTGAAGAAAGCGCCTTAACGGGGAGGCAGCCTCATAGTCGGAAGCAAATTCATTTTTTTCTCCATCGCTCCCCACCATGCTTTGGAAGATTTCATCGCCAGCAGGTTGTCTCCTGCAGGCAGGAGAGTATTACTCAAGAGAACACTTGCTGTGAAGAGAAGGAAGCCTGCCGCCCGCCACCCGAACGCAAGTCTGAGGTAGTGAAAATGTGAAACAGTGCAGTCATGGTGTTGAAAACACAGCTGCTTATAGTGTAAATGGAAACGTTTCATTTTTTAAAGTATTGCATTACTTTTCTGAGCTGCTTTCCCATTCGTCTCATAATAAAATACGTGCAAATTAGTCTTTATCATGAGCTGAGTCATAGTTTTGTGAACTGACGTAGATCCTCTGGATCAAAATGTTGTCAATAAAGTTGGTAATTGGGATGACACAGCGTGTGGGCCTTTCTGTTCAATTAATGTATTGATCATTTGCCCAGTACCTAGGTTATTTAATCCCTGAGTCATAGCTGAGTCTAAGATTTGAATTCCCACACGACTTGACTTCTCCAAGAGGTACATGTTCCTGGATGGTCTTCATTATGTTGTCCCTGGATCAGCAAGTCCAGCGACAAAATTAGCGGCATATCAAATGGCACCCTATTCCCTATATAGTGCACTGCTTTTGATTACGGCTCTGGTCAAAAGTAGTGCACTATTTAAGGAATAGGGTTCCATTTTGGACACACACATAAGAAACAGTGGTGTAGTGGTGCCTGGAGAAGTGGGTATAGTCTAATTTTGCCAGAACCTTCCAAACGGCCTCCTTTTGAAGGCCTGGGAGGTCTGGGAAAAAGGTCTGGGAAAAATCAAAGAAATTTAGATTTTTGAGTGTAGTTACCCTATAATTCAGGTGCACAGGAACCTAGTGCTGTTGTTTGGTTAGTGGTGTTTCTGTAGCACATGAGATGGAGTTTGCAAAAGAAATGGCCACTGAATTGATGCAAACAATTATGATATCATTCTGCCAGGTAGGCATAGGCTACTTTGTAACTAGCTAACACTAATTGAGAAGGTTTTTGGGAAAGCCTTTCCATCTACCAGAAGACGGTTAGGCCTATCATTACCATCACTATATATTTCCTGTTCATTAATTGAAACCTGGACGTTTTACTTCATTTTATGAGGCATGTCTTACCTTGCTTCAAAGTAGCCTATAGCCACAATCCCACCATAGAAACGTGGAGGCAATCATTTGTATTAAGACTTCCTCATATGCGTTCTCCTGTTCTATTGGTTTTCTTTCAACTTTCTTTCATTGTCTAGCAGCCAAAGGCATTAACATGTTAGCAACCCATGATAGTTGTTGCATCTTTAGATCTCACCTCTTTCTAAATTTCTAACGGATATTTCCATTGCTACTCCTAAAATGTGAACAAATAATAGTTTATCAACATTTTAAGCTAAACATTCTGATCTGTTCCATCAGCCTTACTAATTGATGCTGCATATACCTCCACTACACTACTTTGATACGCATCATGGAGATTAAGAAGTGAGTATATGCAATGTCCACTGAAAAATAAGTGTATACAGTGTATAACTGTATACCCTCCACTACACCACTGATAATAAAGGATAAACAAACCAAATGATTGGTGCTTGATGTATCATAATATGCCAGGATCAATCAACATAATTAAAAAGTTACACTTGTCACAGAGCTTTTTCATATATCAAATTAAACGTAACACTGAAACAAGAAAAAATTTATAATCTTCTGGTTTGTTGGGACCTCTTAACTATATAAAACATATTTATTTGTAAATGGTAAATCCTCCTGGTAAACAGTACATATAAGCAGCACTGGCTCAGGGGAGATAAGGAATTATTATTTTATCCCCCAGGGCTTCACTTTTTTTGAGGGGGAAAATTAAATTAGGTTTCCAGTCAATATTGCAGCATTTCATTTTAAGAAGGATAAACCTGGAAGACAACGTTCTTCCTCCCACCCTGAATCATTTAGTTAACATTTAGTTAACATCTGTTTTTAGCTGAAAGAGGCAGAAACTGAGAATAATTATGATGCACCATTGAAATGTTATACTTCTGTGAGTATCTTGGCAAGAGCACAGTTAATATGATTATTTCATGAATGCATTGTATGTATGGCTGAGGACAAACATTTATACGTTGACATTTGTACTGTACATTGGCATCTCTCTATCTCTCTGAACAGGCCCCCTCACCTCTCACTACAGAGCAATCTTAATTTAATTGACATGAATTAATAATCTCCCACACAGAGAGAGCGGTGAATCTGCTCCAAGCACCGCAATCAATACATTACATTATTTTCATCATATCTGGGGTCAGGGTGGCTAGGACAGAGCCAGTGAGGGCAGTCAATAAGGTGACCTGACACCAGTGGAGGCTGATGACATGGAAGATTGAGAGGGATGGGAGACACAGGGTATAGGCGCGGACCGCATGGAGACGACAAAGCGTGTTTCAATAATCGACAAATTATACAATTTTTTTTTTTAACCTAAAACATTTAATAAAGACAATAATAGTCAAATATTATGGGGAATGGGAATAAGAAGGCTACTTACACTTGGTTGGGAAGGGATCACAGCAGTGATTGAATGAGGGTATGAGTTGTTCAGAGGCTTGACTTTAGTGCAGGACAGGCTAATCATGGATGGATGGTGTTGGAGAAGAGCTCAACTCTTCCACTGAGGGCAGGACACGATTTGACTGGGCAGACAAAAAACAGTAACACAACACAATTAGACAAACGAGCTAAGAATGAGCAAGGATTAAAATCACATACAGTGGGGAAAACAAGTATTTGATACACTGCCGATTTTGCAGGTTTTCCTACTTACAAAGCATGTAGAGGTCTGTAATTTTTATCATAGGTACACTTCAACTGTGAGAGACGGAATCTAAAACAAAAATCCAGAAAATCACATTGTATGATTTTTAAGTAATTAATTTGCATTTTATTGCATGACATAAGTATTTGATACATCAGAAAAGCAGAACTTTTAATATTTGGTACAGAAACGATGGTTTGCAATTACAGAGATCATACGTTTCCTGTAGGTCTTGACCAGGTTTGCACACACTGCAGCAGGGATTTTGGCCCACTCCTCCATACAGATCTTCTTCAGATCCTTCAGGTTTCGGAGCTGTCGCTGGGCAATACGGACTTTCAGCTCCCTCCAAAGATTTTCTATTGGGTTCATGTCTGGAGACTGGCTAGGCCACTCCAGGACCTTGAGATGCTTCTTACGGAGCCACTCCTTAGTTGCCCTGGCTGTGTGTTTCGGGTCGTTGTCATGCTGGAAGACCCAGCCACGACCCATCTTCAATGCTCTTACTGAGGAAGGAGGTTGTTGGCCAAGATCTCGCGATACATTGCCCCATCCATCCTCCCCTCAATATGGTGCAGTCGTCCTGTCCCCTTTGCAGAAAAGCATCCCCAAAGAATGATGTTTCCACCTCCATGCTTCACGGTTGGGATGGTGTTCTTGGGGTTGTACTTCTTCTTCCTCCAAACACGGTGAGTGGAGTTTAGACCAAAAAGCTCTATTTTTGTCTCATCAGACCACATGACCTTCTCCCATTCCTCCTCTGGATCAGCCAGATGGTCATTGGCAAACTTCAGACGGGCCTGGACATGCGCTGGCTTGAGCAGGGGGATCTTGCGTGCGCTGCAGGATTTTAATCCATGACGGCGTAGTGTGTTACTAATGGTTTTCTTTGAGACTGTGGTCCCAGCTCTCTTCAGGTCATTGACCAGGTCCTGCCGTGTAGTTCTGGGCTGATCCCTCACCTTCCTCATGATCATTGATGCCCCACAAGGTGAGATCTTGCATGGAGCCCCAGACCGAGGGTGATTGACCATCATCTTGAACTTCTTCCATTTTCTAATAATTGCGCCAACAGTTGTTGCCTTCTCACCAAGCTGCTTGCCTATTGTCCTGTAGCCCATCCCAGCCTCGTGCAGGTCTACAATTTTATCCCTGATGTCCTTACACAGCTCTCTGGTCTTGGCCATTAAGGAGAGGTTGGAGTCTGTTTGATTGAGTGTGTGGACAGGTGTCTTTTATACAGGTAATGAGTTCAAACAGGTGCAGTTGATACAGGTAATGAGTGGAGAACAGGAGGGCTTCTTAAAGAAAAACTAACAGGTCTGTGAGAGCCGGAATTCTTACTGGTTAGTAGGTGATCAAGTAATTATGTCATGCAATAAAATGCAAATTAATTACTTAAAAATCATACAATGTGATTTTCTGGATTTTTGAAGTGTACCTATGATAAAGGTTACAGACCTCTACATGCTTTGTAAGTAGGAAAACCTGCAAAATCGGCAGTGTATCAAATACTTGTTCTCCCCACTGTAGATGTGCAATAATGTGATTGTGTTTTTGTATGTGATCGACTCTACGTACAGTAATGAGAGACAATTGACAGGGCTACTCACAGTGCTTGGAGATGACACATTCAATGTGCCAGTGGATGAGAGGGCACATGAGACGTGGCTTCAGGTCATGTCAGGAGAGAGTTGACACTGGTAGTGGAGTGGAGTGGTCATCCTCTCTTAATTAAGGAACAGGAGGGGACTTAGATGTAAATACAAATAATAACATTCAGTAACATCAGTAACATTTCAACTAACTATCTACTAACCCTAACCCTAGCTCTAAACCTAACCTTACCCTAACCCTTATTCTAAACCTAACCATAACCTTAGCAAGCAGTTGCTTATCAACAAATAGTTTGTTGATAGTATGACAATCTGTAGAGCATCTACAGAGGGAAAATCCAGACTATCCAAATAAAGTGTGACCTCAACAAGTTTCTCCGTGAAGTTAAACTCAGACATCTCAGAATTCATAAAGTCAAACAAAGACTGCCCATCTCGCCCACTTGACACATCAAAGTAGCCCAAGAAACGTTCCTGAATAAACCCCTGATCATCCACATACCTGACAATAACAACCTCTCTTTTAATCTCACTTTTAATGGGCGCATCGATGGAAGTTATCAAATCATTCTGAATTGATTTCGACATCCCAGAGAAGACAGTAGAAACGTCCATATGCTCAGCAAGTAAAGCATCGTAATGTGCAATTACTACTCCTTGTAGTTGCTCTTGTTAGCTGAACTTTCCCTCTCATCGTGCCCCCTTGCTTCGTCCCGCAATGAGCCATTGTTTACAGTGGCCAACTCTTTCGTGACCAAAACTGCAGTAACCCTGTTTATTCTCACTTTCTTGTTGTGTTGCGCAGTTTGAATATGCAGACCTTCATCCATTATATAATCAATGTGGCTTTTTCCCAGAAGCTTGAATCTGTGCAATGAAATGGGTTCTTCAACAAAAAATCCACTACATTGTCGTTAGTGTTAACTAGCCATTCTGCCGGAGAAAACTGCACTCTGGTAGCGAGCTAGTTAGCAGGGCAAATTGAAATAAATGGCATTAACTCGACACAAAAATTAAGTTATAAAACCAAGAAAAGAACATATAATCTACCTCTGTCTCCTGTTCTTTGAAGAAACTAATTTGAATTGAATAATATCTTTCAGTAATATAATAAATGTCTTTCAGTACCTATATCTGAATATATGGGTATAAAATCAAGATAGAAACAATTATATCAACGAAGGTCCATTCTCTTACTAGTCTGTTGCCATGCATTAGTCAAGAGGAAGAGGTTGTTCTGTTTCAATCATATACTCTTTGAATTATGCTTTATACAATGTTGAATGTTTGCATTTAAATATCCACTTATCTTTGGCCTCAACACATTTACTGTAAGAGTTAGAGAAAGAGTAAGAAAACCAAACATTGTGCCAATTGAAAACCTCCTCTCAGCTAAATTTATGGGAAGCACTCTGCGTAATTGAGGTAATTCTTGTTTTTCTTTGTTCATAAGATGTTCTTTGGAGTGGAGATTGTTAGCAAATTGAAATATATTGATTTTGGATGATGAAATGTTGATGTGCCAATTGCCATGCTGATAAAATGAAAGTTAAGCTTACACGTATGTATCAAGACCATAACATGGACACATCTATATCCCCTTCTATCTTTTATCCTACACTTACAGATCATAAAACTAAAGCTCCCCAAAAAGTCCTTAAGGTATAGCTACAGAAAGTTGCTTTGCCAGAGGAGCTGATATACACTAAATTGCCAAAGGTATGTGGACACCCCTTCATATTAGTGGATTTGGCTCATTCAGCGACACCCGTTGTTGACAGGTGTATAAAATTGAGCAAACATACATGCAATCTCCATAGACAAACATTGGCAGTAGAATGGCCATACTGAAGAGCTGGTCAACTGTAAGTGCTTTTATTGTGAAGTGGAAACGTCTAGGAGCAACGGCTCAGCTGCGAAGTGGTAGGCCACAGAAGATCACAGAACCAGACTGCCGAGTACTGAAGCACGTAGAGCTTAAGAATCGTCTGTCCTCGGTGGCAACACTCACTACTGAGTTCCAAACTGCCTCTGGAAGCAACATCAGCACAATAACTGTTAATTGGGAGCTTCATGAAATGGGTTTCCATGGCCGAGCAGCCGCACACAAGCCTAACATCAACATGCACAATGCCAAACGTCGGCTGGAGTGGTGTAAAGCTCGCTGCCATTGGACTTTGGAGCAATGGAATCGTGTTCTCTGGAGTGATGAATCATGTTTCACCATCTGGCAGTCCAACGGACAAATCTGGGTTTGGCGGATGCCAGGAGAATGCTACCTGCCCCAATGCATAGTGCCAACTGTTAAGTTTGGTGGAGGAGGAATAATGGTCTCGGGCTGTTTTTTATGTTTGGGACTAGGCGCCTTAGTTCCGGTGAAGGGAAATCTGAACGCTACAGCATACAATGACATTCTAGACGATTCTGTGCTTCCAACTTTGTGGCAACAGTTTGGGGAAGGCCCTTTCCTGTTTCAGCATGACAATGCCCCCCGTGTACAAAGCGAGGTCCATACAGAAATAGTTTGTCGAGATCGGTGTGGAAGAACTTGACTGGCCTTCACAGAGCCCTAACCTCAACCCCATCGAATACCTTTTGGATGAATTGGAACGCCGACTGTGAGCCAGGCGTAATCGCCCAACATCAGTGCCCGACCCTCCTGAGCTCTTGTGGCTGAATGGAAGCAAGTCCCTGCAGCAATGTTCCAACATCTAGTGGAAAGCCTTCCCAGAAGAGTGGAGGCTATTATAGTAGCAAAGAGGGGACCAACTCTATATTAATGCCCATGATTTTGGAATGAGATGTTTGACGAACAGGTGTCCACATACTTTAGGCCATATAGCTGTATGTCCTTGCATGGTAATCAACAGAATGTTTTGGTCTTTTGATTTTGGATTTGGAGCTCTAGAGACTCTACTGGTTTTGATACTGTGAAGAGAGCTCATTATTCCATCAACATTGTGACAGGGCTGAAAATTGGCTACACTCTGCCAGTCCTTAACAGTTATCACGGGAGCGAACAGCCAAAAAGAAAATACTTCCATGTGTGTCAACTTAATTTTTCACATGGTCCCTTTTCCTTTCAGAAATACCAGTGGGATGGTCTGTAACCGTGCTTCTCAAGTTATAATTGTGTTTTGTGTACCCATTTTGATTCAAACAACTCTCAGATTGCAAGCTGAAAGTAGCAAAGCCAAAATGGATGACTTGATGGATGTAATGTGCGTTGAGCATTTTGATCAAATATAGATTGAAATGCTAGATTAAACCAACTCATTTTGATTCTCCAAACTATGGCAGTGTAGATCATTAGAAGTGTCATGTTTTCAACTTAATCTCCAGATGGAAACGAACCCATGGTTTTTGCAGGCAAGAGAAAATTGTTGACATTGAAACTAATCACACTTCTTATTGAATGGAATATACAGCCAATAGTTAACAGTACAGTGCCCATGGCGGCGGAACATCTTTGTACTCTCTTCCTGGACATGTGGAGGTTTGTTACAAGGAGACTCCTACGTACATCACAGGAGGTTGGTGGCACCTTATTTAGAGAGGACGGGCACGTGGTAATGGCTGGAGCGGAATCAGTGTAGCTCAGTTGGTAGAGCATGGCGCTTGCAACGCCAGGGTTGTGGGTTCGCTTCCCACGGGGTGCCAGTACTGTATGAAAATATATGCACTCACTAACTGTAAGTCGCTCTGGATAAAAGCGTCTGCTAAATGACTTAAATGTCAAGTTTGAGGACAAGCCAGACTGATTGAGGTCACACACCAAGTCGGACACCATGTGTTTGATGCCATTCCATTCCAGCCATTATTATGAGCCGTCCTCCCCTCAGCAGCCTCCACTGACGTAAATGTCTGACTAGGTGTGTGACCTCAATCTGACATTGGCAGGACAACGTCTAGCTTGTCCTCAAACTGAACGTTCTGACGCAGCACTGAGATGAGCTCAGAACTGACAGCAGAGCTGACGTCAATGTTCCACTTTCATATGAGAATACTGTTATTAAGGAAGGTTATTATTCTGGATAATAACCCACCTAATCCAATAATTTAAATTCCTCACTGTCGTTGAGACCTGGTTTCAAATACTATTTTAAATCTTTCAAATACTTTTAGCATTTACTTTAGCTGGCCTGGAGTGCCAGATGGCTGTGGTTTGCACTTTTGCAACTATTCTATTGGTTCTATTTAGCCACGCAAGCTCAAATAAGGCCAGCTAATGTATTTGAAATATTTTTCATTTGAACCCAGGTCTGCAAAGTAATGGGTTGACTGAGAAGATAATGAAACAGGTCTTATCCTTTAATACCATCAGTTGAACATTTCATTAAACATGCAATGCATTGCAAAGAAAGGTTTTTTTGAGAAATGTAGGTATTTTTTCATCAAACTTCTTGATGAGACATGATGGTATGTGTGCCTTCAGAAAGTATTCACACCCAGTGGTGGAAAAAGTACCCAATTGTCATACTTTAGTAAAAGTAAAGATACCTTAATGGAAAATGACTCAAGTAAAAGTGAAATAAGTCTAAAAGTATTTGGTTTGAAATATACTAAGTATGAAAATAAAATGTAATTGCTAAAATATACTTAAGTGTGAAAAGTAAAAGTATAAATCATTTCAATTTCCTTATATTAACAAACCAGACGGCATCATTTTCTTGTTTATTTAAATTTATGGATGGCCATGGGCACGCTCCAACACTCAGGCATCATTTACAAACGAAGCATGTGTTTAGTGAGTCTTTCAGGTCAGAGGCAGTAGGGATTACCAGGGATGTTCTCTTGATAAGTGTTTGAATTTCACTATTTTCCTGTCCTGCTAAGCATTCAAAATGTAATGAGTACTTTTGGTTGTCAGGGAAAATGTATTGACTAAAAAGTATTTATTTATTTTCTTTAGGAATGTAGTGAAGTAAAAGTAAAAGTTGTCAAAAATATGAATAGTGAAGTAAAGTACAGATACCCAAAAAAATTACTTACGGTGTACTTTCAAGTATTTTTACTTAAGTACTTTACTCCGCTGTTCACAACCCTTGACTTTTTCCACATTTTGTTGTGTTATAGCCTGAATTTAAAATGTATGAAATTGAGATTTTTTGTCATTGACCTATACACAATAACCCATAATATCAAAGTGTAATTATGTTTTTCGAATTTTTACAATTGTATAAACAATGAAAAGCTGGAATGTCTTGAGTCATTATGTATTCAACCCCTTTCTTATGGCAAGCCTAAATATGTTCAGGAGTATAAATTAGCTTAACAAGTCTATAAAAAGTTGCATGAACTCACTCTGTGTGCAATAATAGTGTTTAACATGATTTCTGAACGACTACCTCATCTCTGTATCCCACAAATACAATTATCTGTAAGGTCCCTCAGTCGTGCAGTGAATTTCAAACACAGATTCAACAACAAAGACCAGGGATGTCTCGCAAAGAAGGGCACCTATTGCTAGCTGGGTAAGAAAGTGGCCTTTGAATATTCCTTTGAGCATGGTGAAGTTATTAATTACACTTTGGATGGTGTATCAACGCACCCAGTCACTACAAAGAAACCGGAGAGGAAGGAAACCGCTCAGGGATTTCACCATGAGGCCAATGGTGATTTAAAACAGTTACAGAGTTTAATGGCTGTGATAGGAGATAACTGAGGAAGGATCAATAACATTTTAGTTACTCCATAATACTAACCTAACTGACAGAGTGAAAAGAGGAAGCCTGTACAGAATAAAACATATTCCAAAACATACATCCTGGTTGCAACAAGGCACTAAAGTAATACTCCAAAAAATGTGGCAAGACAATTAACTTTTAGTCATGAATACAAAGTGTTATGTGTGGGGCAAATACAATACAACAATTACTGAGTACCAGTCTTCATATTTCAAGCATGGTGTTGGCTGCATCATGTTATGGGTATGCTTGTAATTGTTAAGGACTGGGAAGTTTTTCAGGATAAAAAAGAAAAGGAATGGAGCTAAACACAGGCAAAATCCTAGAGGAAAACCTGGTTCAGTCTGCATTCAACAAGACACTGGGAGATGAATTCACCTTTCAGCAGGACAATAAATTGATATACAAGACCAAATCTTCACAGGAGTTGCTTACCAACAAGACAGTGAATGTTCCTGAGTGGCTGAGTTACAGTATTGCCTTAAATCTACTTGAAAATCTAAGACAAGACCTGAAAATGGTTGTCTAGCAATGATCAACAACCGATTTGACAGAGCTTGAAGTATTTTGACAAGAATAATGGGCAAATGTTGCATAATCCAGGTGTGGAAAGCTCTTAGATTTACACAGAAAGACTCACAGCTGTAATCTCTGCCAAAGGTGCTTCTACAAAGTATTGACTCAGGGGTGTGAATACTTATGTAAATGTCATATTTCTGTATTTCATATACAATACATTTACAACAAAAATAAACACGTTTTCACTTTGTCATTTTGGAGTATTGTGTGTAGATGGGTGAGATAACAAATATATTTAATCCATGTTGAATTCAGGCTGTAACACAACAAAATGTGGAATAAGTCAAGGGGTATGAATACATTCTGAAGGCACTGTATACGTGACTATTATATTTGCTTCAGAAAATATTGTGTCATATAATCCCATGTGGGCTGGGCACCCTGAAGATGACACTTTAATAATACAATAAATTGGATAAAAATCTTGATTTTCATATAAACATGAGAACATCAAAATTACTTTGCGTGGGATGTGTTTGAAAAGTATTTGCTGCGCTGTCAATCTGTTTCAATTGTAAACATATTGCCCTGGTCTAGAAGTGACCACTCTTATGAGATCAGATGTTTTATTTGATGAGATGTTGTTTGATACAAGATTCTATTTACATTTTCTTGAATAAATGTTTCACTTTAGATCTCCAAAAATGGTATATGCAGCACATTGACAAATTAAAAGTATATTGGTATTGCTATGTGTTGTCTGTACTGCAAAGCTACAGTGTACGCAGTAGTACCAGTCCTTTATTGGAAAAATATTTGCAACTTGTACATGAAGAATTACCAACATATACATACAGTGGGGAAAAAAAGTATTTAGTCAGCCACCAATTGTGCAAGTTCTCCCACTTAAAAAGATGAGAGAGGCCTGTAATTTTCATCATAGGTACACGTCAACTATGATAGACAAATTGAGAAAAAAAATCCAGAAAATCACATTGTAGGATTTTTTATGAATTTATTTGCAAATTATGGTGGAAAATAAGTATTTGGTCACCTACAAACAAGCAAGATTTCTGGCTCTCACAGACCTGTAACTTCTTCTTTAAGAGGCTCCTCTGTCCTCCACTCGTTACCTGTATTAATTGCACCTGTTTGAACTTGTTATCAGTATAAAAGACACCTGTCCACAACCTCAAACAGTCACACTCCAACCTCCACTATGGCCAAGACCAAAGAGCTGTCAAAGGACACCAGAAACAAAATTGTAGACCTGCACCAGGCTGGGAAGACTGAATCTGCGATAGGTAAGCAGCTTGGTTTGAAGAAATCAACTGTGGGAGCAATTATTAGGAAATGGAAGACAAACAAGACCACTGATAATCTCCCTCGATCTGGGGCTCCACGCAAGATCTCACCCCGTGGGGTCAAAATGATCACAAGAACGGTGAGCAAAAATCCCAGAACCACACGGGAGGACCTAGTGAATGACCTGCAGAGAGCTGGGACCAAAGTAACAAAGCTTACCATCAGTAACACACTACGCCGCCAGGGACTCAAATCCTGCAGTGCTAGGCGTGTCCCCCTGCTTAAGCCAGTACATGTCCAGGCCCGTCTGAAGTTTGCTAGAGTGCATTTGGATGATCCAGAAGAGGATTGGGAGAATGTCATATGGTCAGATGAAACCAAAATAGAACTTTTTGGTAAAAACTCAACTCGTCGTGTTTGGAGGACAAATAATGCTGAGTTGCATCCAAAGAACACCATACCTACTGTGAAGCATGGGGGTGGAAACATCATGCTTTGGGGCTGTTTTTCTGTAAAGGGACCAGGACGACTGATCCGTGTAAAGGAAAGAATGAATGGGGCCATGTATCGTGAGATTTTGAGTGAAAACCTCCTTCCATCAGCAAGGGCATTGAAGATGAAACGTGGCTGGGTCTTTCAGCATGACAATGATCCCAAACACACTGCCCTGGCGACGAAGGAGTGGCTTCGTAAGAAGCATTTCAAGGTCCTGGAGTGGCCTAGGCAGTCTCCAGATCTCAACCCCATAGAAAATCTTTGGAGGGAGTTGAAAGTCTGTGTCGCCCAGCGACAGCCCCAAAACATCACTGCTCTAGAGGAGATCTGCATAGAGGAAATGGCCAAAATACCAGCAACAGTGTGTGATAACCTTGTGAAGACTTACAGAAAACGTTTGACCTGTGTCATTGCCAACAAAGGGTATATAACAAAGTATTGAGAAACTTTTGTTATTGACCAAATACTTATTTTCCACCATAATTTGCAAATAAATTCATTAAAAATCCTACAATGTGATTTTCTGGATTTTTTTTCCTCATTTTGTCTGTCATAGTGGACGTGTACCTATGATGAAAATTACAGGCCTCTCTCATCTTTTTAAGTGGGAGAACTTGCACAATTGGTGGCTGACTAAATACTTTTTTTCCCCACTGTAACAACGCGAAGTAAAGCTTCAATGGTAACATAGTAATTGCTGCTAGTAACATTAGCATTTTAATTAGCATCATTACCCTACATTAGCATCTCAGAAATCTATAATCAACCTCTTACCCCTACAGCACAGTAGTCAGTACAGTGGCTTGCGAAAGTATTCACACCCCTTGGCATTCTTCCTATTTTGTTGCCTTACAACCTAGAATTAACATGGATTTTTTGGGGGTTTGTATAATTTGATTTACACGACATGCCTACCACTTTGAATATGAAAAATATTTTTTGAAACAAGTAATTTTTTTTCATTTCACTTCACCAATTTGGACTATTTTGTGTATGTCCATTACATGAAATCCAAATAAAAAGCCATTTAAATTACAGGTTGTAATGCAACAAAATAGGAAAAACGCCAAGGGGGATGAATACTTTTGCAAGGCACTGTTCATCCTGCTGAAAGGCTGGTAATCTACTGCTAATTTACTGCATGATACTGGCACATCAGATATCCCAGGCTTTGTAAGGAAATAAAGAGTGTATGATGTAACCCGTTTGATTAGTATAAAAGCATTACAGTCTAAAACTTTGTCCCAAATGCAAACCCTATTCCCTAAATAGTGCACTACTTTTAACCAGAGCACTATGGGCCATGGTCAAAGGTAGTGTACTACATAGGGAATATAGTGCCATTTGGGATGCAGTTTATTACACTCCAACACAGAGTGGTGGTCGACAGGAAACCATCTGTTAATGGAGTTATTATTAATTAAATGCTTTAACTTGATTATTACTTATTTCATATGTAACGCAGCCTTGATTCCACAGTGGAATTTTATCAATTACTTTATAATTCCATATGGAATGTATCTCTATTGTTTTCTTATTCTCTGTAAGGCTTCTACTTATTTTTTTTATTTTTTTAACCTTTTAATTCAGTTGGGTATGTTTGTCAGAGATTACTACAGAAAATACTGAGTAGCTTATACATATACATTCTGAACCATGACGGGCATGCATCAGTCTTAAGCAGCAATCCAGATGGCGAAGCTTTGCAGAGGACAGAGGAATCAGTTTCAAACATCAACTGTAAAAACAGAGGGACTGGAGAGATGGAATACCGTGGTAAAATGGTTTTCAGAAAATCCCAAAGCATCGTATAATCTTTCTCAAAATAGATACTGCTCTGATAAAACAGCAGGGGACTGGTGGAATTTGATGATAATACATTGGCTCAGTGGACTGTTGGTCTGTTTCTCATCACCGTCAGGTTCAGGGGTCAGTGTTGTACAGGTCGTATTGTCTGACACATGTAGAGTCAGAGTTATAAAGCCAAACTTTCTTTGTCTTCTTCTCTAAAATATATGCAGTAAAGTTAGGCAGATATTTGATCATCTCTCCAGCCTTGAGCTATCGATACACATTAAAAGCTTTGTTTACATATGAAAAATGTATGCACTCACTAACTGTAAGTCGCTCTGGATAAGAGCGTCTGCTAAATGACTAAAATGTAAAATGTAAGTGACAAATAACTGTTAGTCCTAATTTTTCAGTTTTGAGAGTAAGTTCATACTTTAATGAAAGTACAGTAATACAGTAGGCTCTATCTTCAGTATCAGCGTATTGCAGGTCATTTGAAGGTCCATCTGCTTTGATTTTAAACCAAACTCTCGTAATAGAACAACAAGATTATGTCATGAATAGGATTTTGATATTCACCCTATTCTTACAATATATTGCCATCAACAATTTGAGAGAGAAAACATGTATTGTTCCTACATTGTTGCAGAAGCAGTGTGCAAAATACAAATCAACAGTATACATGTCGATAAACCAACAACATCAAAAGCTCTTTCAGAGATTCCTCCCAGCTGCAGGTTGTAAAAAGGAAACTGAAGGTTATCTACAGTTGCTTCAGCTACTGCAAATAACTCACTTTGATTGGTCAGACTCTACTAACCCCGAACAGACTTAAATTCCCACTCCCTGATATAAATAAATCAGTGTCATGTTGTTTCTTAGGAAAGGGATTACCACCATTTTTAGGTTGGCCTGGGTTTTGCTTGGCTAGAAGCTAAGGGGAGCAACATTCTTTGTGTTCACCAGGTATAAAAAATATATACAGTTGAAGTCGGAAGTTTACATACAATTACGTTGGAGTCATTAAAACTTGTTTTTTCAACCACTCCACAAATTTCTTGTTGACAAACTATAGTTTTGGCAAGTCGGTTAGGACATCTACTTTGTGCATGACACAAGTAATTTTTCCAACAATTGTTTACAGACAGATTATTTCACTTAAAATTCACTGTATCACAATTCCAGTGGGTCAGAAGTTTATATACACTAAGTTGACTGTGCCTTTAAACAGCTTGGAGAATTCCAGAAAATTATGTCATGGCTTTAGAAGCTTCTGATAGGCTAATTGAAATAATTTGAGTCAATTTGAGGTGTACCTGTGGATGTATTTCAAGGCCTACCTTCAAACTCATGGGAAAATCAAAAGAAATCAGCCAAGACCTCAGAAAAAAATGGTAGACCTCCACAAGTCAGGTTCATCCTTGGGAGCAATTTCCAAACGGCTGAAGGTACCATGTTCATCTGTACAAACAATAGTATGCAAGTATAAACACCATGGGACCACGAAGCCGCAATACCGCTCAGGAAGGAGACGTGTTCTGTCTCCTAGAGATGAACGTACTTTGGTGCAAAAAGTGCAAATCAATCCCAGAACAACAGCAAAGGACCTTGTGGAGATGCTGGAGGAAACAGGTACAATAGTATCTATATCCACAGTAAAACAAGTCCTATATCGACATAACCTGAAAGGCTGCTCAGCAAGGAAGAAGCCACTGCTCCAAAACCGCCATAAAAAAGCCAGACTACGGTTTGCAACTGCACATGGGGACAAAGATCGTACTTTTTGGAGAAATGTCCTCTGGTCTGATTAAACAAAAATATAACTGTTTGGCCATAATGACCATCGTTATGTTTGGAGGAAAAAGGGGGTGTCTTGCAAGCCGAAGAACAGCATCCCAACCGTGAAGCACGGGGGTGGCAGCATCATGCTGTGGGAATGCTTTGCTGCAGGAGGGACTGGTGCACTTCACAAAATAGATGGCATCATGGGGAAGGAATATTATGTGGATATAATGACGCAACATCTCAAGACATCAGTCAGGAAGTAAAAGCTTTGGCGCAAATGGGTCTTCCAAATGGACAATGACCCCAAGCATACTTCCAAAGTTGTGGCAAAATGGCTTAAGGACAACAAAGTCAAAGTATTGGAGTGGCCATCACAAAGCCCTGAACTTAATCCTATAGAAAATGTGTGTGCGAGCAAGGAGGCCTACAAACCTGACTCAGTTACACCAGCTCTGTCAGGAGGAATGGGCCAACATTCACCCAACTTATTGTGGGAAGCTTGTGGAAGGCTACCCGAAACGTTTGACCCAAGTTAAACAATTTAAAGACAATGATCCCAAATACTAATTGAGTGTATGTAAACTTCTGACCCACTGGGAATGTGATGAAAGAAATAAAAGCTGAAATAAATAATTCTCTCTACTATTATTCTGACATTTCACATTCTTAAAATAAAGTGGTAATCCGAACTGACCTAAAACAGGGAATTTTTACTAGGATTAAATATCAGGAATTGTGAAAAACTGAGTTGAAATGTATTTGGCTAAGATGTAAACCTCCGACTTCAACTGTATATGTTGACTATGGAACTATAAAGTTGTCAGATAATATTACATATACAAATTATTTCATTGACATTTTGCATTTACCTTGTTTAATAATCACACTGCATTTTAATTATCGCATGCAATAACACCTTGTTCCCATTTTCCTGAAAACCGGCAGTCCAAGTCAAGCGCTGCTTATTCCATTAACGTATTACACAATTTGAAAGATTAGGTATTGAACTGGGAGTCAGGTTATATTGGCCATTACAATGCAATGTATGTTTAATTTCACAGGAATAGGCTGTCTACCCTTTATGTTTAAATCAAACTGCACTTCCGAGAACAACGAAAAAACCCCAGACTGGAATCACTTCTCTAAAATTCTTCCTAAAAATGTTGCCCTTCCCATTTCCTGCAGTTTCCTCCTCTGTTTCTCCTCTTTTTCTACAATGTGTAATAGCCATTAAATCTAAGCCCACAAGTTTAGGTGTCTAGTGTGTCAGTGTGTAACATATTCCAAGGGACAGCTGCGGGTGACACTGGATTCCGAGGTGGAGCCGTCATTATAAATAATAAAAAAATTGCCCAGCACCTGTCACTGCTCTGTGAAAGCACAGCTTCCCACAGGTGGATAATGAAACCCTTGGTAACTGATAAATGTGCAACGCTTAATCGCAGCCGCACCAGCCCCGGTTTATTCTTAGAGGAACAAAGAAAAGAGTGGGCCAATGACAGAGCGCAGGTGGATAAAAAATAGGATTCTGCATAGCTAACGTCACACCCCCAGCACTTTGGAGAGGTGGAGAGACAGATGCCAGAAAAGGCAGGCAGGCAAGTAGGCAGACAGGCAGCCAGGAAAGGCGGCCTGTGTTTTATTATGTCAACATGGCCTCAGGTAGGATGGTTTGTTGGTGAGCGATGCTATTGGAGGCTTTCTCTAACATTCCCATCCGTCCTCGCTCTTATTTCTGTTAACTCCCTCCCTGTCTTTTCCTCTCCTTTTATTACTACCACTTCTCATTTTCCTTCACTTTTCACTTTCCTTCTCTCTCATGATTGCTGTGAGCTATTACTCCTTCCCTCAGTCCTCTTCTCACTTTAACCTCTCTCTCTCTCTCTCTCTCTCTCTCTCGCTCTCTCGCTCTCTCTCTCTCTCTCTGTCTCTCTCTCTCTCTCTCTCTCTCTCTCTCTCTCTCTCTCTCTCTCTCTCTCGCTCTCTCTCTCTCTCTCTCTCTCTCTCTCTCTCAATTCAAATGCAATTCAATTTAAGGTGATTTATTGGCATGAGAAACATATCTTTACATTGCCAAAGCAAATTAAATAGATAACAAACAAAAGTGAAATAAACAATAATAAATAAAAAAAACACTCCAAAAGAATAAAGACATTTCAAATTTCAAATTAGATATTATATCTAACTACAGTGTTGTAACGATGTGCAAATAGTTACAAAAGGGAAAATAAAACATAAATATGGGTTGTATTTACAAGGGTGTTTGTTCTTCACTGGTTGCCCTTTTCTTGTGGCAACACTTTCTCCTATCTCGCTCTCTTTTTATCTCCTATCTCCTATCTCTCTCTCTCTCTCTCTCTCTCTCTCTCTCTCTCTCTCTCTCTCTCTCTCTCTCTCTCTCTCTCTCTCTCTCTCTCTCTCTCTCTCTCTCTCTCTCTTCTCTCTCTCTCTCTCTCTCTCTCTCTCTCCTCTCTCTCTCTCTCTCTCTCTCTCTCTCTCTCTCTCTCTCTCTCTCTCTCTCTCTCTCTCTCTCTCTCTCTCTCTCCCTCTCTCTCTCTCTCTCTCTCTCTCTCTCTCTCTCTCTCTCTCTCTCTCTCCTCTCTCTCTCTCTCTCTCTCTCTCTCTCTCTCTCTCTCTCTCTCTCTCTCTCTCTCATCTCCCTTTAAGTCCTATCAGTTGAGTGCTAGCCTGGTGTTACAGTAAGGTGTACGATTGATCTCCTGTGGTTCTCTCACAGACCCAATTCCAGACCTATCTTGGTCTTGGGAGTGCGTGTTTTTGTGTGTGTGTATGTGTCTTGGGAGTGTGTGTGTGTGTGTGTGTGTGTGTGTGTGTGTGTGTGTGTGTGTGTGTGTTTGTGTGGTTGTGTGTGTGTGTGTGTGTGTGTGTGTGTGTGTGTGTGTGTGTGTGTGTGTCAAGATTAATGGCTTCTGAGGCCCTGGCCACCTTCACTCACATAAATATTTAATCCTCTACTTTTATCTCCTTCCCAGAACCACAGGTGGAAAACTTTGGCTTTGCCCACAGATTCTGGCCCTCTAACATAATAAGGTAAACACTTTCAAAACAGAAGAGAGAGTAACTGAATAACAACATTGACTTGTCTTGTTGTTTATCATACCTTGTGTTGATCTTGTAAACCATTGGAAACTAAAGGTTTCTTGGAACTGGGTGTTAGTTTTTCAAGTCATTTGATGGACACTGATAACATATTTATAAACGCTTTTGTATTTCCTCTTGGTGATCAATGATGACAGTATCATGACAATTATACCCTGGCAATCACATTAGCAATACTGCACTGCTGAGCTCTATGTCTCCAATCACATTAGCAATACTGCACTGAGCTCTATGTCTCCAATCACATTAGTAATACTGCACTGAGCTCTATGTCTCCAATCACATTAGCAATACTGCACTGAGCTCTATGTCTCCAATCACATTAGTAATACTGCACTGAGCTCTATGTCTCCTATCACATTAGTAATACTGCACTGAGCTCTATGTCTCCAATCACATTAGCAATACTGCACTGAACTCTATGTCTCCAATCACATTAGTAATACTGCACTGAGCTCTATGTCTCCTATCACATTAGTAATACTGCACTGAGCTCTATGTCTCCTATCACATTAGTAATACTGCACTGAACTCTATGTCTCCATGCTGGTTATTTTCTCTCCTTTTAACTAATGTTCCACAATCTCATTATGTGAGTTGCTCAGCAAACGTCAAACAAGGAGTCAAAGTCATTACCCCCAGACATGTTCATTATGCAGCTCTCGCTGAAATAGATACAGCCATTTTCAGACATCCGCTACTGCGCCACATCACACATCTCACCGCAAACTGATTCCCTTTTCACTAGTGACTGACAGCTCATACCCCAAGGACAGCGATTAAGTGGAGAGGACTGTAGAGGCCTCTCCCTTGTCTCGCTCTCTCCTCTTTCACACAGAGAAGTAATCTCCACGGATAATCATTTGAGTCACCCCGTCGACCGGGAAACGACCCGGTGACCCTCTGAGATTAAGATCACCTTGAATTATTAATTTGTCTATTTTCAGGGGCAAGGCGTAGGTTAGAGACAGAGTCAGGGGCAGTTGTCTTTTCAGGAGCCAGGCATAGGGCAGAGACAGACAGGGGCAGGGGCTGAGGAAGCGGCTGGGGCAGTTATCTTTTCAGGACCCAGGTAGAGGGTAGATGTAGAGCAGGGACAGACAGGGGCAGAGGCAGTTGTCCTTTCAGGTGCCAGGTAGAGGGTAGATGTAGAGACAGACAGGGGCAGAGGCAGTTGTCCTTTCAGGTGCAAGGTAGAGGGTAGATGTAGAGACAGACAGGGGCAGAGGCAGTTGTCCTTGCAGGTGCCAGGTAGAGGGTAGATGTAGAGACAGACGGGGCAGAGGCAGTTGTCCTTTCAGGTGCCAGGTAGAGGGTAGATGTAGAGACTGACAGGGGCAGAGGCAGTTGTCCTTGCAGGTGCCAGGTAGAGGGTAGATGTAGAGACTGACAGGGGCAGAGGCAGTTGTCCTTTCAGGTGCCAGGTAGAGGGTAGATGTAGAGACTGACAGGGGCAGAGGCAGTTGTCCTTTCAGGTGCCAGGTAGAGGGTAGATGTAGAGACTGACAGGGGCAGAGGCAGTTGTCCTTTCAGGTGCCAGGTAGAGGGTAGATGTAGAGACAGACAGGGGCAGAGGCAGTTGTCCTTTCAGGTGCCAGGTAGAGGGTAGATGTAGAGACAGACAGGGGCAGAGGCAGTTGTCCTTTCAGGTGCCAGGTAGAGGGTAGATGTAGAGACAGACAGGGGCAGAGGCAGTTGTCTTTTCAGGCACCAGGCGTAGAGCAGAGACACAGACACGGGTAGAGCTCTTATCTATCCAGGGGCCATAGGGTATAGGCAGTTCTCTTTTCAGAGACAGAGGCAGCTTTTTGAATGCCATACCAGTCGTTCGGTCAGTGTATTTAGTCTGTCACAGGGCCTGTGTCAACAGGCAAATCTTCCCCTTGATGATAAGATATGAACATCCCTAGAGGTCATTGTGGTCTTTGTACCGCTACAGGATCACATTTCCCACTCTTACTATAGGCAGACTGATATCACCTAGCTTAATGATGTTGACAAAACCTGATGCATTTTAAAAATATGATAACTTATGCAATAACTTACTTCAATACCCCTGATACAAATAGTTTACAAAATGTGTTTACCCTCTGCAAAGGTTGAAATTATGTTGGATAGCTACCAAAATAATGGAAAGTGTGGGGTTTGCGAAATTCAAGTGCGGTAATATAAGCCCTTCACCCTCTCTTCCCCCTCCATCTCTCGCCTTTATGTTTTCTCTTCCATGCATGCTGATGAGGTGAGGAAATAAGACTGATATTTCTAGGTTTAGATTTGCATTATCAGAAACATTTGAATTCTGATGCGTAATCGTGTACAGACCGCATACTTTATTTGCATGAAACTCCAACTTGAAAACATATTTATTCCAATTAGTGCAGTTCCTTTTTCATTAGAACCTGATCCTGTGTAGAAAGGTGCTAAAACCTGCCTAAGCATAGTTCCCAAGCTATCCAGACAAACACTGCATTGTACTTCATATTGTCTCTCTCTCCAACCGTCTGTGTTTCACCTCAGCTCTACCCCAGCTTTAACTCAATGACCTGTAAACACTTACAGTAGCTGTGAGGTAGTTAGAGAGAGAGAGAGAGAGAGAGAGAGAGAGAGAGAGAGATAATGAGAGGGCCTTCGCCCCTGCTCTTCCTCAATCTAATCCTCCACTCAGGCCTGGACTATGTCCCAAATCACACCACATTCCCTACATAGTGCACTTGTTTTGACTAGGGCCCATAGTAGTGCACTAGAAAGGGAATAGGTTGCCATTTGGGATGTAACCCTTATGTTTGGAGCTGAAACTCATACAGGCCTCAACAGAAACATATGCCTCTGATTGCAATCTCCACATTAGCTGCAGAGTCTTTCATTTCCCTAATGTGAGCGTGGTCCACACTGCCAAAAGCAGCGGTTGTAGTGCCCCTGCCAGCCTGCCATGCAGCCACAATCCCAGCACTGACATGTACTCTGCTGTTCACTGACCGCTGCCCACTGCCCTTCATGTGCACACACACACACGCACACGCACACACACACACACACACACACACACACACACACACACACACACACACACACACACACACACACACACACACACACACACACACACACACACATGCACCCAAGTGAGCATCTGAACCATCATCATAATCTCAGAGGATAATTTACTTTCAGCTTTGTATCTGCAAGTATTTCACACACACACCTACACACTCTTACACACACTTAATTCAAAATCAAACACACCATCGGTACACATGTATGCATCTCTCACACATAAACCACAGCTACATTAACCAAACTGTTCTCTGAAATGAATGCCATTGTGTCTACCTTGTTCCATGTGTCAAACATGCACAGCATTGTGAATGAGGGCACTGAGATGAAAGGAAAGCCCTGTCATATTCAAACACTACAGACAGGCAATTTATTACTTTTTTCACAGACCGAAAAAGAGGACTCAAAATCTCATCTTGAACATGGAAAATGGTTGTCAGGGTAACTCAGGGTCCTTTTGATTAATGGATGACATCTGATTAACTTTTGATTAAGTTTTCAATGAGTTTCTTCCTCCTGTCTTTTCTGCTCTGGGACACGGATATCAACGTCAGAATAATTAGAAAATCTGTTAAAATAATAAATCAATTATCAACAGAAGTAATAGCTGGAATATTGAAATGAAACGTCGTTGATAATTGACATACAAACCCAACAAAACCTCTACCTGTCTAACTGAAAATATGAACCTTTGACTCTGCTACCTCAGTCTATTCTTTCATATTCTTTGGGTTCAGAATGCGGCTTTATTCGCGTCCCAACGGGGAATATAATAAAATGAGAAAAGGAGACAGACAATAAAAAGGCTGCACATTGTGTGTGATTTGGTGACACACGGCACAGACCTTACTATGAGGATGTGGCTCAAATGGCACCCTGTTACCTACATAGTGCACTACTTTTTTGACCAGAGCCCTATGGGGAATAAAGGGAATTTGAACAGAGCCCTATTCACTATAAAGAGAATAGGATGCTATTTGGACTCAACAGTGTGTTTTAAACCCAATGACCGCAGAGGAGAGGAGAGGCTGGGGAGAGATACTTGGATCTAAAATCAAAGCGGGGTGCGAGGCAGGGGGACAGTAAAGAGAGTCCCAGAGACCCTGGGAGACTGTGAGAGACAGAGAGCGAGTGGGGTGAGAGATGGGTGTGTGGGGTGAGAGAAGGGTGAGACATTGGCCTGGGAGGCCAGTTAGGGTCATAGGTGGTGTGGAAGAAGGGGCTTCTTTTCATGGCTCTGGTGAAAAGTAGTGCACTATGTAGGGAATAGGGTGCCATTTGGGACGCAAATGTATCATCACGTTCAAACCTTCACATGTCCCCACTGACACTCTCTTCTCTGCTGGACTACAGGTCAACTCTCAACACTCTGTTGGACTCAATACTCTGCTAGACTGCAGGTCAACTCTCAATACTCTGTTGGACTCAATACTCTGCTAGACTGCAGGTCAACTCTCAATACTCTCTAGACTGCAGGTCAACTCTCAATACTCTGCTAGACTGCAGGTCAACTCTCAATACTCTCATAGACTGCAGGTCAATTCTTAATCCTCTGCTGGACTGCAGGTCAACTCTCAGCCCTCTGCTGGACTGCAGGGCAACTCTCATCCCTCTGCTGGACTGCAGGTCAACTCTCAGCCCTCTGTTGGACTGCAGGTCAACTCTCAATACTCAATACTAGGGAGTTGGTCCCCCTTTGCTGCTATAACAGCCTCCACTCTTCTGGGAAGGCTTTCCACTAGAATATTGGAACATTTCTGCGGGGACTTGCTTCCATTCAGCCACAAGAGCATTAGTGAGGTCGGGCACTGATGTTGGGCGATTAGGCCTGGCTAGCAGTCGGCGTTCCAATTCATCCCAAAGGTGTTCAATGGGGTTGAGGTCAGGGCTCTGTGCAGGCCAGTCAAGTTCTTCCACACTGATCTCGACAAACCATTTCTGTATGGACCTCGCTTTGTGAACGGGGACATTGTGATGCTGAAACAGGAAAGGGCCTTCCCCAAACTGTTGCCACAAAGCTGGAAGCACAGAATCGTCTAGAATGTAATTGTAAGCTGTAGCGTTAAGATTTCCCTTCACTGGAACTAAGGGGCCTAGCTCGAACCATGAAAAACACCCCATACCATTATTCCTCTTCCACCAAACGTTACTGTTGGCACTATGCATTGGGGCAGGTAGTGTTCTCCTGGCATCCGCCAAACCCAGATTTGTCCGTCGGACTGTCAGATGGTGAAGTGTGATTCATCTCTCCAGAGAATGCATTTCCACTGCTCCAGAATCCAATAGCAGCGAGCTTTACACCACTTCAGCCGACGCCTGGTATTGCACATGGTGATCTTAGGCTTGTGTGTGGCTGCTCAGCCATGGAAACCCATTTAATGAAGCTCCCGACGAACAGTTATTGTGCTGACGTTGCTTCCAGAGGCAGTTTGGTACTCGGTTGGGAGTGTTGCAACCGAGGACAGACACATTTTATGAGCTACAAGCTTCAGCACTCGGCGGTCCCATTCTGTGAGCTTGTGTGGCCTACCACTTCGCGGCTGAGCCGTTGTTGCTCCTAGATGTTTCCACTTCACAATAACAGCACATACAGTTGACTGGGGCAGCTCTAGAAGGGCAGAAATTTGACAAACTGATTTGTTGGAAAGGTGGCATTCTATGACGGTGCCACGTTGAAAGTCACTGAGATCAATGTTTGTCTATGGAGATTGCATGGCTGTGTGCTCGATTTTATACACTTGTCAGCAACGGGTGTGGCTGAAATAGCCATATCCACTAATTTGAAGGGGTGTCCACATGCTTTTGTATATATAGTGTAAATCGCTGCAGATACACACATGCAGGATTTTGTATTATAATATATTTCCACAGTTTTTTGGTCTTTTTGTTTGTTATTGCATGGTGAATATAACACATATAAATTATATTACAATAGATGGAAACAGCAACAAAATACCAAGCCCTTTACTCAGAGAGAGTAAAAAGAAAGAATACTTTAATTCCTACTGACCTGTGGTTTAATGACATTAACTAGCCCTGCTCCACTCCACTAATAGTTGAAGCTTTATTCAATTGAATGGGCCCGGACATTAAGAGGTTCTTAATGCTGGTTTAAGGGTGGCGGGGACGCTGCTGTGATTAGATGTGACTGCATGATAATGGAAGCGCTAACGCAATGACATCGCAGTTCATGTCACGCAAAGGTTGCGGCCCTGGCAAATTCTTAATGAGCTTCAAAATGTCAGCGAGCTAACCTTGGGTCCAAATAAGGGCATATATCTGGGATTAGAATGCTGCCCGTGTAGCCATGACTATGCTACTTGCTCAAGCAGAGGCCTGGGAGGGAGGAAACAGTTTTGGAGAGCCAAATCTGTGTCTGAAGCTTAAAATTAGCAGTGGATGCTGTGGCAGAAATGTACGTCTCGACGTGTATATTAACAATTTTAATCAGCAACTGAGCTGTGGGTGTTTTCAGTACCTAGCCCTAACATTGAAAAGTGAGGCAGCATGTGATGATGTGTATAGGTTAATGCTGTATTTGATCCGAGCCAATAATTATGTTATAGTCCATTGTTATTCCATATCTTTCCAGCTGTGTTTGGTTTTTAGCAGATCAAACATAAAAGCTACATGTTGTTTTGATATTCTAAGCAGACATATTATATATCATATCTTGAACTTTCAAGCAGTGTGCAATGCTCTTGAGTTTGTTTGTGTGTGTCTCAATAGGGGTTATAAAACATCCTTATTAGAGCATAGGGCCATGGTGTGTGTGTGTGTGTGACGGAAGTCCTTGAGCTGTTTGAAACACAAGTGCAGCTCCCCAACGCGGGCCAGGATGAGTTCTATTCAAGCCCCCTGAGCCAGGAGAAGGAGAGGCCAGACTGTGCCACATCCAGACCTCCAGCCCGGGTCTCCGGAGGTACAATTATCCAAACTCATTTAGCGGGGAGAGAAAGTGCTCCCCTGCGCCACCCTTCTACCCTCTGTCATTAACAGTAACAGAGCTGTCAACTGACAGAATGGAGAGTTGTCACGTTCGTTGTGTAAAGGATCGGACCAAAGTGCAGCGTAGTATGCGTACATAGTCCTTTATTTTAATAAACACAGACAAAATAACAAAATCCAACAGAACGTGAAGTTCAAAAGGCTAAACATCAAACAAGCCAAACAGAAACAAGATCCCACAACATAGGTAGGCAACATGGCTGCCTAAGTATGACCCCCAATCAGAGATAACGACCGACAGCTGCCTCTGATTGGGAACCACACCCGGCCAACATAGAAATATATAAATTAGATTTCACACCCTGACCAACTCAACTAGAGAGTGCGGACTCCGGCCGCAAAAACCTGACTCATTAGGGGAGGGTCCGGGTGGGCATCTAACCTCGGTGGCGGCTCTGGCTCCGGCTTCGGACGTGACGTGGGCAGTAAACTCTTCTCCCATCCTGCCTCCCCTTTGCACGCCCAGTCCGGTCTGGACCCCGGCACAATGCTCCCCCTCTCAGTCCTCCCACAATGCACCAAGCCCTGTCTGGACCCTGGTGTGGGAGCCCTCGACCCTGGAGAGGGGCTGACGTCTGGTCCCGGCCCAGCAGTCCTCCCGCGATGCACCAAGTCCTGTCTGGACCCTGGTGTGGGAGACCCCGACCCTGGAGAGGGGTTGACGTCTGGCTCCGGCTTGGTCCCCGGTGGAGCAGATGGCACCGGCATGGGGGAAGAGCAGACGACCGGACCCGGACTAGGCACCGGTGAAGCGGACTGCCCCGGCTCTGGTAGGGAGCAGATAACCGGAGCTGGACTAAGCACCGGTGGAGCGGACTGCTCTGGCACTGGAGTCACAGGAGGCTTCGTGCCATGGATCATCACTGGAGGCTTCGTGCCATGGATCATCACTGGAGGCTTCGTGCCATGGATCATCACTGGAGGCTTCGGGCCATGGATCATCACTGGAGGCTTCGTGCCATGGATCATCACTGGAGGCTTCGGGCCATGGATCATCACTGGTTTGGTGTGAGGTGCAGTCACGGGCCGTACCGGTCTGTGAAGGCGCACTGGCGAACAGTGCGTAAAGCCGGCGCATAGCCTGGTGCCTGCACGGTCACACGCTCCTCAAAGCGAGTGCGGGGAGTTGGCTCTGCTAAACCTGGCTCCGCCAGCCTCTGCTCTAAGGACCGAGCTCTCTGCTGCTGGAGGGTTAACTCCTCTCTCAGCTCCTCCTGTTGCCTGGCCAGCTCCTCTCTCCATGCATCCACTGACTCCTTCTCCCTGTGGGCCTCCTGCAGCGCCTCCTTCTGAAGGGAGAGCTCCTGCTCCCTCTTAACTAACAGCTCCCGTAAGGCGGTGGTCTCCTCTCTCAGAGTACTGAGCTGCAGGTCTTGGAGGGCATCTATCATAGCGGCTTCTTCTACAGCTATCTCCCTCTCCACAATCAGCCCTTCCAGGGCCTCCTGCTGCTCCGCCAACCACCACGTGTGCCCCCCCAAAACAAATTATTGGGGCTGCCTCTCGGCTTCCTTCGCGGTCTTGAAATACGATGTCGCTGTTGATCCTTTCCTGCCTGGGCTTCTTCCTTCGCCCAGGGTCCCTTACCGGCCAATATCTCCTCCCATGTCCAGAATGTTTTCCCCACCTGTGTCCAGCATGTCTGCTCCACCTGGCCACGCTGCTTGGTCCGTTGGTGGTGGGATCTTCTGTCACGTTCGTTGTGTAAAGGATCGGACCAAGGTGCAGCGTGGTATGCGTACATAGTCGTTTATTTTAATAAACACCGACAAAATAACAAAATCCAACAGAACATGAAGTTCAAAAAGCTAAACATCAAACAGAAACAAGATCCCACAACTAAGGTAGGCAACATGGCTGCCTAAGTATTTACATTTACGTAATTTAGCAGACGCTCTTATCCAGAGCGACGTACAGTTAGTGAGTGCATACATTATTATTTATTTTATTTCATACTGCCCCCCCCCCCGTGGGAACAGTGCCTTAGACCACTGTGCCAATCAGAGACAACGACCAACAGCTGCCTCTGATTGGGAACCACACCCGGCCAACATAGAAATATATAAATTAGATTTCACACCCTGACCAACTCAACTAGGGATCTCAATGTCAGGGCGTGACAAGAGTGAACTGGGTCCCATCTTATCAGTCATTAGCTGTTGGGAAATGCAACACAAGAAGGGAAATTGACATTTCGGTTTAACAATGCATATCTTCACTCTCAATATTTATGTTGGGAAATGTACTGATAACCCTACTTGCAGTGCAAACTGAATGTGATTTACAGTCACATAGGTAGTGTAGTTGACACTTTGTCAGCTGATATATTTTTTCTGGTTTGAGTCATAGAAGATAGATCCGATATCATTATCTTGCTATCATCTTTTTGTCTCGTCAATATTACATCTTCCCCACTTATAATGAATTCCATTTGATGGTTTATCGTTTGTATTTGAGACCATAATTGAATGGTGTGGCTGTAGTATAGTATCCATCAAACATTGATTGTGCCCTCCCATCAAAGTGAACCTGATGGTTCTGATTAGAGTAGAAATCAACTGCACTCAAGCAGCACTCAAGACTTGGCTAAGGGTCGGAGAACCCTTTCTCCGACCAATAGGCACTCCAGGATACCCTCATCTACACCACTGATGAATGGAGGACAGTATAAGAGCCTTACCTTTTACCCCACTTGTAGTTACTTTATAAAATGGTCCCAGTGATCTAGAGGTTAAGTACATCTTGGAGAGCCTGTCAGCGAAGGTATCTTTCAACCCCAGAGGCTAAACACCATTACTAAACACCATTACTCACACACTGAGGTGGGAAGAAACTAACAGGGAAATATAGCTGTTATATTAGCGGTACCATCATAGAGATCCTATCATTCACTTGTTCACATGTCCTACTTGTACATTATATGGGTACCATCCCTGTGACACCTTACTGTACGGTTATTGTTTAATTAGATCAGGTATGGGCATCTGGTGGCCTCCTCTTTTGAAGGCCTTCGGTTCTTTGGGAATTCAGTCAGGGTCTCAACTTACTGATGTTGCGAGATAGAATAGTAGAATACACAAGGTGCAATTGCGAAATTTGGCTGTGCATCAGCAGTTTTTCACTTGTTATGTAAGTCAATGATAGTCAGTCAATTAGCCCATGTCAGCTAACATTTTTAGATTGTTAAGTTAGTTTTGCGGCCAGCTATCTAAACTTGTTATCATGGTCGAATTACTTGCTGGGGGGCCTCCATTGATTTTGTTAGTCAGTCTCACTCAAATGCAAAAAATGCAAACATTTCTCTCTGTCCCATGGCAAAATGAGTGGAATTGCATGCAATTAGTTATGTTATACATTTAATGTTTTATTTTTCTTCCCTCCGTGATGAAAGTAATGATTCCAGTTCTCTGTACAAGGTCAAATGAAGCAGGCGGAATTTTAATGTATGTGCATGCATTGTAACTTAGCGGAATGTTTAATTTAAACCAAACCAACAGTGTAGATTATTTTATTTAGATTCATGTGAAAACCCAGAAAGCACATGCTCTTGAATCAATGTATTTTATTGAGTGGACATGATCGAACAAGTATGTCCTGTATTCTCCCTTTTCCCAGTAAACATCTTTCATTGTGTGGATATGCAGGTTAAAGGCTGTGCCATTTAATAAATACTATTCCAATTACACTGAATTCTGTTAGTTGGCTTTTTCCATGTATGAGATTGAGACGTTTCCGGCCTTGTTTGGCTGCTGTAAGTGAATTCTAAATGGAACTCCATCTGATCTCAACATGACCCCAGAGTCTGTGTTTTCATGGAGCTTATCCACCATATGCAGTTAATTACCCTTATGGAAAAACCACATGAATTTAACATGTGAACACACGTGAAGTGTTCCAAAACACGTTTTCACATTTACCAAACACTCTTATCCAGAGCGACTCAAGGGCACATCGACAGATTTTTCACCTAGTCAGCTCAGGGATTTGAACCAGTGACTTTTGGTTACTGGCCCTGCGCTCTTAACCGCTCGGCTACCTGCCACCCTGCAGCCAACAAAATGTAATGTGAAATCATGTGGGTAACCCCTAAAATAATTCCTGTCAATTAAGTAATCTGTTCTAATTGCTGTACAAAACTGACAGTATGGTCCTGTACTGTAGTACAGTATGTAATAGCATGTTCATTGTTCATCTGTTAAAACCCAAGTCATTATCTTTGGGCATTGAGAAATTAAAACTCAATTTGAACTAGTATACTGACAATATACTGTATTTGCTAATACCATACCATTTGTTTATCTTAAATGGCACGTTTTATCATGGTTGTAAGACAAAGAGGGCTTACTTAGTAAGTGTTACACAGGGACAGTTCCTCTAGAAAACCCACTGCTAGAGAAGCTAGTTCCACACAATGATGATGGGGTTAAAGCTGCAATATGTAACTTTTTCACATAGATATGTGCGTTATAGATCTGATATTCTTACAGTACATTTAAATTTTAAAATGTTTAGTCATTTAGCAGACACTCTTATCCAGAGCGACTTACAGTTAGTGAGTGCATACATTTTCTTTTTTTTCTTTTTTATACAGTACAATATATCCACGAACGCTGTGCTATCCCTGAATTGACAAAAAAATTTGGCATCTTAAATCCAGTAATTGGTGATGGTAATAAGCTTTGTTGACTGATGGTGTAGCATTTGTATGGTTGATTTAGCTTGTTTACTAAGATCGGAAAAAAAATTGACTGCTCAAACTAGACAAATCTATCTTACGGCCATCTTACTACGGCTACAGCTAAAATCCCTAGTTTTCCTCAATACTGTAGCATACCCTGACCTCAACGTTTAATACCCAATAACCATCTGATGTGATTAACAGTGATCGCCACATCTTGGACCGGAGCGGTCACCAAAGCCTATCTTAAGCAGAATCTATTAACCTTAACGCAGCACAAATGCACAAGTCAATGCGCCTTAATGTAAGCTGATGGCACTGCGCCAAACCCCTCTCTGAGTGGAAAAATGTTTATATTGCACGTGGAGGTAATGCCAGTGATACATGTAAGCCAAGACAAGCAGGCCCAGCGGGTCTCCCTTTAATAACCTATAGCTCTTGCTGGGAGCAGTGAGCAGGCCAAGAGGGAGGAAGGTGAAACCCAACAGGCCTTAATCCACCAGGCTGTTTTGATTCTGTCAGCCATCATTTCCTGTCATCTCTGATAACCTGACAAGTCCTGTAAATCAAACGTCCAGAGTTCAAATGCAGCGGCCGCGGAATTGTGTGTTTAAAGAAACTGCATATCCATATGAAACTGTATATGGCCGAATCTTTGTAATGTGAGTTTTATGTGTAGGTGTGTGTGGGGGGGCTTGTCCCCCTTGGAGTTGATTTATTTCCTGGTTCAGGTCGGTTCTGTTTCGCGTTTGAACAGTTGGCCCCTCTAAGACCCTATCCCGGGAAAGATGACCTCCTGTAGAATTTCCGAAATCTGGACGCGAGGAGGGCACACCTGTCATGTTGGTTCCCTTCAAGGTAGAGTTAAGGTCTTAAGGCAACATGTTCTCCCCATGAACAAAATCTCCTGTTGATTCGGGATTCATGGCCAAATACACAAATAGGTTACTTTACTTAATGTCATGAACTTTGGCTACTTAACATAAGCACGATAACACATTCCATAATAAGGCAAGGCCCTTGGTTTCATTCAATTCAAAGTACAGCAGTGCTACAACACATACAGTATGTAGTATAATAGCATGCTGTCTTGTCATCGTGACACCACTAGTTCAATGGGTGACTGTACAGAAGTACAACCAGAGGACATACCCTAACCAGTATTTACAGTGAGGGAAAAAAGTATTTGATCCCCTGCTGATTTTGTACGTTTGCCCACTGACAAAGAAATGATCAGTCTATAATTTTAATGGTAGGTTTATTTGAACATTGAGAGACAGAATAACAACAAAAAAATCCAGAAAAACACATGTCAAAAATGTTATAAATTGATTTGCATTTTAATGAGGGAAATAAGTATTTGACCCCCTCTCAGTCAGAAAGATTTCTGGCTCCCAGGTGTCTTTTATACAGGTAACGAGCTGAGATTAGGAGCACACTCTTAAAGGGAGTGCTCCTAATCTTAGTTTGTTACCTGTATAAAAGACACCTGTCCACAGAAGCAATCAATCAATCAGATTCCAAACTCTCCACCATGGCCAAGACCAAAGAGCTCTCCAAGAATGTCAGGGACAAGATTGTAGACCTACACAAGGCTGGAATGGGCTACAAGACCATCGCCAAGCAGCTTGGTGAGAAGGTGACAACAGTTGGTGCGATTATTCGCAAATGGAAGAAACACTAAATAACTGTCAATCTCCCTCGGCCTGGGGCTCCATGCAAGATCTCACCTCGTGGAGTTGCAATGATTATGAGAACAGTGAGAAATCAGCCCAGAACTACACAGAAGGATCTTGTCAATGATCTCAAGGCAGCTGGGACCATAGTCACCAAGAAATCAATTGGTAACACACTACGCTGTGAAGGACTGAAATCCTGCAGCGCCCGCAAGGTCCCCCTGCTCAAGAAAGCACATATATAGGGCCATCTGAAGTTTGCCAATGAACATCTGAATGATTCAGAGGAGAACTGGGTGAAAGTGTTGTGGTCAGATGAGACCAAAATCGAGCTCTTTGGCATCAACTCAACTCGCCGTGTTTGGAGGAGAAGGAATGCTGCCTATGACCCCAAGAACACCATCCCCACCGTCAAAAATGGAGGTGGAAACATTATGCTTTGGGGGTGTTTTTCTGCTAAGGGGACAGGACAACTTCACTGCATCAAAGGGACGATGGACGGGGCCATGTACCGTCAAATCTTGGGTGAGAATCTCCTTCCCTCTGCCAGGGCATTGAAAATGGGTCGTGGATGGGTATTCCAGCATGACAATGACCCAAAACACATGGCCAAGGCAACAAAGGAGTGGCTCAAGAAGAAGCACATTAAGGTCCTGGAGTGGCCTAGCCTGTCTCCAGACCTTAATCCCATAGAAAATATGGGAGTTCAAGGTTCGAGTTGCCAAACGTCAGCCTCGAAACCTTAATAACTTGGAGAAGATCTGCAAAGAAGAGTGGAACAAAATCCCTCCTGAGATGTGTGCAAACCTGGTGGCTAACTACAAGAAACGTCTAACCTCTGTGATTTTCAACAAGGGTTTTGCCACCAAGTACTAAGCCATGTTTTGCAGAGGGGTCAAATACTTATTTCCCTCATTAAAATGCTAATCAATTTATAAAAATTTTGACATGCGTTTTTCTGGATGTTTTTGTTGTTATTCTGTCTCTCACTGTTCAAATAAACCTACCATTAAAATTATAGACTGACCATGTCTTTGTCAGTGGGCAAACGTACAAAATCAGTAGGGGATCAAATACTTTTTTCCCTCACTGTATGTAAAAAACAGAAACACAACGTCTCATGACAGTTTGTGTCTTCAAGGCATAGGAACAGTGCAGTGGCATGCTGTAACATGTATGACAGCTGTTTAATATATTCCTGGTGAATCTGTCCCTCACTTACCCTTGACCGCTCTGGGGTCAAGCCCTCACATCGTTCCGTTGCCTGTGGGGGACTCCAGTTAATCACTGTTTACTCTGAGACGAATTGCTCTTAGAGTGAAGGACTGTGGCAGTAGTATACAGTATTAGCGCCTTGGACAGTATTGTGGATGAGAGACAGGTGTAAAGCTCTATCAGACCAATCCTTCATCTGATGCACTTATATTTCACTTGTACACAGATATACAGTTGTTACTCCCAAACACAATGATGCACAGGTGGATTAAATCAGAAGTATTTCATTCTTCCCATCAATCACCGAATGCCTGTACACTTGTCAAAACCAGCCATTCATTCACCAACACAAAATGTAGTTCATGTGATACATCATAACTGGGGACCAGAGTTATTCATGGTCCCAACGTGTGTATTTTAGTGCTGCTCCCCAATGGCGGAAAAGCCAAAGACACTCCCTTCATTTTTCATGTCACCAACCAAGCGTATGATATGGCTCAGTCTAAGTGAGGCTGTTCAAACACTGATAACAGGACTGACATCCAAGGTCAAACGATAATTCATCGGGAACTAAAAGCGGCCACTTTACAAACATTGCGTTGCATAACTAACCAGGCTTTGTTTACTGATAAACTCCCTACAAAATAACACAGTAATCTAGTTTCACCAATGTTAACATGCATGTGTTTTTGTTTTATCTCAACTTTTCTGCAGCAACATTGATGTACATCATTTAGGGGCATATTGGATAACAACTTATTCATGAGGATGATGAAAGGGATATGAAGAAAGTTACCCGCCATCAAACCTGTAGCCCTTTACACTCAAACCCGTATACGGGTTGAAAATGGCAGATTTCGACACTGATAAGCCCCTAAATAGAAACACAGTGGCTGTACAGTAACATGCTAAACATGTCATCAGAGCTCAGGTTCTCCGCTTCACAGGTCTGCATGGGTTTTTACTGACAGCCATCTTGAACTTGAGCTCCGCGAGCGACAAAAGGTTCCCCTGTCCCTCCAGTTAATTGGGCAACTTTTGCAAATATTTTGTTGTTTGAGATAAGGGAAACGCTGTAAATGTGTTTTGAAAGATGAGACTTTGAGGATTATAATAAATACCACTTTGATGTCATAGAAGCAAGCCAAACATCCACTATGTTTGTTATATTGTGAAGAAAATTTGCCGTGGACCACTAATCTGAATGGACTCATGACTCCATTCTATGCGCACCAAAATTACGATCTGCTTCTCTGAATAGCCTTGTAAAAGCCTAACACTGTATGATCATACTTTAGAATTTAGCTAGACATGTTGGCAATAGAACAAGCTTTCGCATTATGCCCACCTGACCCGGATTGTGATTTATAACGGACTGTTTTTGGATTGCGTAAATAACAACAGTAATTGTGTAAAGGTGGGGAAGCAGGGCCGTGTGCTTGCTCTAGTTCCTCGATGGCACAGCTAGGAGTGCTCAAATAAGCACCTCATAGTTCAGTCATAAAAGTGCATTAGAATGACCTAGGAACTGTGCACACTTTGGAGATTTGTGTGGCCACTTGTAAACACCAGTTAGACCTCTCACTCAAACCAATGTAATTTTTTTGTCTTATGTTGCACCTACCCCATATTTTTCAATAACATTCATGTTACTGAATGTATCCAGAGTATTTTCAGATTTCATTATCAACAAGCGCGGCAGAAAGTACAGTAAAAGTAAAATGCACATAAAATCAACAGTCTAATATTTGGATTCAGTCTTGCGTCAGATGAACTGTTGTCTCCTCTCCTTTAATCTTAGAATTTTCCCATAATCTCCAAACTGTTCCCTTTTAATTGCTATAATGGTTATGCATATTCTTTCCATATTTCTTCTGTAAGAAACATTTCAATTTCGCTCTATCCATACAGGCCAATTCCCACGAGTGTAATTTTTCAGGTTGTTAGCACAGTTAAAGGAGCCATAGCATTGATTCCTGGTACAAAAAAACTAGCGTTTTGAAAGACCCATCTCTCCTAAGGGAGACCAAGAGACACAGAGCAGGAGTGCACTAATTGAATCATTTTATTTATTTAATTGTCTACCACAAAAATATCAATACATATGTTCAGCTCTTTGGGGACTTAATTTGTGTGTAAATGTATGAGGGAATACATGGCCAAAAATCTCCAGTTGAGTTTGTGTTACAGTGGCACTTTCTGCCTCTCAGGGGAGGTGGTGTCGAGTGCCTTACAAGGTGCTGTAGCATACAGAAGCATAATTATATTACCCCCGAATACTCTCAAATTAAAGCTGACAGTCTGCACTTTAACCTCATTTCAAATCCAAAGTGCTGGAGTACAGAGCCAAAACAACACAAAATGTGTCACAGTCCCAATACATTTGGAGCTCACTGTATGTCACTTACACCTGTTCTAAATGAATTCCAGACGTTCATTTGACCGTGAGGTAAGACATAAAGTAGGGCAATATGGCACAAATACACATGATTATCCTCCCTAGATACGAATCTTGTAGGTAAAGCAGAGTTGATTAACTGTTTTTCTTACGGTACCTTGTTCTCATTTGTTAGCCTCCACTGGCGTGTCTCAGTGCTGTGTCATTCTTAAGGTACCCTGTTCTTATTTGTTAGCCTCCACGGGATTGTCTCAGCACTGTGTCGTTCTTAAAGTACCCTGTTCTCATTTGTTAGCCTCCACGGGAGTGTTACAGTGCTGTGTCGTTCTAACGGTACCCTGTTCTCAGTTGTTAGCCTCCACGGGAGTGTCTCAGCACTGTGTCGTTCTAACAGTACCCTGTTCTCAGTTGTTAGCCTCCATGGGAGTGTCTCAGTGCTGTGTCATTCTAACGGTACCCTGTTCTCATTTGTTAGCCTCCACGGGAGTGTCTCAGCGCTGTGTCATTCTTACTGTACCCTGTTCTCATTTGTTAGCCTCCACAGGAGTGTCTCAGCGCTGTGTACATAAAGTTGCTGCTACCGTCTCTTATGCCCGAAAAGAGCTTCTGGATATCAGAACAGCAATGACAAAAAAAATGTGATTAAGGGCTCGTAAGTAAGCATTTCACGGTAAGGTCTACACCTGTTGTATTCAGCGCATGTGACCAATAACATTTAGAATTTGATTTGATTTGTGTCGTTCTTACGGTACCCTGTTCTCATTTGGTAGCCTCCACTTGAGTGTCTCTGCGCTGTGTTACACGGTAAGAGAGAGGCTTGGCAGCATAATTTTTATTCATCCATAAGCACCTGGCAGAAACCAATGTTATTTATATATTTATCTGTGACATTTTCTGGGAGGAGCGATGAATCATCTTTGCTGTTGAGCAGCTGAAAGTGTTAGTATTACAAACACAGTTCATTTATTTCTGCACCAACTGGTAGACTGTTCATTATTATCTACCTTCAGAGATTATTATTATTATTATTATTATTATTATTATAAAAATACCTAAAGGAAGCAACAGTGTAATCACAAAGACCAGTGGTAAATAATATGAAAGAAAATCCATCTTTTTATGGCTGCATCAAGGCTGTCAGATTTTTTCCAACACTTTGATGGTGGAGCATCTTCATGAGGGAGCTGTGAAATCCATAATGATCATGTCATTCAATTATTAAATCAGATGTCAATCATCATTGAATTATAAATTATACAAAACCCTATCCTCAGATGGTACATGTTGGACAATGTTGACTTCACAAGAGTAGCTGCAATTGATCACTGCTAGAAGTGAATCACATTTAAAAGGTTGTTTAGATGGACTTTTTCAAGATGTGTAAGAGCATTTTGTAATCTCGTTTTGGTGCTTTCATGTATCTGAATGGCCCTCATCCAGCTTTTAAAGCACCCTGCAACAGATGAAGAGGGCAGTATGTGGGCTTACTTGGGTGAAAGGGATCATCAAGCTCCATGCTCACTCATACAAAAAATGTCAACCATGTGTGTTTTACCATCTCTGTTCTTACAGTGGTTTAAATTTAACCTCTACGGGATCGGTGTCTCGTATATGGGACAGTTGAGCTAACGTGCGCTAATGTGATTAGCATGACTGTTGTAAGTAACAGCAAACTTTCCAGGACATAGATATGTCTTACATGGGCAGAAAGCTTAAATTCTTGTTAATCTAACTGCACTGTCCAATTTACAGTAGCTATAACAGTGAAAAAATACCATGCTATTGTTTGAGGAGAGTGCACAACAACAAAAAACTTATCACGGCAACTGGTTTGATACATTCACCTCTGAAGGTAAATAATGTATTTACATTCAGTAATCTTGCTCTGATTTGTCATCCTGAGGGCCAGAGATAAAATGTAGCATAGTTTTGTTAAATAAAATCAATTTATATATTCAAATGTAGGAACTGGGTTCTACAGTTTGAACCCTTGCTGTCTCTGGCTCCACACCCACCTCGACCGGCCGTCTAAATGTGTGAAAGTTAGTGTATAAGCTAATGATCCATCATGTATGACATTCCTGGGAGTTTGTAAACTTACATTTTCTATTACCATATCATTTTTGTATGTTCTCTATATTTATGTACTTGAAAATATATCAATTGACCAATTCGGCACATTTGGGCAGACTTGATACAAAATATTCCAGTATTGCAATGCTTCACTGGATCAATCTGAAACTTTGCACACACATCTAAATTGCGCCTAAACTCAAATCAAATCAAATCAAATTTTATTGGTCACATGCGCCGAATACAACAGGTGCAGACATTACAGTGACATGCTTACTTACAGCCCTTAACCAACAGTGCATTTATTTTTAACAACAAAAGTAAAAATAAAACAACAACAAAAAAAGTGTTGAGAAAAAAAAGAGCAGAAGTAAAATAAAGTGACAGTAGGGAGGCTATATATACAGGGGGGTACCGTTGCAGAGTCAATGTGCGGGGGCACCAGCTAGTTGAGGTAGTTGAGGTAATATGTACATGTGGGTAGAGTTAAAGTGACTATGAATAAATACTTAACAGAGTAGCAGCAGCGTAAAAAGGATGGGGTGGGGGGGCAGTGCAAATAGTCCGGGTAGCCATGATTAGCTGTTCAGGAGTCTTATGGCTTGGGGGTAGAAGCTGTTGAGAAGTCTTTTTGACCTAGACTTGGCACTCCGGTACCGCTTGCCGTGCGGTAGCAGAGAGAACAGTCTATGACTAGGGTGGCTGGAGTCTTTGACAATTTTGAGGGCCTTCCTCTGACACCGCCTGGTATAGAGGTCCTGGATGGCAGGAAGCTTTGCCCCAGTGATGTACTGGGCCGTACGCACTACCCTCTGTAGTGCCTTGCGGTCGGAGGCCAAGCAGTTGCCATACCAGGCAGTGATGCAACCAGTCAGGATGCTCTCGATGGTGCAGCTGTATAATTTTTTTAGGATCTGAGGACCCATGCCAAATCTTTTCAGTCTCCTGAGGGGGAATAGGCTTTGTCGTGCCCTCTTCACGACTGTCTTGGTGTGTTTGGACCATGATAGTTCGTTGGTGATGTGGACACCAAGGAACTTGAAGCTCTCAACCTGTTCCACTACAGCCCCGTCGATGAGAATGGGGGCGTGCTCAGTCCTCTTTTTTTTCCTGTAGTCCACAATCATCTCCTTTGTCTTGGTCACGTTGAGGGAGAGGTTGTTGTCCTGGCACCACACGGCCAGGTCTCTGACCTCCTCCCTATAAGCTGTCTCATCGTTGTCGGTGATCAGGCCTACCACTGTTGTGTCGTCGGCAAACTTAATGATGGTTTTGGAGTCGTGCCTGGCCATGCAGTCATGGGTGAACAGAGAGTACAGGAGGGGACTGAGCACGCACCCCTGAGGGATCCCCGTGTTGAGGATCAGTGTGGCAGATGTGTTGTTACCTACCCTTACCAACTGGGTGCGGCCCGTCAGGAAGTCCAGGATCCAGTTGCAGAGGGAGGTGTTTAGTCCCAGGATCCTTAGCTTAGTGATGAGCTTAGAGGGCACTATGGTGTTGAATGCTGAGCTGTAGTCAATGAATAGCGATATTATATTGTGATGATGAAAAAAATGAATAGAAAACGCATTTTTTTTGTTTGTATTATCTTTTACAGGATCTAATGTGTTATTTTCTCCTACATTAATTTCACAATTCCACAAACTTCAAAGTGTTTCCTTTCAAATGGTATCAAGAATATGCATATCCTTGCATCAGGTCCTGAGCTACAGCCAGTTAGATTTGGGTATGTCATTTTAGGCGAAAATTGAAAAAAAGGGTCCAATCCTTAAGAGGTTAAAGGAAGATCAGTAATACAAGAATAGATCCCTATTTTCACATTTTGGCAATCAAACTTTTGGCAGTGGGTATATCTTCGATTGTCTCCTGTTTCCACATAAAAGCCATGTGTTATTCTGCAAAATAAATTAAACTTTGTTGACAGATGTTAAATGTTTTTGTTTATTGTATTTGTTTCTAAATCTATCTCAAATAAAAATTTCTCTGTTGGTGGAAATGTTCCTCAAATCATCTAAAGTGAGACATCACATGCAGGTTGAAAGCCAAGGAATTCATTATTACTCTATAGCCTGAATTTTCTGAGAAAACTTTGAAATGGTAATGACTGTTTTCTTTCACTGTAGCTTTGAACGTGGCTTCTGCGTATCCGTGTTGGATCATGAGAAGATCATTCCTCGATATGCCCACTAGGCAGCATAATACATATTTTGTCTCTGAGGGGTTGTACCAGATCTGTACCAGAGGAAACAGTGCTATAAAAGCTGTTGGGATCACTTATTTATTTTGACAAGATAGTTTTAAATTATCCAATGGCAGACTAGGTGTGTGTGTGTGCGTGTGTGTGTGCGTGTGTGTGTGTGCGTGCGTGCGCGTGTGTGTGTGCATGTGCATGCGCGTGTGTGAGTGTTTGTGTGTGTGTGTGTGCATGTTGTCTTGACGCTTGACTTTTTTCATTTGGTGAGCTTTGGCTCAGAGAAACTGTTTATGTTGCTCACCCCTGTTAGAGTTATGACAGTAACATGGTCACATCTTCACACCAAATGACTGCAATGTGGTCAAATGTTGATGCGATAGGACACCACAATACACCCACTATCTCTTTGTGTTTTATCTCTGTGAATACACAAGGCTGCACGTCTGCCTGGTGTTTGAGGGAAACTGTTGGTCTGATGAAGACAGATGCTTATTGTGGCTGTGATGTATGTCTTGTGTAGTGAATTCTGGCAATTATTGAGCTGGCACATTGTGCAGCATGACGTTATGTGTAGTGGAAGCACTGTATTGATGCTGCTGCATGTTCTGTTTACATAGCAGTGGAGGCTGCTGAGGGGAGGATGGCTCATAATAATGTCTGGAATGGTGCAAATGGAATGGCATCAAACATATGGAAACCATGTGTTTGATGTATTTGATACCATTCCACTGATTCCGCTCCAGCCAATACCATGAGCCTATCCTCCCCAATTAAGGTGCCACCAACCCCCTGTGTTACATAGACATGCCACCCTGGTAAGAGTAGTCAGTGCACTCAGGAATAAATGGCTCTACAAAGCAAAGATGTTTTTGTCATTAGACATACAATACATCTTTGAGGATGGATGGAGTTTGTTTCCTGGAGGGAAAATCCCTCTTCATGCTCCAGGAGAGATACGTTATATCTGGGTCCTTGGGTTTTAGTTTCAGCTACATTCATTTATAGTGTATAAATAAGTTCTAACACAGCCTAATATCAGTAAATAGGAAATATACGTACAAGATGGATTTACAAACCATGTAGGTGGCTATGGAGGTTGTTTCCAGTTCTCTTTTTCACACTTATCATCCAAATTAGTTGTCTATAACAGTATGGGCAGCAGGTAGCCTAGCGGTTAGAGCATTGGGCCAAACGGTTGCTAGTTCGAATCCCAGAGCCAACAAAGTGAAAAATCTAATTCCTCCATAGCCGTTGATAATGGCAGACCCTGGCCGTGACCCCACTCCCTGACGGTGTCTCAGGAAGAGTTGGGATATGCCAAAAACACATTCCCAATTCACATGTGTATTAATACACACTTCTACATGTGTGAAACAGGACAAATATAAGCACCCAGCTTATTATTATAGTAACTTCTTATCGCTGTATTTTGTGAACTACAGTGCAAAGCAATCGAACCATGTAAAGTGATGCCTCCCCCTGCAAAGTATGTATGAATGATGAAATATGGACCCAGCATGGTTTCCTTATAGCGCAATGTTGTTAACATAATTGTTGCCCCAATTATTACATGATTATGTCGATGCAGCAGTTTAGTCATAGTGGTTAATTAATTCAGAGCCCTGGAGTGCTTGGTGCGGTGCAGCTTAGCTCTGTTCTTGGATGCATCCCAAATGGCACCCTATTCCTTATGGACCCTGGTCAAAAGCAGTGCACTATATAGAAAGTAGGGTGCCATTTGCGACACAGTCTGTTCTGCAAAGCAATCTACCCCTCAGACCCCCATGGAGATGATCAATACATATTTGGAGGCTCACGCCTCAATGCTCCTTCCAGGTTCTCTATGCAGATAAAACTTTGGGATTGGGTTTTTAACAGGCAGAAACTCTGGATTTCATTCAGTGTTTTTTGAAGTTCACATCCGATAATGCCAAACTTCTTTGGATAACCTTTCATTTTAAGTTGACATTTAATTAAATGTATTTACAAGAGTCTGGAATAACTCGGAAGTATGTGAGCAATGAACAGATGGCATATTATTCTGTTGCCTTCCAGAGTGCATTTAGTTACATTTAAAAATAAGTTAAATGGGTGGGATTTCTTTATATTTAACACTTCCCTTATGTCACCGCCAACCGAGGGTAGAGGACCTACAAGCGAAAAGAAGTGCAGAGGTCCTAAAAGAGGAAAATCATGCCCACAAAATCCCCGGGCTCGAGCACTCAAAGATGCTTGGCTACCAACAATGCAAAACGAGTGCCACGGACACAGAAAAAGGCCACTGTACCCAGCCATCAAGTACCAAGCAGGGTACCAACAAAGAGACTCACCTCTCCGCTACCAAGGTCTACTAGACATGCTGCAAGGCCAGCTGGCTGCACTCAGAACCACATAGAGCAACTGCCACCTGAGATCCTAATGAAGATCCTGTGGAACCTGGATGCCTCTTCTCTCTACTGCATTAGCTACGTCAACAAGCTTTTCTATAAGCTGGCCAAAAACAATGGAATGTGGCGTAAAAAGTACTCTGCAAAATATGGGGAGAGTAAGAAGTTGAAGGCCATGCACATGGACGAGGTGGTGGAGAAGCTGAGTGTGATGAAGGTTCAGGAGAGACCAGAGGGCTACTGGAGAAGGCTGTACTTCAGGACCATAGCTGGAAACAACCACACCAAGTGGTTGAAGGAGCTGAGAACCATCAACCCCTACACAGGCCTTCCCAGCCACACAGAGAGAGTCCTCAGAGAGCAGCGTGTGGCCTGGGAGATCACAGTGTGTGACAAGTCGGGCTGTGAGGGGACTTTTGAGCAGAGCCACACCTACTACAGTGACTCGTCAGTGACGGTGTGCTGGAGCAACGGTTCATGGCCCGCCTTCCACCAACTCTCTACCGTACAGCTTCACGGTGTCAAGAGAGTTCCCCTCAAATGTCCCAGCGCCATCAAGCCAGGCTGGTGGTCTCTGATGGCTCAGTTGGATATTGACACCATCTCTAAGAGCAGCCAGGTGATAGGTGGAGACAACAGCATCTCTAAAAGCAGCCAGGTGATTGGTGGAGACAGACTGGTCATGTTGCTGCTGCTGTCGCCTGGCATCGTCATCGGCATCTGGAGGGGCCAGTCGTCCATAGCCTTTGTGATGGCCACCTTCCACTACCACAGGCTGGTGGAGAGGAGTCTCCTGGGCTCGTCTGTTTGCCCCTACACCATTCCAGAGAACATGCCTCCTTTCGACGACGTGGACCCGAACTACGGTCTACATGGTTACACGCTACACATTACCCTCCACAACACCGTGACGGAGATCATGTTTGGCCACTTCCCTGAACTCTTCTGTCGGAAAGGTCAGATCCATGAAGGCTTCATCCAGCTGAATGCCATCATCAGGAGTAAGCAGTCCCAGCACACCCCTCTCTCTGCTAGGGTCAGCCTGCCCTGGAGGTCTGATGCTCTGGAGGGGACTGTGAAGAATTGCTGCATGATGAGCCTGACCCTGCTGGATGAATCCCAGATGCCCTTCTGGTGTGTCAGCATGCCCGTCTCCATGGTGCTGGCCAATGAGGAGCCTTTCTCCTATGACTACCAGGGCCAGCACTTCCTGATCAAGTACCAGGATGCAGAGGGCAAGGTACAGATGGATGTGGTGCGGCTGGAGGAACAGAGACAGTTCTTACTTATTAATCTGATGATCTACATCAGCACAGTCAAAGTCAACCAGCACTTTGGGAGAGCCTACTAAGGCTGATGACTGTTGAGTGGATGCTGTAAGTTTGTACTATATGATCTCTGTATTGTTTTTTAAAAGTAAATTTTCCTATGCTCCAAAATATCTTAAAAATACTTAATCTGTTATGTGTATGTTTCTAGCCCTTTATGGGGGGCACAATGGGCCAATTTTCAAATGCAGATATTTGTCATGGTGACAGCAGAACATATCATAGCCCTGTTGGAATGCTTGATGAATATTTAATGCTAAATTATATTATATTTCAATACAAGTGCCAGACTCCTAAGTTACCATGGTTCAGACATGGTGGGCTCTATTTTAACAAACCTAATCAAATAAAATAAAATCAAATTTTATTGGTCACATGCGCCGAATACAACAGGTGCAGACATTACAGTGAAATGCTTACTTACAGCCCTTAACCAACAGTGCATTTATTTTTAACAACAAAAGTAAAAATAAAACAACAACAAAAAAAGTGTTGAGAAAAAAAAGAGCAGAAGTAAAATAAAGTGACAGTAGGGAGGCTATATATACAGGGGGGTACCGTTGCAGAGTCAATGTGCGGGGGCACCGGCTAGTTGAGGTAGTTGAGGTAATATGTACATGTGGGTAGAGTTAAAGTGACTATGCATAAATAATTAACAGAGTAGCAGCAGCGTAAAAAGGATGGGGTGGGGGGGCAGTGCAAATAGTCCGGGTAGCCATGATTAGCTGTTCAGGAGTCTTATGGCTTGGGGGTTGAAGCTGTTGAGAAGTCTTTTGGACCTAGACATGGCACTCCGGTACCGCTTGCCATGCGGTAGCAGAGAGAACAGTCTATGACTAGGGTGGCTGGAGTCTTTGACAATTTTGAGGGCCTTCCTCTGACACCGCCTGGTATAGAGGTCCTGGATGGCAGGAAGCTTGGCCCCAGTGATGTACTGGGCCATACGCACTACCCTCTGTAGTGCCTTGCGGTCGGAGGCCAAGCAGTTGCCATACCAGGCGGTGATACAACCAGTCAGGATGCTCTCGATGGTGCAGCTGTATAATTTTTTTAGGATCTGAGGACCCATGCCAAATCTTTTCAGTCTCCTGAGGGGGAATAGGCTTTGTCGTGCCCTCTTCACGACTGTCTTGGTGTGTTTGGACCATGATAGTTCGTTGGTGATGTGGACACCAAGGAACTTGAAGCTCTCAACCTGTTCCACTACAGCCCTGTCGATGAGAATGGGGGCGTGCTCAGTCCTCTTTTTTATCTCCTTTGTCTTGGTCACGTTGAGGGAGAGGTTGTTGTCCTGGCACCACACGGCCAGGTCTCTGACCTCCTCCCTATAGGCTGTCTCATCGTTGTCGGTGATCAGGCCTACCACTTTTGTGTCGTCGGCAAACTTAATGATGGTGTTGGAGTCGTGCCTGGCCATGCAGTCATGGGTGAACAGAGAGTACAGGAGGGGACTGAGCATGCACCCCTGAGGAGCCCCTGTGTTGAGGATCAGTGTGGCAGATGTGTTGTTACCTACCCTTACCACCTGGGGGCGGCACGTCAGGAAGTCCAGGATCCAGTTGCAGAGGGAGGTGTTTAGTCCCAGGATCCTTAGCTTAGTGATGAGCTTAGAGGGCACTATGGTGTTGAATGCTGAGCTGTAGTCAATGAATAGCATTCTCACGTAGGTGTTCCTCTTGTCCAGGTGGGAAAGGGCAGTGTGGAGTGCAATAGAGATTGCATCATCTGTGGATCTGTTGGGGCGGTATGCAAATTGGAGTGGGTCTAGGGTTTCTGGGATAATGCTGTTGATGTGAGCCATGACCAGCCTTTCAAAGCACTTCATGGCTACAGACGTCAGTGCTACGGGTCGGTAGTCATTTAGGCAGGTTATCTTAGAGTCCTTGGGCACGGAGACTATGGTGGTCTGCTTGAAACATGTTGGTATTACAGACTCAGTCAGGGACATGTTGAAAATGTCAGTGAAGACACTTGCCAGTTGGTCAGCACATGCTCGGAGTACACGTCCTGGTAATCCGTCTGGCCCTGCGGCCTTGTGAATGTTGACCTGCTTAAAAGTCTTACTCACATCGGCTACGGAGAGCGTGATCACATAGTCATCCGGAACAGCTGGTGCTCTCATGCATGCTTCAGTGTTGCTTGCCTCGAAGCGAGCATAGAAGTGGTTTAGCTCGTCTGGTAGGCTTGTGTCACTGGGCAGCTCGCGGCTGTACTTCCCTTTGTAGTCTGTAATAGTTTTCAAGCCCTGCCACATCCGACGAGCGTCAGAGCCAGTGTAGTACGATTCAATCTTAGTCCTGTATTGACTCTTTGCCTGTTTGATGGTTCGTCGGAGGTCATAGCGGGATTTCTTATAAGCGTCCGGGTTAGAGTCCCGTTCCTTGAAAGCGGCAGCTCTACCCTTTAGCTCAGTGCGGATGTTTCCTGTAATCCATGGCTTCTGGTTGGGGTATGTACGTACGGTCACTGTGGGGACGACATCATCGATGCACTTATTGATGAAGCCAGTGACTGATGTGGTGTACTCCTCAATGCTGTCTGAAGAATCCCGGAACATGTTCCAGTCTGTGCTAGCAAAACAGTCCTGTAGCTTAGCATCTGCGTCATCTGACCACTTTTTTAATAACCGAGTCACTGGTGCTTCCTGCTTTAGTTTTTGCTTATAAGCAGGAATCAGGAGGATAGAGTTATGGTCAGATTTGCCAAATGGAGGGCGAGGGAGAGCTTTGTATGCGTCTCTGTGTGTGGAGTAAAGGTGGTCTACAGTTTTTTTTCCTCTGGTTGCACATTTAACATGCTGGTAGAAATTAGGTAGAACGGATTTAAGTTTCCCTGCATTAAAGTCCCCGGCCACTAGGAGCGCTGCATCTGGATGAGCGTTTTCCTGTTGATTTATGGCCTTGTACAACTCATTCAGTGCAATCTTAATGCCAGCATTGGTTTGTGGTGGTAAATAGACAGCTATGAAAAATATAGATGAAAACTCTCTTGGTAAATAGTGTGGTCTACAGCTTATCATAAGATACTCTACCTCAGGCGAGCAAAACCTCGAGACTTCCTTAATGCAATGGTAAATCTAACATGCTGACTAGAGCGACCACGTTGCATGCACAAGCGTTATTTAATTATTTCATCCAAACTGCTTACAAAGATCCAGCAAAAAAAAAAAAAAAACAAAGAAGGAACATATGCATCTCAGGTAAAATAACAACCCAATGTTTATCTCCCAGGACAAATTAGCTATGAACAGCAAGCTAGCTAAATATCCAATCTGTCCCCAAATGAATATAGTTGGTTCTCAATTGGTTTGATATTTTAATCTGCCTGTCATGAACGTGTCTGGTGGGGATAGACAAAATCAACATGTGCACAATGGGGCCAGCGCTATAGGTTCAGGGGTGTGTCAGAAATATTTTGGCTATTTTCACAACCAGAATTATGGGCACAGTAGCTGGTGGTGGCTACTGCGCCACCACCGCCTTCAACTTGAATAAACAAGTTAAAGGTGCAAGCAAGTTGAAGGTGTGTCGAGGCTTGACCCCTCACTGGCCAATCAGAACGTGCTCCATGGCTAAGTGCAGTTGGGGTCGGAAGTTTACATACACCTTAGCCAAATACATTTAAACTCAGTTTTTCACAGTTCCTGGCATTTGATCCTAGGGAAGTGTCCAGTATGAAAATGTATGCACTCACTAACTGTAAGTCGCTTTGGATAAGAGCGTCTGCTAAATGACTAAAATGTAAATGAAAATGTCCCGGGTCAGTTGGACCCATTTTTCTGTTTGAAATCACTCAAATACTATTCAACTTAATTTTTTCACCATGACCCATCATTTACTTTCCTAGGTATGGATCTCAAACTTGTAAAACACTTAATTTGACCCAGAACATAACTCGCACATTGACGAATCGAACATAAGGGAAGGGTTTTACATTTTTTAAATACATTATACACAGTGCATAATTTCATTCTGCATACAAATACCCTGTCAAAGTCTTTTTCCAAGGCTTGACAGACAATCTCCCAATTATGTTATTAAAAACATATATATATATTTAACTAGACAATTCAGTTAAGAACAAATACTTATTCACAATGACGGCCTACACTGGCCAAACCCAGACCAATTGTGCACCGCCCTATGGGACCTCCAATGACGGCCGGTTGTGATACAGCCTGGAATCGAACCAGGGGGTCTTTAGTGACGCCTTAGACCACTGCGCCACTCGGGAGCCCAAATTAACGATAGACGTGAAGTGTAAATGGTTCAGCTCAAGTGATATTGTTTGTTTTCGTTAATTTACTCCAGCTGAAATATGAGCTCACGTTTCTCATCACTTAAAAATAAATCAATAATGTATTTGCAAAGTATATATCAGGAATAGCATCTGCATTATTATCACCGCTTGCTTAACAGATTGCTGCTCCTGAATCCTGTTTTTCTCCTGGCCAGTCATTTTTCATCGCTGTTCATTACCTATTCGGTAGGGCATGAAATGCAATCCTTTCTAAACTAAAAGGAACGCTATGTAAATAAACCTGAATTTCACCCTCCTCTTTCTGGAAATAAATTCATTAACTCAAACCTCTAATCTAAGCAAGCAGAAAAATACAATTTAATGTAATTTAACACTTTATTTTTCATTTCTGTGAAACAAATTACGACCAAGAAAAAACATCAAGCTAATTATCTTATCACACCAATAATGTATTTCAGTGTGTGTGTTTGTGTGTGTATGTGTGTGTGTGTGTCCCATGTGCATGCGTATGTGTAGGTGTTTGTTTCTCAAGAAAGTGTCTTACCGATGACATAGTTTGTTCAATATTGAGTTGGTGTCATCCTCAGCCCTTAGGCCCTGTATGGCTGTCTTTGAAAGGGTCTTCATCGATACCACAGCCCATATTGATTAAGGTGCCAGGATGTGTCCCAAATCGCACCCTGTTCCCTATTTAGTGCACTACTTTTGACCAGGACCCATAGGGCTCTAGTCAAAAGTAGTGCACAATATAGGGAATTGGGTGCAATTCAGGACGCAATCCGGGTTCTCTCTGCCCTTCATGGTACACAGCGAGGAATGATCTATCTAACCATGACTGATGAATTAGTAAGGCACGACTGCTCCCCCTTCCAAAAAATGCTCTTTGAACTGTTTAGTCAGCAGTTGTGTCTACCCTAATAAATAATTCATTTCTAATGGGTGAGCGAGAGAGAGAGAGAGAGAGAGAGAGAGAGAGAGAGAGAGAGAGAGAGAGAGAGAGAGAGAGAGAGAGAGAGAGAGAGAGAGAGAGAGAGAGAGAGAGAAATGTTCATTTGGATTTGATTACTACCCTCCCAACTTCAACTTCAATGCTCATCAATGGGTTGAGAAAACAGGGGAGGTTTATATTAACAATGGGATTTACAAATAGGCCCCAGTGGAAATATATTCGTCTCAGGGTTCATGTGTTCAGTTGGCTACTGAGTGGAATGCCTTCCTAAATAAATTCTGAGGTGATAATTAATATTTTTGAAACAGTGTGGTAGGCATTGCTTTGTTGGTAGGGAGACCAAAAAGATTCTGGTGCTAAATAGTATTGTATTATGGGTGGCAAATATGTTGTTTTTGTGCCTAGTCTGAAGAGCATGACTTATTAAAGTGGTCTGGCTGCTGAAATATGTATAGTCCCTCTCAGTCTTGAAAATAGGAAAATATGATCTATGATCCAACGGCAGCAGCAGTACAGGGAGACTTTGGCCAGGTTTTGAATAAACAGGCCAAATCTCAGCAGTGTGTGTGTGTGTGTGTGTGTGTGTGTGTGTGTGTGTGTGTGTGTGTGTGTGTGTGTGTGTGTGTGTGTGTGTGTGTGTGTGTGTGTGTTTGTATGTGTGTGAGTGTGTGCTTGCGTGTGTGTTAGTGTGTGTGAGTGTGTGTGTGTTTGCGTGTGTGTTAGAGTGTGTGTGTGTGTGTGTGTGTGTGTTTCTCCCTCTGCCATCAATTATCCAGCTGACATAACCAGCTGTCCAGGAGCGGCTGGAACACATACCAACACACGTGATAAACCTGGCCCAAACTCAAACAGACTGACCTGGTCCAGACACAGATGTACTGCCCCCCACACCCCCCTACTCCATACTGGGGAATGCTACAGGAGGCTAGCCTGCATTTAGCAATACTCCACTCCTATCCTGTCGTTCCATGTGACCTGATCAAGAAAAGATTTGCACACACTTATAAATGTTATCTTCAATGCCATGGTACTGCTTTTGTCAGATTGATTTTACAGTATATCTAAACCACCTATTCATTGGACAGTATAAATCTGTTTTCTCAGTAAACTGCTGTTTTCTTGGTACCGCCTATATACTTATATACTATTTGCCAGAGCCCCACTCAACCAGTGGAGACTCCTCAGAGGAGGAAGAGGAGGACCGTCTAAATATATTCACGTCACCAAATAATTGATTAAAACACACAGTTTTGCAATGAATGTCTACAGTAGCCTCAACAGCACTCTGTAGGGTAGCACCATGGTGTAGCCGGAGGACAGCTAGCTTCCGTCCTCCTTTGGGTACATTGACTTCAACACGAAACCTAGGAGGCCCATGGTTCTCACCCCCTTCCATAGACTTACACAGTAATTATGACAACTTCCAGAGCTCTTGCAGCATGAACTGACATGTTGTCCACCCAATCAAAGGATCAGAGAATGAATCTAGTACTGAAAGCATAAGCAACACCTAGCTAGCACTGCAGTGTATAACATATGGTGAGTAGTTGACTCAAAGAGAGAGAAAGACAATAGTTTAACAGTTTTTAACAATTTAATTTAGTCAGAAATGAAAGAGAAGCTATCCAACACAACACCGTAACTCTTCCAAGTCAAATTAGTAAATTGGTTTTACTAATTTATTGCAACCAGAGCCGCCAACTAATTTTACATTTTAGTCATTTAGCAGACGCTCTTATCCAGAGCGACTTACAGTTAGTGATTGCATACATTTTCATACTGGCCCCCCGTGGGAAACGAACCCACAACCCTGGCATTGCAAGCACCATGCTCTACCAATTGAGCTACAGGGGACTTTCAGGGGAAGTTGCTAGAGGCAGGTCGATTTGTTGCTAAAAGTTGCTAAATGACGTTGTGATGTCATTGCGTGATGACGTCATTACGTAATAACGTAAAACTGCGTCATTACGTAGAATACACAATAATGTTACTCAAATTGACTGGCCATCTCTGCGAGAAATATGATTTGACATTTGTTAGTTTAGATTTGTTTGTGTATTATCACATATTTTTATTTGTAAAAGTAATATAAACACAACACATTTTATATGATCAGATATTTTTCTTTTTAAACACAACACATTGAATTATTAAACAACTACACATTACACATTATTGAACAATTACATTTTATTTACTTTCTTTTTAACTAGTAAACCTACACATTCTGAACAATTATAGTTTTAAGCAGTGTATTGGTAGTTAGTGAACATGCTACTTAACTGATCAAAAATTATAGGTACAAGCTAATAACAAGGTATATATGCTATCTTATTGAACAAGAAACTTAACTCAAATAATGATGTGTGCGCTAGGCATCTCTCTCCAGCTCTCTCCAGGTTGTTGTGCTGCTTGGCTGGCTAGCTGCTCAATAGTTTCCTTCAGATATTGCCACTGTTCTCGTTCACACTGCAGTGCACATGGTCACCGTCAGCTGTGTGTCTCTGCCAGTTCCAGAAAGTCCACTCCTTGCATACGTACTGTAAATATGATGAGTCATAGATTGGCAAGAAAATCCTCTTCATCTTTACTGTCCAACTGCATTGTCACAGAGCTGGAACCAGCAGAAGAGTATGGAGTGGCCTTAAAGCTGTATGCTGATGTGGTGCCAAACTGCTGCAGAACTTCACTTGGTGGTTTATGCTGGTATCAGGTATCACCAGCCAGCTTCAGTTCATTTCGCACCAGGAGTACGGAGTTGAGAGTGTGCAGTGACATTCTATTTCTTAACTTTGACTTGACCACACTCATTTGGCTGAACAGCCGTTCAACCTCCGCATTTGAGTGTGGCAAGGAGAGGGCAGCGAGTGCAGCTTTGCAGAGTTCTTCAAATGGATTTGACCTGGAAGAGTCTGTGTAGTTATTCACTTCACTCCAAAACTCGACTGTATTGTCAGTTGAGTCCCACCTAAACAGATGGATGTTTCTCCATTGGGAAACAATTGTATCAAAGGTTTGGGACTGGCACCCCAGTAGCTCAGCTACTTCAATAATTTCAGTGGTGCCTTTATTGTGCTTTAGTGTTTCCTAAACACTGAACAAGGACATGTTTCAAAAGGCTTCTAGGTTGCCTGGGAGCCTTGCTTGCAGCTCCTTGCTTAAAGGAACAATGTAGTTGATGCACTGTCTCCGAATGACCTTTTCGTCCTCTGGCGCAAGACTGAGTTGGTACACCGTGCTCTCGAAAAGGTACCCAAGGTATGGTGATGGACTGAGATGTCCATCAATGGCATCCTTCAGGACATCAATTTTTGCCATAGGGTTGACTACTCTGCTGCAAATTGATGTTAAAAGGTGTACCAGATTGTCCAAAAGCTTGACAGGATCTGTTAGCTCTCCCTCAAATGACTTCACTGCAACTTGTACGTCGGACAGGATTGATTTCAAGAATGTCAGGTAGACATAGTTGGTCTTGTCCATGTATATGGCGTGGAGCACATACGCCATGTAACAATGCTCACGGGCCTTGGTCAACACAATGTGGAGTTTCAGTTCTTCCCACTGGCTCAATATATGAGTTACCACAGGCTCAATCGATAGCCAACGTGTGGCACACACTTTGGTGATCTGCAGGGGTTTCTGGCCACAATGAATGATGGCATTCACTGCTTTGTACGCCTCGCGCCGTTTTGGGGAAATCGAAAACCAGTTGTATGTTTCCCTGATTAAGTACTCAACACTCCTAGGGATGTTTTTTTTTATGCTGCACTGACAGCCAATTGTAAAGAATGGCACACACAGCGGATGAGTACCAAATTGGGCAATACACATTCTTCCTTTAAAATCTTGTGCACCCCATTGGAAACCCCAGTCATCACGGACGCATTATCAGTGCCAATACACTGAAGATTCTTTTTTTTAAGGTTACACTTCTAAAGAAACTCAACTACCACCTTTGCTGTTGATCTGGCATCGCCCCCCTCCAATTCAACCAGCCCGAGAAATGTGGACAAAACAGTTCTTTTTTTAGCACTGAAATACCGAATCACCACACCCAGGTATTTCGAGACACTGACATCAGTGGACTCATCCAAAAGGAGACTGAACTTCTCATCCCCCACATCTGATGTTACCCTTTTGAGAAAATAAGGAGCCAGTACTCCCCTAATCATTTCTGTGCACTTGGTGCATTTGAAAGTTTGTTGCTGCCACAGAATCTGAAAAGGCAGCTTTGCAAGCCATACCTAAATGGTTGCATGCTAGCAGTGAACAATGCTCCGCAATGGCCATTGCCATAGTAGCTTCTGCGCTTTTGCAGTTATCCACTTTCTTAACCAACTGTGGTAATGTAGACTTCGTTGCAGGGTTGTACAGTTTTGATTTATTTATATGCTTTGCTGTAGCACAATGTTTTTTGATGTCATACATTTTTGCAAGCATATCTGATTTGCAGTATGCACAGTATGCCCGACAATCATCCCCAATTACTGGCTTCAGCCACCCTTTAAATTCAGGTACAGACTCCCACTCTTTTCTGTACTTCTGGCTGTACAATTTTGATTGAGACTGTGGTGTCTGAACGACGATGCTGCGATAAGAAATCCGCTGACACTGTACTTGATTATAAAGGTTTATTATATCAAAGATTTCAGCATCAATTTAAAGACTCTGCAGAATCTGGAGAGCAACGAAACCAATCCCAAATATGATCGCTCTCCCCGTCCCTTTGTTAAAACATGGTATATACAGTGGGGAGAACAAGTATTTTATACACTGCCGATTTTGCAGGTTTTCCTACTTACAAAGCATGTAGAGGTCTGTAATTTTTATCATAGGTACACTTCAACTGCGAGAGACGGAATCTAAAACAAAAATCCAGAAAATGTATAAGTAATTAATTTGCATTTTATTGCATGACATAAGTATTTGATCACCTACCAACCAGTAAGAATTCCGGCTCTCACAGACCTGTTCGTTTTTCTTTAAGAAGCCCTCCTGTTCTCCACTCATTACCTGTATTAACTGCACCTGTTTGAACTCGTTACCTGTATAAAAGACACCTGTCCACACACTCAATCAAACAGACTCCAACCTCTCCACAATGGCCAAGACCAGAGAGCTGTGTAAGGACATCAGGGATAAAATTGTAGACCTGCACAAGGCTGGGATGGGCTACAGGACAATAGGCAAGCAGCTTGGTGAGAAGGCAACAACTGTTGGCGCAATTATTAGAAAATTGAAGAAGTTCAAGATGACGGTCAATCACCCTCGGTCTGGGGCTCCATGCAAGATCTCACCTCGTGGGCATCAATGATCATGAGGAAGGTGAGGGATCAGCCCAGAACTACACGGCAGGACCTGGCCAATGACCTGAAGAGAGCTGGGACCACAGTCTCAAAGAAAACCATTCGTAACACACTACGCCGTCATGGATTAAAATCCTGCAGCGCACGCAAGGTCCCCCTGCTCAAGCCAGCGCATGTCCAGGCCCGTCTGAAGTTTGCCAATGACCATCTGGCTGATCCAGAGGAGGAATGGGAGAAGGTCATGTGGTCTGATGAGACAAAAATATAGCTTTTTGGTCTAAACTGCATTCGCCGTGTTTGGAGGAAGAAGAAGGATGAGTACAAACCCAAGAACACCATCCCAACCGTGAAGCATGGAGGTGGAAACATCATTCTTTGGGGTTGCTTTCCTGCAAAGGGGACAGGACGACTGCACCGTATTGAGGGGAGGATGGATGGGGCCATGTATCATGAGATCTTGGCCAACAACCTCCTTCCCTCAGTAAGAGCATTGAAGATGGGTCGTGGCTGGGTCTTCCAGCATGACAACGACCCGAAACACACAGCCAGGGCAACTAAGGAGTGGCTCCGTAAGAAGCATCTCAAGGTCCTGGAGTGGCCTAATCAGTCTCCAGACCTGAACCCAATAGAAAATCTTTGGAGGGAGCTGTAAGTCCGTATTTCCCAGCGACAGCCCCGAAACCTGAAGGATCTGGAAAAGGTCTGTATGGAGGAGTGGGCCAAAATCCCTGCTGCAGTGTGTGCAAACCTGGTCAAGACCTACAGGAAACGTATGATCTCTGTAATTGCAAACAAAGGTTTCTGTACCAAATATTAAGTTCTGCTTTTCTGATGTATCAAATACTTATGTCATGCAATAAAATGCAAATTAATTACTTAAAAATCATACAATGTAATTTTCTGGATTTTTGTTTTAGATTCCGTCTCTCACAGTTAAAGTGTACATATGATACAAATTACAGACCTCTACATGCTTTATAAGTAGGAAAACCTGCAAAATCGGCAGTGTATCAAATACTTGTTCTCCCCACTGTATATCCTATGCTTCATGTAACATAAGATGGCGTGATTTGAATAGACCAATCCCTGGCCTCCACATATCCGAATCTCCACTGTTTTAGGGGGCCCCTATAGTAACACTTTCCAGATGTTTCAGCAAAGTAGAGTAAAGTTAATCTAACCCCCCAATATGCAAACCTCAGCCAAAGTTATAAAAGTTCCAGATACTACATATTTCCCCCCTTCGAGACTAATTAAGTCTCGAAAAGAAAAAAAATAGGATTATGACAAATAACAATTTTTATTACATCAGGCTTCTTGTGTAACTTTAGCAATAAAACCAAGTTTATGGAGTGTGAGAACAAATTGTTATGGAGTGTAAGAGCGAAAAACCTGTCTGGCAGCTTTCTTTCCAAATATCCATCAATCCATCAATTCTCTCACGGCCCCTCTGCCCCAGGCGACCACCTAAGTACTCCAGATCAATTTATAAATCTTTATCAATGCATTTTAAGCTATGGCGCAATCGAATACACGTGAAAGCCTCAGAAAACAAAATACAATCAAAAAATTTCCACATTCAGGCTGGTCGACCCATCGGACCCTCCCGTGGATTCTCTCTGTCCCTGCCTAGACCCAATATCCCTAAGCGTCAAAGAAAAAAAGAAAAACATCTGAGGTCCCCACATGTACCCAACAACAGAAAACATCATTCTTCAAAAAAATGTATACAGAAAGAATATGACACAAATTATGTATTACACATGCAAATATGTATATATATCAGGGCAGACACTGGAATGTAGTCCACTACACTGCAGCTCCTCAGCAGTGTCGACTTTCAATGCAACGTCGATGATGGAATCTGCAAATTTCCACACCGTCCTTGTTCAGCTTCCTCCAGTCCATTCATATTGTCCATGTTTGAGTATTTGAATCCCACTCTACACATTCCCCATATGCTTCTGGAAGAAAAGAAAACACCAACCAGTATCTTTTGCAAAGCAACACATGAAAATTAAAACATCAATATCAAAAATAATATGTGCAAATGCAGAGTAATATCAAAAATATCAAAAATAATATATAAAAATGATATATAAAAATCCATTTCCCCCCTTTGATTCATAAGAAAACACTAAATTTCACAACAATATGCAAAGAAATGTGAAAATTATCGCACAATCAGAAACTACAATCATAACTTTTTATGAAAATTGGCCATATATGTAACATACGCTCTCATTTCATCTTCCAAAAGAGCCAAACTTGGACCCTTTCCGTTTGTTCGCAAACAAGGTGTAGGCATCCTTCTTCCTGTGACCAGTTCATGGGGTGTCATACGTAGATCACGCAACTCACTTGAGCAACACACCATTAATGCTAAAGGGAGCGCCGCTATCCAGTTTAGACCCGTATGCTGGCAAATCTTGACAAAGCGATTTTTCAAAACACCATTCATTTTTTCACAAATCCCTTGACTTTGTGGGTGATAAACTGCTCCTAGACGTTGCTTAATTCCCAATTTTCGCAAAATCAATTTAACTGATTTATCCACAAATTCTTTCCCATTATCTGAGGATATTCGATCGGGAAGTCCCCACCTGCTTATGACTTCTTTACACAAGAACTTGGCAACCGACTGAGCGTCTTTTTGCTTGGTTGGACAGGCCTCCGGCCATCGTGAAAATCTATCCACAACCACCAGCATGTATCTTTTCCCTTCAACTGGTTTTATCATATCAACAAAGTTGATAACCAACTCACGCATAGGACCTCTCGGTGTTGGAATGTGACCGGGAAGAACAGTCACACCCCTGCAAACATTATTTTTCAGACAGATTGTGCACCTGCCTATGACATAGTCAACTCGTTCAAGCAAATATGTTGCCCAAAAACCATACTCCTTTGTGATCTTTCTCCTAACCTCCCCCCTTGCAACATGAGCTATCCCATGTGCTTCCTGAATCATCAGACCTAATAGGTCTAGAGGCGCTACTATCAACCCCTCATGGTTTCTCCAAAGACCCGTAGCATCTTTGATGGCACCTCGGTCTAGCCATAACTATTTGTCAATCGTAGAAGCAGCTTCCTGCATCAAAATCACATCCTTAAGCGTCCACTCCATGAGTGACCAGAAAAACCTTGCCCAATTTGTCCACTCCTGTGACGGCTTTTGCAGCTTCATCAGCAGCTTTGTTCCCTTGTGTGACTTTTGACACATCTGTTTTATGAGCTGCACACTTAGCTATCGCTATCTCTTTAGGCTTCATCATAGCATGCAACAGTTTCATTATTTGCGCATGATGTTGTATCGGAGAACCATCCATTTTCTTAAACCCTCGACCTTTCCACACTGCTCCAAACAAATGACATACACTATGTGCATATGCAGAATCAGTATATATCATCACTCACTTTCCTTCTGCTAACAAACACGCTTCTGTTAGCCCCACAAGTTCAGCAAGTTGTGCGGACGCAGGCTGTGGTATTACTTCAGCCTTTTCAACAACAAATCCAGTTCCTTGGGCTTTAACTACTGCATAGCCAGCACACAATTTATCTCCCACACGATAACAAGACCCATCCGTCCAATACTCCAGGTCTGCCTCACGTAATGGAAGGGCTTGCAAATCTGATCTAAGCCTCGAGTATTTCTCTGCTTCTTAAACACAATCAGGTGGCTCACCATCCTCTGAAGTTGGCAAATTCTCGGCTGGATTCACCGTATCACACATCACTAGGGTGACATCTTCCTGCTCTAAGAGCCTATGATAATCTCTGAGCCTAGGCATAGTCAATGTATATTTTCCATAGTTCAGAAGATTTCTGAGACTATGATGGGTAAGAATTGTTACTGGGTAACCCATCGTAACAGATGATGCTTTGTCATACATTAAATATACTCCCACCATTGCTCTGTAGCACAGTGGTAGCCCTAGTTCTACTTCTGAATAGGCAGTAGAGTAGTAGGAAATAGGTTGAGGATTCGTCCCTGTACCTGTCGGCTGACAAAGAACTGCACATGCATATTTATCTCCAGTAGAAGTAGACACATATAGCAAGAAATTCTTAGAGTAGTCTGGTAGTGTGAGTGCTGGTGCCTCTTGTAACCTCTGTTTGATCGTTTCAAATGCTACAAGGCCTTCCTGTGTCCAGGAAAGATTGCTATGGAGTTGACCATTCCCAGTATCTTTAACCATAGCTCTCAAAGGTCCCATCAAACTAGCATAGCCCTCAACCCTTGCTGAAGAATAACCAGCAATACCAAGAAATGTCATCATCTCTCTGACAGTTCTAGGCTTCGGAGCCTTACAAATAGCTTCCAATTGACTGTCAGAAACACTTCTGTGTCCATGCGATGTTTTTTTTGCTTCTGTCATCATTTCTCCTATATGCTCATAGTCTCAATCTCAAATTCTTTATCCAGATAATCGTCTGTGTTTATCTTCATAGCTGCTCCTTGTGGTCCTAAAATTATGCAACATGAGCTGAGTTGAACTTTCTTTGGTTGATGACTCAACCATTCCTCTGTGTTCGATTGGGCAGCACTTGAAATTCTTGAGCGTACAATGAAATGGATATTCCGGAAGCCTCGCATCTGGCATGTTTTCCACAATGAATTTCTCCCATATCCTAGCCGGCTTCAAAAAATCTGCACTGAGATTTCCAATCCAAAATACTGAAGAAGAGTCAATCTCTGTCGTCATCAACAATTGGTAAACCGTTTCTTTTGGCACTTCTACCAGACAGCCGTCTGGCGTACATTTTATTGTACAATTCAATCTACACAATGCATCTCTTCCCAACAATGCAATAGGTGTATGTTCCGATACCAGTATGGGTATTGTAGTTTTCTGATTTTTATAGCAGAGCTCAATTGGTTCTGTAAGAGGAATCAGCTGTTTCAGTCCCTCAAACCCGATTGTCCGAATCAGTTGATTGGACATAGGGAGATGTGTAGCATCTTCAGGCCGAACACAAGTGAAAGCAGCTCCGCTATCCGCCATCACGTCCAATGGTCGGTTGTTTACTTTCACCTCAATTGTTGGATATTTTTCCGGTCCTGATGCTACCAGCTGACACCCCCCTTTCGGATCTTCTGGTCACCTCTAGAATCCTGGCTCAGGGCCCCTATAAGGGTTCACCGGTCCTCCAAATGATCTTGACTGGCCCCTGTATCTTCCTCTGAAATTTCCTCTGGTGTTTCCTCCTGGCCCAGTACACTCACGGGCAAAGTGACCAACCTGTCCACAATTATAACACACTTCTGAAGATTGCTGGAAGTATGGATTAATTCTTCCTCCTCTTCCTCTTCCTAAGCCTTCTCGTCCTCTTCCTCTCCAATTCTGTGTCTGTCCGGAAACTGGCTGTGGATATGAAACAACTCGTACCACTAGTGGTGGCTGGGACAATTGCGGTTGGACCTGGTTTGGTTGAAGCTGTGGCAGTGATTGTTGATTTGTTGAACACTGATTCTGCATAACCAAAGCCTGTTTCTTCTCCGTCTTGATTGAGTTTTCTGAGAGTTTCTTGGTCCTGTTCTTTCTGGTTGTGTTCCTTTTTCCTGTATAGATCCACTTGATGGGCTATATGATCTGTATAGATACATTTTGCCATGCTTCCAAGTCCAACCACCTCTGCCAGTTTGCTCCTTACTGGTGAGGGCAGCCCCATCTGTAGTTTAGCTCGCAAAATTGACTGCTCTATTTGACTCACATCTGGATCATTTCCGGTAATATTTCTCCACACTTGATGAGCTCTTGACACATAGGCTCTCGGATTTTCTTGTTGTCCTAGTGGGTCAATCAGAATGTTGTCAGGATGCACATTTGTTGGAAACGTATCTTTCAGTGCTCTCCACAGCCGATTTCTACTTGCAGCTAACAACTCAGGATCATTCACCGCAGTCTCCACATATCGATTAAGTCCAGCTCTCTGAAAAATGTCTTCCATACCTGGAATCCCAAGGAGATTAGCCAAAAGTATCTTAATGTCTCCTATGGCATACTGTGTTCCCACCGTAATTTCTTCCAACTTTGAAATCCAAGGATGTGCTCCATCTTGAAGAGTAGGCAGCTTCTCAAGTATATCTGACATATCGGCATTCTGCAAAGGCTTATACTCCAGGTTCTGTCCTCGGATTATCACTGGCATCATCTTCTTACTTGTGCTCCCTTTTCTTGGCCGCAATGTATACTTCCTCTGAAATTTTTGGGATTCTTTTTTCAGCAGTTTTTCCTTCTGTATCTTCAGCTTCTTGAGTTGTTCTTCCAATTCTCTTACTACTTCTAAATTATTCGACTTATTCAAGCATGATATGCATCGATCCATATCTCTTTCTATTTATTCTGTGCTAGTCATTGTAGGATAAAATCCTCTTGAACATGAAGCACCTTTAATCTCCGAATCTTCATCGCTGTCTCCATCTTCACTTTCATCAGAGGTCAGATCTCTTGTATCCTTCATCTTCCAACTTCCATCACCCCTTCTTTCCGCTCTGACCAACCGCCGTCTGATCACAGGGTCATATCCACCCATGATCTCTTCTGAATCACTCTGATCATCATCATCATCATCTTCAAATTCCATCCTCCTGAACCTCACTCTACCCTTAGTTTCCAGACGTGTCATTTTCTTCTTACTTTTGGAGTTTGGATTCATCTTTATGGTCGTTTCTGCTTGTCCTCTCTCTATTATTCGTTCATCTTCATATCTGATGCAATAATCACCCTCCCGAATGATCACTGGAAGCTGAGGATAGACGTCCTTAAACTCTACTTCTTCCTTGTAAGGTGGGGGTCTTTTTGCTGAATACGTATGTGAGAAAGGTGTATTGACTTCTGCCATTAGTTTTTCTGTTACCTTCGCCTCTTTTGCCATTTTCTCTATACCTCTGTCTCTTTGATCTTTTGTATCTTTTATCAGTTTTTGTCGCTCATTTTCAAACAACTTAAGAACACCCAGCTCTCTTTGTCTTTTTACTTTACATTGTTCCCCTTTTTACCCCTCCTTTTGATCTGCCTTATACGTGGACACAAGCACTTGCATTATTTTAATTACATCTAGGTTAAGAGTCCCTTCCACTGGCCATGGTTGTTCAATGTCAGGCCAACGTTTATGCCATTTTCCAGATAACATCAACAGGAGTAATTACTTTCATAGTTTGATGTCCATTTTACGCATCGTAACAACTCTTTTATATTCCTTTATTGTGAATTATTTTATTATTATTATTATTTTAAACTAATTAATTTGTAAACCCAAAAATACTTTAAGCTATGTAGCTTATCTTTCCCTCCTATTTTTTTTTTATTCTACCAAATTATTGATTAGTGGTAATCTTACCACATCTGATAAAGAAAAGAAAAGGAAACTAGTCAACTTCAGAGCAATCAAAAAAGAAAGACTTGTAATCCAGCAACACTAAAGCACCCACAAACCAATTGCTTAATAAGCACCCAATCACCTTAATTTTACAGAATAATCTCAATGCTGGATTTTCAACACAACTCTAATCAAAACAACCCATGCACAAAGAAAACTTCAATGTGCAATTCTCAATTACAGAAATTGATCAGTCTGTTGCCAAGTCCCTGTTAAATGGTCACAACATGAAATATTTCAGGCATACACAAACAGATAAATGCCCTTCATCGAGAAATGTGTTTATAATATCCTGTAAGGGAAAGTAAGTTTGTGGATAGAACAGTACTGGCCTTAATTGGACTGGATCCGGGACAGCACACGCTGTCGCGTGACGCACTGGTCAGCACCTCCTCTCTCTCTGTCTCCTCCTTCTCGTCTCTCACACCACAGGAGAACAAAAGAAACAGACAACAATTTAGTGTTTTATGTACTCACTGGGTTATTTCAACCATACAATACAGATATTAAACTATTGGAGTAATCATCAGATATGTTTTCTTAGTCAAGCAACAGCCGCTTAACAAACAGAATACTTTATTCGTGTGTACTCAAATCTCCCGCTCCTTCTCTTCGCAGCTATAAGTCTGCATGTCACAGCAGCTCAGTGCAGGCAGGGGAGTGGCATATTCGTTCTGTGTAACTGTAAACTCCTAGAACTCCACATGCGCAGTTTATTTATTAGTGTGACTTCAGAGTGAGATGAGCACTCCCGCAAGCAATTTTTCTCTAAGTCAAACAGCAGACAGACCAGCTGTCTCTCCGTTCTTTCCAACAAACCACATTTACCACACAGACAACAGTAACACTGAACAAAACGCACAAACCAACACAAATCCTACTTCGAAGTTACTTAACTTTACTTTAGTCTATTTTCTCTCTCCTCTTTCTTCACCCATTCTACTCCAATCTGCAGATGTATACCTATTTTCTTATCCATTACAAATCCTCTCTATACAATCATAACGTCCTCCCGGGGGCTCATAGATTTTAACAAATTTGAAAACGTTCTCTCAAATGGAGACTCATAAGGTTTTAACCGTAATTAACAGATTTCCTTACAAAAAACTAAAACCCCTGTTCTCAACCAAAACATATATATGTATATATATATCTAACATAAAATCTTATCATAGCATGAGTCGAGCATATAACTCTCTGCACAATCCACACAGCTGAAACACAGCAAAGACATCTTTCTTTGCGTACACACACACTCTCTTTCTCTCACACACACATGAAAACTTCCCTAAAGCATGCTTCCGCCACTCCTTTTCCTTTATTTTCCTTCCTAAATTTGTGCTACCTTGAGTTGCAGATATTCAATGAGAGGCTACTTCGGACATATAGCTCGTCAACTATATAACGAAAGGTAACATACAATTGAATGTGTATTCTACAATCTCCCAGTTCCTTGGAACTGACCTGAAAATTCACCTAGTGACTTTCCAGGATTTGCGGCCCATCTAATGATCGCCTCATTTGAGGGCTTCAGTAGATCAGCGGCGTCATAATCATTATACCTTTTTCCTTCGTTCCTTGTCCCTTATTTTATTCCTCTATTTTATTCCCTTTTCCCTTTAATTTTATTCAAGCCAAATTTCCCTGGGCCCAGTGTTATCAATTCATTTTTTTTCCTTTGATCCTTTATTATATAGACACTCCCCCCTGTTTGCGTTGCAAACAAAATTTAGGAAATTTAGAACGGAATCTCATCACACAGCAATCACAGCATGGCACACACAGGTTCTTCACGGTGCATCCCCTCAACGCACACACAGCCACACGACCTGACCAGCGCCCAAAGTTGTGAGAAAGCTCACCTTATCTGCCGGCCTCTGGAGCAGGAGTCAGTTCACCTTATCTGCCGGCCTCTGGAGCGAGAGTCAGCTCGGAGCCCATGATGGAACGTTGAAACAGACGCAACACGTCCCAAAATCCTCGTCGCCAGTTTCGGTGGTGTCCGAACAACGATGCTGCGATGATGTGTTGATAAGAAATCCGCTGACACTGTACTTGATTATAAAGGTTTATTATATCAAAGATTTCAGCATCAATTTACAGACTCTGCAGAATCTGGAGAGCAACGAAACCAATCCCAAATATGATCGCTCTCCCCGTCCCTTTGTTGAAACATGGTGTATATATATATCCTATGCTTCATGTAACATAAGATGGCGTGATTTGAATAGACCAATCCCTGGCCTCCACATATCCGAATCTCCACTGTTTTAGAGGGCCCCTATAATTACACTTTCCAGATGTTTCAGCAAAGTAGAGTAAAGTTAATCTAACCCCCCAATATGCAAACCTCAGCCAAAGTTATTAAAGTTCCAGATACTACAAGATATGTTGAATTATGTTGTAAGTTCTGTTCAATATCAAACATTCGTGACCAACTATATTCATTGGGTTTGTCTTGTCGAATGCATAGTACTGCTGCTGCAGTCAGCCAACAATGATTTGTAATTTGCTGAAATTGCTGCTGGCCTGCTGCTGCCTGTGCATGGGTGTTGTGACTGAGTGTGTGACAGAGAAAATCGTTTTTGTGTCATTTAGAGAGAAAATGCGTGCATTTTAGCGTTTCAGTCGACTTTTCAAAAGTTGCTAAAAGTTCCAAATACATTTTTAAAAGTAGCTACATTTGTTGCTAGGTGCTGTTTGAAAAAAAAGGTTGTCAGGGTAGTCTGAAAAGTTGCTAAATCTAGCAACAAAATTGCTAAATTGGAATCACCGGCGGCCGGTGTAACTGCTAAACGGTTTACTGACTGTACTGCATGATCGTAGCGGATTTACTACTGTGATAGTTCTATTAGCTATGTTGACTATGATGTTACTTTAGCTAATATGGTGACAACGATGTAGGCTGTGTGTGGCCATCGATGAGACGGAGAGGAGGGGTGGGCCTGGGAACGGGAGACAAAGGGATGTGAGACAAAGGCTTAATCCGGGGCAACAGAAGACGAACAGCAGAGGGGCTAAGGACTTTAGAGATGGGGAAAGGACCAATAAAATGGTGGGAAAGTTTATGAGACTCCTCCCGGAGAGGCAGGTCCCACGTAGACAGCCATACCCTCTGCCCAAGATGATAGCGGGGAGCCGGAGTCCGTGGCGGTCCGCTTGTCGACGATGCCTGGAGGTGGTCTTGAGAAGAGCGGACCGAGCTCTCTTCCAGGTACGCCGACAGCGGCGGACGAACATCTGGGCCAAGGGTATGTTGACATCCTCTTCTTGCTCAGGGAAGAGCGAGGGCTGATAGCCCACGGAGCACTCGAAGGGCGAGTGCCCAGTGACCGAGCAGGGAAGAGTGTTCTGGGCGTACTCCACCCACACAAGTTGCCAGCTCCAGGTTGTGGGGTTGATCGAGACAAGGCACAGAAGAGTCGTCTCCATGCCGCTGGACTGGGGGTGAAACCCGGAGGACAGGCTGGCCGACGAACCAATGAGGGTACAGAACGCCTTTCAGAATCGGGACGAGAATTGAGGACCACGATCAGAGACTATGTCGACAGGGAGTCCATGGATTCGGAAGACGTGCTGCACCATGAGCTGGGCCATCTCCTTGGCTGAAGGTAACTTGGGGAGAGGGATGAAATGGGTGGCTTTAGAGAACCTATCCCCCACTGTAAGGATGGTGGTGTTTCCATCAGACGGAGGAAGCCAAATGACAAAGTCCAGGGAGATATGGGACCAGGGGCGATGAGGAACAGGGAGTGGTTGAAGAAGGCCAGCCGGAGCTTGCCGCGGAGTCTTATTCTGAACACATACCTTGCATGCGGCGACGAATGCTGAGACGTCAGGAACCATAGTGAGCCAGGATGAAGGCCAGGGTTCGACGGGAGCCAGGATGGCAGGTGAGCTTGGATGAATGAGCCCATTCCAGGACCGGAGACCGGGCCGAATCTGGGACAAACATTTGGTTAGCCAGAAGTTCCTAATTTCCTACGTCATAGTTTCTCTCAGCGGGGTTGAGACGATGGGACAGGAAGGCACAGGGATGGAGCTTTTGGTCCTGGGCATACCGCTGGGACAGGATGGCCCCCACTCCAATGTTAGAAGCGTCGACCTCAACCATGAACTTACGGAACGGGTCTGGATGGATGAGGATGGGGGCTGTAGTAAACCGATGCTTAAGGTCCAAAAACGCCCTGTCAACAGCTGGGGACCATGTGAACGGCACCTTGGGAGAAGTGAGTGCAGAGAGGGGAGAAGCCAGGGTGCTGTAACCCCGAATGATGCGGCGGTAGAAATTAGCAAATCCCAAGAAACGCAGCTGCACTCTGGATGTGGGTTGGGGCCAATCCACCACCGCTCTCACCTTTTCAGGATCCATCTGAACATTTCCTTCAGCGATGACGTATCCCAGAAAGGAGATAGTGGAGCGATGGAATTCACACTTCTCTGCTTTCACAAACAACTGCTTCTCCAGGAGGCGCTGGAGGACTTGTCGAACATGGAGAACATGTTCTTGAGCAGAACGGGAGAAAACAAGGATGTCGTCGAGGTAGACAAACACAAACTGATTCAACTTGTTCCGAAGCACATCGTTGACCAGGGCCTGGAACACAGAGGGAGCGTTGGTGAGTCCAAACTGCATGACCAGGTACTCATTGTGTCCATTAGTTTTGTTGAAGGCTGTCTTCCACTCGTCTCCTTAGCGGAGCCGAACTAGGTGGTAGGCATTCCAGATTCAGACACAAGAGGCAGATGGTTAGAGTCTCTGATATTTATTAAAATACAAGGGGCAGGAAAGAGGCAGGTCGAGGACAGGCAGAAGTTCGTAAACCAGGTCTGAATCCGAAAGGTACAGGTCAGCAGGCAGGCTCTAGGTCAGGGCAAGCTGAACGGTATGGCAGGTGGACTCAGTGTCAGGGCAGGCAGAAAAGGTCGGAACAAGGAGGACTAGAAAACAGGGACTATTTTCTATCGACCTATGCACCTACGTTGTAAACTTTAATTCATAGAGGCTAGGTTGTAGCAACCTCATGATGGGTATAGGAAAAATGTGAGTATCATGTAGTAGCCTAAACCTATCGATGTTACATTGAACTGGGTGAATGAAATATGAATGACAGTCATCGAATATGCTGTAATAGAAATATGGCCATGCTCATGAAAAATAATGATAATCCTCCCTCTTCTTAAACGGCACCGACCGCCACTGCACTCAACCTATGTCACATCTCTCCTGCCCTGGAAATAGTTAACTAACGGTGAATCTCCAGCATGTTTCTTGGTATGTGCATAAATGAATGTTAAAACATAGCAAATGATATTGAAGGACAGGCTAATGCCTCTTTAGGTGCGCGCGGCTCGTTGGAGAGTTCCAGGAGATGTACAGATTAATATCTTGCCTGCGTGATTCACTGTAAGCCCAGTGTGTGTTCACTCTGTAGAGAAGAGTCAGACAAGGCTGCCAGACAAAAATCCCAGGTCTCAAATGCACTGCTCAATGTGTTTTGTCTCTTATATCAATGTGCATATACACTACATGGCCAAAAGTATGTGGAAACCTTTTCAAATTAGTGGATTTGGCTATTTCAGCCAAATGTTGCTGACAGGTGTATACAATTGAGCACACAGCCATGCAATCACCATAGACAAACATTGGAAGTAGAATAGCCCATACTGAAGAGCTCATTGACTTTCAACGTGGCACCATCATAGGATGCCACCTTTCCAACAAGTCAGTTAATCAAATTTCTGCCCTGCTAAAGCTGCTCCGTTCAACTGTAAGTTCTGTTATCGTGAAGTGGAAACGTCTAGGAGCAACAACGGCTCAGCCGCCAAGTGGTAGGCCACACAAGCTCACAGAATGGGACCACCGAGTGCTGAAGCGCGTAATGCGTACAAATCGTCTGTCCTCGGTTGCCACACTCACTACCGAGTTCCAAACTGCCTCTGGAAGCAACATCAGCACAATACTGTTCGTTGGGAGCTTCATGAAATGGGTTTCCATGGCTAAGCAGCCTAAGATCACCTTGCGCAATTCTAAGCGTTGGCTGGAGTGGTGTAAAGCTCGCCACCATTGGACTCTGGAGCAGTGGAAACGCTTCACCATCTGGCAGTCCGGAGGATGAATCTGGGTTTGGTGGATGCCAGGAGAACGCTACTTGCCGAATGCGTAGGGCCAATTATAAAGTTAGGTGGAGGATGAATAATTGTCTAGGGCTGTTTTCATGGTTCGGGCTAGGCCCCTTAGTTCCAGTGAAGGGAAATCTTAACGCTACAACATACAATGACATTCTAGACGATTCTGTGCTTCCAACTTTGTGGCAACAGTTTGGGGAAGGCCCTTTCCTGTTTCAGCATGACAATGCCCCCATGCACAAAGCGGAGTCCATACAGAACTGGTTTGTTGAGATCGGTGTGGAAGAACTTGACTGGCCTGCACAGAGCCCTGACCTCAACCCCATCAAACTCCTTTGGGATGAATTGGAACGCCAACTGCGAGCCAGGCCTAATCACCCAACATCAGTGCCCGACCTCACTAATGTTCTTGTGGCTGAATGGAAGCAAGTCCCCACAGCAATATTCCTACATCTAGTGGAAGGCCTTCCCAGAAGAGTGGAGGCTGTTATAGCAGCAAAGGGAGACCAACTCCATGATTTTGGAATGAGATGTTCGACGAGCAGGTGTCCACATACAGTGAGGGAAAAAAGTATTGGATCCCCTGCTGATTTTGTACGTTTGCCCACTGACAAAGAAAAGATCAGTCTATAATTTTAATGGTAGGTTTATTTGAACAGTGAGAGACAGAATAACAACAAAAAAATCCAGAAAAACGCATGTCAAAAATGTTATAAATTGATTTGCATTTTAATGAGGGAAATAAGTATTTGACCCGTCTGCAAAACATGACTTAGTACTTGGTGGCAAAACCCTTGTTGGCAATCACAGAGGTCAGACGTTTCTTGTAGTTGGCCACCAGGTTTGCACACATCTCAGGAGGGATTTTGTCCCACTCCTCTTTGCAGATCTTCTCCGTGACGCGGATAGCCACAGTGCTGGGACCGCTAGATTTGTCCCTAGATCCTTTTAGTAACCTTTAAGTAGCCTATTGGCTAGCAAGCAAAAAGGCTGAATTGAGTAAAGTGTGTTCTCCTGCTTCTACACAAAGCAATGAAAACTCCCTTGACTCTATCGCCGACCATAAGGCCATTAAATGCATTTTATGTGACATGTTCACAGTCATCCCAGTGAAGGACTTTTCTGAAAACTTCACCTCTGTCAAATGCCACAAACTAAATGTTGCCAAGAAGAGGATAATTACTTTACTTGTGGAAATTGAACATCTGGATGAGCGTCTAATTTTGAATAAGGACGCCTCACGTTTAACAGCATTTGTTGATGCCTCTTTTCAAAGAGACGACTGTAGTATAACTTTTATGGATCTTGAGCATTTCCACACCTTACGGCCTTCTGAACCTAGTCAAAAGTTGGATGCTATCAGCTCTACCCCTGGCGGGCGTGAATGGAGTGTGATTGGATCCAGGAAGAGGAAGAAACCTGCACCCCAGCGTTCCGTTTTTTTCTCTCAAATCGTTTTCAGCCACTGTCCCCGCTGTCTTCCTCAGGTCGTGGGTATGCAGATGCTGTAGCTTCTACACTGACGACCACCTCCACTACGGGCTACACTATGGGCTCTCGTGTTCAGGGTGCTGGGTGGCTGGCGACTCCCCCCCGGCAACCGGGATCTATGCGGCCTTCTCCCCAGCTGATTTCTGCGGCTCCTGTCGCTGATCGGAGATACGGTAGCGAGGGGATCCGACCGGCGCTTATCATTAGAAGCTCAATTTTAAGGAACATCTCTTTGCCAGGGATTAGAACCCTATGCTATCCAGGTGCAAAAGTAAAGGATATCATTATGCTACTTCCTGAAGCCATAAGCCAAAATCCACAGACAGATACTGTTATAGTAAATGGGCTCCTGAGTGGCGCAGCGGTCTAAGGCACTGCATCTCAGTGCTTGAGGCGTCACTACAGACCCCCTGGTTCGATTCCAGGCTGTATCACAATCGGCCGTGATTGGGAGTCCCATAGGGCGGCGCACAATTGGCCCAGCGTCGTCTGGGTTTGGCCGGTGTAGGCCTTCATTGTAAATAAGAATTTGTTCTTAACTGACTTGCCTAGTTAAATAAAGGTAAACTAATTTTAAAAAATAGTACATGGGGATTTAATGACACTAAATTGGCCAGCTCTGAACTGCTTAAAAGTTACTTCATGGAACAAAATTGTAGAACTGAAATACCTAAATTTGGGTCCCATACCCACGATGAGACGTGGATACGGGAGATTCAGTAGGTTGCTATCACTTCAGGTCTGGCTAAAGAGTTATTGTAAATCTGTCAATGTTGTCTTTATTGATAGCTTTTACACTTTTTGGAAAGTGAAAAGATTCTACTAAGAAGACGGAATTCACCCAAGGCCATTTTAAGGCTGCTCTGAGAGACTGACTGGGATATAACCCGCACTCTACCCAGGTTATCCCAACCATCATCACACATCAAACTGTTTCTGATGCTAAATACTCTAGTCAAGTCAAGGAAATCTACATTATCCCTGCCTTAATTTAAATAGGATTTAAACAGCCACCAAATAGATGCAGCCGCAGGCCCATCGGGTCAAGCTTTGATAACCTCATTTCTATTCCTATGAAATCTCCTGACTTACTTAATGATCAAGTTTATAACGACCTGGTTATCGTAAATATGGACACCCCTGCAGTTTTTAAGTCTCGCAAAGAGTTGGGTTTGTTACATTTAAATGTGCAAAGTATGATGTCAAAGATGTACTTTATTGATATCTGGATGCATGACACGAACACAGACATTCTTGTTTTATCAGAGACTTGGTTAAATGATTCGATCATAGATAATGACATTGACATTGCTAATTACAACATTTTTAGATGTGATAGGTAGAGAAAAGGTGGAGGGGTGGTGATGTACAGTGGGGAAAAAAAGTATTTAGTCAGCCACCAATTATGCAAGTTCTCCCACTTAAAAAGATGAGAGAGGCCTGTAATTTTCATCATAGGTACACGTCAACTATGACAGACAAAATGAGATTTTTTTTCTCCAGAAAATCACATTGTAGGATTTTTAATGAATTTATTTGCAAATTATGGTGGAAAATAAGTATTTGGTCAATAACAAAAGTTTCTCAATACTTTGTTATATACCCTTTGTTGGCAATGACACAGGTCAAACGTTTTCTGTAAGTCTTCACAAGGTTTTCACACACTATTGCTGGTATTTTGGCCCATTCCTCCATGCAGATCTCCTCTAGAGCAGTGATGTTTTGGGGCTGTCGCTGGGCAACACGGACTTTCAACTCCCTCCAAAGATTTTCTATGGGGTTGAGATCTGGAGACTGGCTAGGCCACTCCAGGACCTTGAAATGCTTCTTACGAAGCCACTCCTTCGTTGCCCGGGCGGTGTGTTTGGGATCATTGTCATGCTGAAAGACCCAGCCACGTTTCATCTTCAATGCCCTTGCTGATGGAAGAAGGTTTTCACTCAAATCTCACGATACATGGCCCCATTCATTCTTTCCTTTACACGGATCAGTCGTCCTGGTCCCTTTGCAGAAAAACAGCCCCAAAGCATGATGTTTCCACCCCCATGCTTCACAGTAGGTATGGTGTTCTTTGGATGCAACTCAGCATTCTTTGTCCTCCAAACACGACGAGTTGAGTTTTTACCAAAAAGTTCTATTTTGGTTTCATCTGACCATATGACATTCTCCCAATCCTCTTCTGGATCATCCAAATGCACTCTAGCAAACTTCAGACGGGCCTGGACATGTACTGGCTTAAGCAGGGGGACACGTCTAGCACTGCAGGATTTGAGTCCCTGGCGGCGTAGTGTGTTACTGATGGTAGGCTTTGTTACTTTGGTCCCAGCTCTCTGCAGGTCATTCACTAGGTCCCCCCGTGTGGTTCTGGGATTTTTGCTCACCGTTCTTGTGATCATTTTGACCCCACGGGGTGAGATCTTGCGTGGAGCCCCAGATCGAGGGAGATTATCAGTGGTCTTTTATGTCTTCCATTTCCTAATAATTGCTCCCACAGTTGATTTCTTCAAACCAAGCTGCTTACCTATTGCAGATTCAGTCTTCCCAGCCTGGTGCAGGATTACAATGTTGTTTCTGGTGTCCTTTGACAGCTCTTTGGTCTTGGCCATAGTGGAGTTTGGAGTGTGACTGTTTGAGGTTGTGGACAGGTGTCTTTTATACTGATAACAAGTTCAAACAGGTGCCATTAATACAGGTAACGAGTGGAGGACAGAGGAGCCTCTTAAAGAAGAAGTTACAGGTCTGTGAGAGCCAGAAATCTTGCTTATTTGTAGGTGACCAAATACTTATTTTCCACCATAATTTGCAAATAAATTCATTAAAAATCCTACAATGTGATTTTCTGGATTTTTTTCTCTCAATTTGTCCGTCATAGTTGACGTGTACCTATGATGAAAATTACAGGCCTCTCTCATCTTTTTAAGTGGGAGAACTTGCACAATTGGTGGCTGACTAAATACTTTTTTCCCCCACTGTACGTGAAATCCACTTTTGTAGCATCATGTGCTCTTAATATCACTATACCCCAGAAATGTGAAATCCTGGTTTTAGATGTGACCATGAGCCAAAAGAGTGCATGTTTTTGTTGCTGGAGTGTATAGGCCTCCTGCTGCTTTAGTTGATGCGACTAGTATCATAGCTGAGCATTTAAACCCTTTTCTATCATCTGAACTGGTGGTCTTAGGTGACTTTAACCTGGACTGGCTGACACCTATCTCAGATAACTTTAAGAACATTTGTCTTGGTCTTAATCAAACCCAGTTTATCACAAAACCCACTCGGTTAAATGTGAAAAATCTAGATAGATCCTCATTATTAGATTTAATTCTCACAAATAACCCCCATAAGTACATATATTTTGGTGTGTTTGCAAGTGACCTTAGTGATCATTGTCCTATAGCCTGTGTTAGAGATACTAAACAGAATTATTCTGATCCCTGTATTATTAGGAAGATACATTTTTTTAACTTTTCTCCCCAAGCGTTTATGCATGACTTGTACTTTTCTGAACTTTCCTCCATCAAGTGTATACCTGACCCTGAATTATCTCTTGAGCATTTCTCATCAATTTTTGTATCACTGGCAGATAAACACGCTCCTTTTAAATGCTATAGACAAAAAAATTGATTAAATCCCTGGTTTTCTATAGAACTCTCAGATATCTTTAGAACAAGAAATCATGCCTGGGCCAAAGCTAGACTAACTGATGCTGTTGTGGACTGGCAGCTTTTCAGACAACTGAGAAAGAAAATTCACGTCCTTAGTAAAAAAGGCTAAATTAAGGTACTTTCTAAGTTCTATCGCTGACTCTGCTGGTGATCCATCCAACTTTTGTAAAACAGTTAAAGGCATGAAAGCGTGGAAATTCCTCTCCTTCCCAAGCAAGCTATAGTGAACTCTGACATCATTATTGAAAAAATGAGATAGGTCATGCTTTTAATAAACATTTTATGTCAGCCGTTTTTTTTGTTTGAAAGAAATCTTGGTTTAATAGACCCGGGTCAGTCAGTAAACTGCTCGTCCCTCTCCCAGCAGCTAGTCGACTTGATAGAGGACCAGACGACCCCCAGTGAATCCTTGTACTCTCTGGAGCAACTGTCTCCTTCTGATGTAAAACAAATCTACTGGGGCTGATATGCTTGATCCCTTCATAATACAGATTTCTGCTCCATTGATTGCAGAAGCATTAACACATATTATTAATTTGACATTTATATTGAGTACTATTCCTAGAGTTTGGAAGGCGGCCCATTTGCTTCCTCTACATAAAGATGGCGACCCAAGTGATCTAAATAATTATCGTCCCATTTCCAAACTCTCTTACCTAGCAAAAATCCTGGAATCATTTATTAATACTCAGCTTAGATCCCTTTTAACTGCTACATCTTTTCTGAATGTAAAACAGTCAGGGTTCAGACCAGGTCATAGTACCATCTCTACTACTTCTATGGTTTTAAATTATGTCATAAATTGTTTAGATATGAAGAAACACTCTGCTGCCCTCTTTATTGACCTGTCCAAGGCATGTGGATCACATCTTACTTATTCAGAAACTCTCTACCACAATTGGCTTAGATCGGGCTGCTTTTAGCTGGTTTGAGAATGATTTAACACAGAACACAGTGTGTACTTACTGATGCCGTTAAATCAGGATTTCTAGACATAACCAAAGGTACCCCATAGGGTTCGATTCTTGGTCCAGTTCATTTCACTATTTATATTAACAGCATTGGTCTCTGTACAAAACTGTAACTTCATCTGTACGCAGATGACACTGTTGTATTCGCTACTGCCCCTACGGCAGCTCAGGCTCTGTTGACTCTTCAATCTGCTTTTACTACCTTGCAGAAAGCCTTGGTTGACCTGACGTTGGTAATAAATGCTGATGAAACCAAGTACATGTTTTTTTCCAACTCATAATGTAACTGATGATTTGTGCATAAGTATGTTAGATGGTGCCCCCATTGATCATTTCCCCGCCTATAAATATCTGGGCATCTGGATTGACGAAAAGTTATCTTTTTAAAAGCATGTTGACGAGTTAGTCAATAAATTAAGGATTAAGTTGGGCTTCTTCTTTTGGAATAGGGCTTGCCTTTCATTAAATAGTAGAAAACAGATCATTCAGTCTACATCTATTCCTGTTATAGATTATGACGATATTATATACATGAACGCAGCTACCAGTGTTTTGAAGCCCTTGGACACAATTTATCATAGCGCACTTCGTTTTATAACATCTGACATTTTTGACACTCACCACTGCATCCTTTATCATAAAATTGATTGGACGTCGCTAAAAACACATAGGTCACTTCTTTATTCTGTTTTTGTTTATTAAGCCTTACTCAATAAACTACCAATTTACTTAACATTGTTGAAATATAGAAACTCGGATTACAACACTAGGTCACAGGGTTGGTTAATGCTGGAGACTCCACGTGTATCCACAGAGTTGGGTAAATCTGCCTTTTCCTACCAGGCCCCTATCATGTGGAATAATCTCGAAGTAACGTTTCATTTGGATGTGTTGTTGTCTCTGGGTCAGTTTAGGAGAAAGGGATTTTTATATTGATAAATGTGTTTGTTTTGTTTGATTGTTAATTGTTTATTACCAAATACATAAAAATATTCAACTACTTGTCTTCAGAAAATCAAATATATCTGAATACTTCAAATGAATGTGAAAGTTATTGAGATATTTGAACCCAGGTCTGTTCAGTACATTACTGCATTCTAGGTATTGTGATTTTGAAGGACAGGACTGTGTGCTCTTTAGCTGTTACCTCTGGCCTTGGTGATATAGTGCAGATCCAGTACGCTTTTAAGTCCAGCACTGAATCCTCAAATCAACCAGAGGCTGTTGTGAAACAGGCACATCTGGTGAATACATTTCAATAGGGATGGAATTTATGTGCATTCAATTACAGGATATACTGTAGGTAATGTTTAGTTAAATCACATACCAATATAGTGAAACGTTATACCTCTATGTACATTACAATTCCACCCGTATTCCACGAGTACATTAGTTTTATTTTAGAAAATTACATTCACAGTGAAATTATCAGGGGAGCTTCGCTGCCAAGTAAAGGATCCCATTTTGAATGCATTATAAGTATTGTTGATGTAGCGTGAATTGACTCTCTAAGAACCGTGGAGAATTCCGCCTCGGAATGCTCCTGCTAATGAAACAGAGGTCACGACCTCAAGGCGATCTCAGCCTTCTATTTATTAATTGAGGCGTTTTAGCACTGTTTGTTTTGATCAGTCGTTAATGCATTATTCACCCTCTCCCACGTGAAACTGATTGAACCCATTTTAATATGTTGCCAAGGTTAGATCATTCATTAGGCATTCACAGCATAAATCAATATCCAAATCATTCTTTGACGTGCCTCCCTCTGTGCATGCATAATGATAAATGGATTTACGCCCGATATGAACTAGACATTTCAAAGCAACACTGTCAAAAGTGGTTTGATGATTAGTTTTTCATTCGGATTGATGGTATGTCATGTCTATGGCCTTCTCATGGTAAAACCATACGCATATTCATAGATGGGTCATCAAGTCAGTGGTCTTGAGTGTCTTTTCTGAGGCAGAAGGCGAGAAATATTACTCTTCACACTTTTCTGACCCCTTAATAAGTCCAACAATCACTGACCTTAGAATGTGTCAGTTTCATGCATAATTACGGGGAATAAAAGTGACAGGGCCCAGGTCAAAAGTAATGCACTACATAGGGAATAAGGTGCCATTTGAGACACAGACCCAGCTCCCACCGGCTCCCACCGTGTCCAATGGGGTCCCTCACAATGACCTCATGTCCACCTGTCCACTTCCACTTTTAGCGCTTGTTAGTGTCCTAACCCGTACAGCTCACCTAATACACCACCTACAAAGACCATTTATGAAGCCAGGGTTGAAATTTAAGGAGTATAATTACCTTTTAATAAAGAATAGATGGTCAGGAGCCAGTCCGTGGGTTAATTAAGAAAGAAAGAAAGAAAGAAAGAAAGAAAGAAAGAAAGAAAGAAAGAAAGAAAGAAAGAAAGAAAGAAAGAAAGAAAGAAAGAAAGAAAGAAAGAAAGAAAGAAAGAAAGAAAGAAAGAAAGAAAGAAAGAAAGAAAGAAAGAAAGAAAGAAAGAAGAAAGTAAGATTTGGACACTTTCTATTTTAGACTCTTTCTATTTTGGACTCTTTCTACTATTTCTATGAACGGTGTTCCGTGATGTCAGTTTATATTCCATGCATTTGGACTGAGGGGGAGACAGGAAACAGGGTCAAAACAAGAACCTTTGAACCTCAAAGTGGGATTGCACTGTCAATCAAACACGTGTTGATCTGTAAATAGCAAAGAGCAGTACAGTACATTTATGATTGACAGAATTGTACTGCATACAAATTACGACGGTCAGGGAAGGCCTTGCCCTCTTATCCATTTTTCCCACACTCTTTGAATGCCTGCATAACATATTTGGGTTCAAATACTGTTTGAAATCTTTCAAATACCTTTAGCATTTGCTCTAGTATGCCTGCAGTGCTAGATGGTTTACACAAACTGTCACTTCAATATTGATTCCATTGTGCCAGACAAGCTCAATCATGCCCAGGTAACTTATTTCAAGTTCTTTAATGTCATGTGCACAAGTACAGTGAAATGCCTTTCTTGCAAGCTCTAAACCCAACAATGCAGTAATCAATAGCAATGTAATACTAAAAATAACATGAGGTAGAACAAAAACACACAAGAAATAAAAACAAGAAATAAGTATTAAATAGTCTTTGAACCCAGGTTTTATGAGGGAAGAAACTTAAAATCAGGCTAAGTAGCACAATGATTTCATTTCAGATTTAGTTTCATGTCCTATGTGTGTTTGCTAAATGTTTTCATCTGTCGTTTTGTAGATAAACACTGGGGTATAGGTTGTTGATCAGTGGTACAAATGTTGTATCAGACAACGGACAAGCAGGGTCCAGTGTTGTACAGACATCTGAGAGACAACACTAATAAGACTTGGGACTACAATGAATACCTGTCCTTATCTGAATCATGCAACAAAAAAATATGCAAATAAAAACAAGGTAGCAGTACTTCAAACACTGTAACATTTTATAAACGTCTTTAAGAAAAATTCAACCAAACTATTTTTCTTCATATGAAGTGTTTAACACTGTTTATTAATACTGTATAACACATTTAGAATCATGTAATAAAGACATTTCGAGGTGACAGACACTAGAAATGATGAAGGAAAAACAAGTGGATTAAACACTTTATTTACCACTTCAAGACAGACTTAACTGTAATCTCTCTGTTGTCTATTCCCTCACAATCTCTTTATGTTAGAAAATTACCTCACTCAAATAATACATCCTTTCTATATATGTCACTAGTTTATGCCTTTATTTAGATTTGTATAGCACTGAGGCTGTGGGAGAAATCATATTTGTGTGTGTTTAGTGGCAGGGTTGTGGTGTGGGTGATGCAGAACCAGGGGTGGACTGGGACTGGCATTTTATCCACACCAGCCCACTTTTCATTTTTTTACGATACATGGTATTGGTTGTCTAACTGATGACAGAGTCGGAGCAGGTATTTTTCCTGATGCATTGTTTTACTTTGAATGTAGGTTTGAGTGAAAACCATGTCGGCCCATTTTGGTAGGGGGGCTGGTCGTTTCCCACTGATCATCGAAAGGCTCATTAAAGATAAGTATAACAGAGAAATTGCGATCGACTGGTCGATCTTCAAGGCAATCCTAGTCGATCACCAAACAGTTCTGTAGAAAAGCCAATGACGAAGACGTAAAGGCCTGCGCTCTTTTTTGTTGTTGTGTGTTGCGCTGTTGGCAGTAGGTGCACTTGATTCAGAAGCCCTGTGCACCAGGTAGGCAAAGCGTTCCCATTTTTAGCCATTTAATTTGTCTGAAAGACAAACTCCGCCTACCAGGCGGTCCGGGAGATCTGTGGCTAATTCGAGTGTGCCTACTGCGCTGGCCAATCGGATAGCTCAAATGATCATGCAGCTTCCACGACCCCGGCAAAGTTTGATACTAGCCTACATGAGATTTCATAACTTTTAAAACCATGACCAGAGAGCGACTGTCAAAGAACACAGCCAAGAGCTGCTGTTTTTATGAGTGAGTTTATATCTAAGTTTTATTCAACACTGTCAAGACTTTTTATTCAACACGATTACAAAACATAAACTGTGCTTCTCTCTACTTCCTTCCACTCGCGCTGCAATGAATGTGTAGCCAAGTGTATCCATGCCCTGTGTTTTCATTATTAGCAGCTCGTCGTGTCTATTTGAATATCGAGGAGTATTTCATTTTCTCTGGTCATAGGAACAACATGAATTTGTGCCTGAGGCAGATACGGTGCGACTCGAGTTTCGCCATCAGGTGGAAGACTGTGTCCCCTCTCTCTGGTCAGTCTCACCAGAGGAAATGAAGGAGAGAGCAGGGACCATGTGAGGCTTGGAATGCCGTGTTCATAACAACTGGGAACTGGGAACTCGGAACTGGGAAATCTCCAACTTCTGACTTCAGTGCGTTCAAGACGACTGGGAACTCCCCCCCAAAAAAACGAGATCCGACTGGGAAAAATCATTTTCAACGGTCATCCAACTCAGAAACTCGGAATCTAGAGCTCCCACTTTCCGACCTGAAGTTCACTGACGCCATGATTTTACCTATTTTTTTTCAGAGTACCCAATTGTCTTGAAACCACCATGACCATCAGATGCAGGTACCATCAGTCCAGTAAATAAACATTAGAATTATTTCAAATTATTTCAATTTATGCTCAGCTGTGCCTGGCAAGTGTTACACCAACTGATCTATTTCATTATCAAAGCTTGTGTTTTGATAACAAAATATGGTTTGAGAAGAAGGTAGGCAAACCGTGTCGGCCCAAACCGTGGGCGGCAGGTAGCTTAGTGGGTAAGAGCGTTGTGCCAGTAACCGAAAGGTCGCTGGTTCTAATCCCCGAGCCGACTAGGTGAAAAATCTGTCGATTTGCCCTTGAGCAAGGCACTTAACCCTAATTGCTCCTGTAAGTCGCTCTGGATAAGAGCGTCTGCTAAATGACCAAATAATAATAATAATTTTAAAAAAAATAGAAGAACAATATTGGCAGGCCAGGCATATAGCCAATATGCTGTGATAATGTATTAGGCCTACTGCACAAACCTTCTTCCTACAGAACTATTTTCTGAGCGTTAGATCTCAGCTTGCTTTTTGACTGCGAAAGTGATCTTGACTCTAGAAAAGGTTGGTGACCACAGTGGTTTTAAATTATTCAGCAGCAGCCCCAATTAATCACACCCTGGCTTTGTCCCAAACAGTCTCTATACCTGCTACCATACATTTTTTTCAACTGGTACCGGGGGACCTTCAGACGAGTCTTGAGGCAAAACAACCAACATGTTCGTGAGTCTCACCTTCACACAGAGTGTGTGTAGCCCAAACTGTTCGGACGCTACAGACAGAAGTTGGAAGATCAGCTGTACCGACATCAGACGAGTCCCAAAACGCTTCTTGGGGTCTTCGAGCAAAACGGAGAACACAATTATAATAGTTTTTTAGGCCAAACCATTCGGACGCTACAGACGATTTTGTGAAAAGACCGGTTTTTGGGATGTCTCATGGTCTGACAAACATGCTCTGTCACTTTTCCCTTAAGATGTGGAAGTGTTACATAGGCGGATGGGGTGGATTGAGACGCATCCAATGCCAAAACATTATCTCTATCTTAAATTAGATTTTTATTTTGATGCTAATTAGATTTCCGCGGACCGCGAACGTCGACCTTAGGGAGTTGTGTGTTCTGTCAAACAAACAAACCTAATCCTCTAAGCTTTAATAAACCGTGCTTGTTTATCTGCCTCTGTACTGTTTCCCTGTGCCTAAAACCTGTAATGTTTAGATGTTACAATTGTAATGCAATTAAAATAGTTTTGTCCGTTTCATTGCTCAACTGTTGACCCAACTCAATAGGTGGCCTGTCACTAACCTCGGTCTTATGTTGTGGTTGAGGTGTTCCCCTCATTAAATGGTAACTGGTGTAGTCTGGTAGTTGTGCCAATGAGGCTAACCCTAGTTGGCAGGGTTAGCTAAAATGGGTTAGCTACTACAGTCGTGTCTGCAAAAACACTACCATAAATACTACAGTATAATACAGTCATGGCCACAGAAATACTGAAGTATATTAGTCATGTCCGCAAAACACTAGCGAATTCTACAGTTGTCAGCAAAAACACTACAGTAAATACTATAGTATACTAGTCGTCTGCAAAAACACTACAGTGAATACTACTGTGAAGTCTGCAAAAACACAACAGTGAATACTATAGTATACTAGAGTCATATCCGCAAAAACACCACAGTGAATACTACAGTAAAGTCCGCAAAACACTACTGAGAATACTATAATATATAAATGTACTAATACTACAGTATTTAGACCATAGTATACTATGGTATTTTATAATGTGGGTTAGCTGTACATGTATAACATGTTTGATGTTTGAACTAGGACAACAATGGAAATAAATTACATTTCTAAATGCATTGTATCCAGAGGAAATCCAGAGGAAATCCCCGGCATGAGCTCCCAAAGGACAGCATGTTCAAAATCAAAACCTCATCAACAAAGCTAGCAGCAAAGCTAGCTAGCAGTCCAATCGATCTAAAGATTCTAAAGCACTATGTGATCGAGGGATACTACAGTGTGTAGTATAGTATTCTACAGTATATTACACAATTGTAAAGTACTACACATGATCAAGGGATAGTACAGTGTGTAGTATAGTATTCTACAGTATACTACACAATTCTGTAGTAAGCACTACATGATCGAGGGATACTACAGTGTGGAGTATAGGCTTCTACAGTCTACTACAGTTTACTGCAATTTACTACATAATTAGTTCTATAGTAAAAAAAATAAGTACTACTAGTATTCTATAGTAAACTGTGGTATTTTTTAAATGTTTGGCAGCCCTGATTCTAGTGCACACAGCTAGCAGATCCGGTTCCATCATCTACCGTGAATCATGATCAGCTCATGTAAATGAAGTGAAACGGATAGTTAGACAGTGGATACTGGAGCTTCCCTCAAAACGAGACACTGTGAATTTCCATATTTTAACATAAATCTACATTAAAGGAAGAATAGAGATCCACAATCGTAGAATTGCAGTAATTTATAGGATGTCTGTGCACACAATACCCTAGAAATGGGAAGAACTGTGACCATCTCCTATCCATTACCCCCGCACATTGACTCGGTACCAGTACCCCCTGTATATAGCCTCGTTATTGTTATTTTTATTGTGTTACTTTCTTTTTAATTTAGTTTATTTAGTAAATATTTTCTTAATTCTTATTTTTCTTAAAACTGCATTGTTGGTTAAGGGCTTATAAGTAAGTATTCCACGGTAAGGTCTACACCTGTTGTATTCGGCGCATGTGACAATTAAGATTTTATTTGATTCTAACTCATCACATACAAGTGCTGTAGTTCATTACTTAGCAATACTATGAAAGGAATGTGTTGGTATCACTGACCGGAAGAAGAGGCAATATTCTCAAATATATGGAGATAGAATCACAGAGAGGGGTTTGATGAAAAGACTTCATGGATGTTTTTGATGATGATTCAACAGGGAGAGCATTATGTGAAATAGGAGTGCAATATCCTGGTCAAATAATATGTACTTCACAGGAAAGTTTTCAGACAGAACTCAGTACTTTGAACTCAGAACGCAGTTCTCTGCTTAATGCTGTTTGGCTAAATATGCATCTGAAATTGTATCCCATATTTCCTTAAAAAGCTCAACAGTTATTGTAATCCTCCAGATGGAAACTATGGTTTGTTAATAATTCATCTGCTTCGGTATAAAGCGTGTATATAAATCATCGGACATTAAAGGGGCCGGTTGTGGGAGTAATGAGAAATAGTCAGGATTCAGACATAAAAGTCTTAAAATGCCTGATTATAGGAAGTGCTATTTCCCTCACAGAGGGTCCAGAATCACTGGGATTCATGTGTTATTAATCAGACAGCGTCTGAGATCTGTGCCATGGAATGCTCAAACACCTTCCACCAATCCATCAAACCTTATGGACCTAGCCGGACCCTCCCACCTCATCTACAACACATACATCTCACAATCCTTGCCTATATTGCAGGTTTCATGAACCAACTAAATCATCACTTTGTGGGTATCTTTGAGGGTATCTTTGGTAAGTGTAATTAAAAATATCATCTCTTATTTTAACCAAGTTCTAGGCATATGCGTATACCTTTGTATTTCACATACCTTATGTAAAGGTGCTTGCCCCTTGATTCTTGCAGTAGTTGTATGAATTCACACAGTTGAAGGCTAGGGCTAGACTGCTCTGACAGACACCAACAGTGTCCAGCGATATACAGTGGGGTCCAAAATTATTGACACCCTTAATAAAGATGAGCAAAATGCTGAGATATGTTGTATGCTCAAACAAATGTGGAAATTGTATTATTCTGTACTAATATAATTGCTCAGAGAAAGAGGTTTTGTTTAACAAATAATTCAACAAATCTCAACAAGGTAGGGATCAAAATCATTGACACCCTTGTTTTCAATACCTTTCAATACCTCACCATGCAAGGATAATAGCACTGAGCCTTTTTCTAAAATGTTTTATGAGTTGGAGAACACATTGGTAGGGATCTTAGACCATTCCTCCATACACAATCTTTCCAGATCCTTGATATCCTTTGTCTGCGCTCATGGATTGCCCTATTCAATTCAAACCACAGGTTTTCAATGAGTTTGAAGTCTGGAGACTGAGATGGCCATTGCAAAATATAGATTTTGTGGCCAATTAACCATTTCTTTGTGTATTTTGATGTGTGCTTGGGGTTATTGTGGCCAAGTTTCAGCCTCCTGGCAGAGGCAACGTTCTGTCTATGAATTTGAGAGTAGATACATTTCTCCAACCCAATCCCTAAGCTTTTTACCGTGTATGCTTTGTCATTGTTTCAACTGCTGTTAGCTCTTTAATTAGGGCCCAGGACCAGTGGAAGCAAAATAGCCCCATAACATCAAAGCTCTACCACCATATTTTACAGTAGGTATGGGGTTCTGTTCTACTCATGCATTCTCATTTCGACACCAAACCCACCAGTGGTGGCAGATGAGGAATATGAATGATCTGGAAGGATTCTGTATGGAGGAATGGTCTAAAAACCCTGCCAATGTGTTTTCCAACTCATAAAACATTTTTGAAAAAAGCTCATAGCTGTTATCCTCGCAAGGTGAGGTATTAAAATATATTGTAAACAGGGATTACAATCATTTTGACCCCTACCTTTTTGAAAAAACGTTTTTTCACTTGTTAAACAAAATCTCTTTCTCTGAGCAATTGTATTAGTAGAAAATAATATAATTTCCCAATTTTTGGGAGCATACAATATAACTCAATATTGGAATTATTTATTTTATACAATCATTTTTGCTCATCTTTATCAAGGGTGTCAATAATTTAGAACCCCACAGTCTATGCCTATCTTCAGTGAGTCACATAGTAAGCCTCCCAGTCTCTTCTGAAATAAACATCTATCCTATGCGGTGGTCTTCTCTGCTCTTCAGGCAGGCAGCTGAATGCATTGGGGAGACAGACAGGTAGATCAAGGACTCATGTCCTCTCCCCAGGGAGATGCTTGTTGCTTGTTATGCTCACTACAACCAGAAAGGAGAGAGCTATCTCCTGCATCACATAGTACCCACAGTGTGTCGGGAAAGGAGTTGAATCCTGTGCCGAGGGGCTGGGGCTGTGAGACTGTGGGGGTGCAGCTGTAGCTGGTGTACTAGTCGGAGTATATGCCAGGCAGGCATCAAGAAGCAGGCTGGCAGATCTTCCAGAGTGCCCCCCAGTGAGGTGCCAGAGAGCTTCCAGCATTCACAGACAGCTTGAGACCATTAAAATTTAAACTGGAGATATCAGTTACCTTCGTTGTGCTCGGAAAACCATACTCTGGTCGTATTAAAAGTACACTGCCGTGATAGGATCCCAATTTCCTTTTGCTGTCATGTGTTCTTTCAGTTTTTAAGGAGAAAGGGGGTGAGGTATGGACGTGGTGTGATTCTCACCATCTTCTCATCTTCTCTGATGGAGAGAATGATATGATGGACAGGAGCTATGCCTTCTTTCTTCTCTCACCCTTTCTTACTTTCATTCTCTATCCTCAGTGAGGAACAAAAGTTCACCTATGTGAACCCATCCTTCCACAACACCCTTTGAAGAAAGTAAGCTAAACTATCTGCAAAGACACCGCCAGAGGATATTCTCAAACTTTTGTTTACTATAAAGATGATTGCTTTTTCGTCATGCCTTTTCCTGGAAGTATTATATGGCCTTGCCTTTGAGAAAAGCACAACTAATGACTAAATGCCATGCCACAATTCAGACCATTATACATAAGAGCATTTTGAACATCGAAAAAGTTATATATATATATATATATATATGTATGTTATAGTGCTTGAACAAAATGTGGCTCCTAACTATCACCCCTTTGAAAAGCCATAATGTATGCATTCCAAGATAACTCTATCATCACCTTTGTGACAGTGTTTATCAGATCAGCAGCCGACCTAAAATACCTTCGTCCATCCAGCATATCTGTGATGTTGTAATCTCTGCTGTAGACAATGGGAGGATGTGTGTGATGAACACAGGAAGGATAGCTTTCCACCACCCTACGCCAAGGGTTTATGTAGCCTGTGTGCCTTTGTGGCCGTGTGGCCCATACACATTCACCTCTTTCTAAACATGAACAATGATGTCATCTGTCATCCATCGTCTTGGGCTTGACACATGCTCCCATCTGAGGATAGCAAGGTCAAGCTACCTGTAATGGCGTGTTCGTGCCTGAGTCAGTGGTTTGTGTGTGTGTGTGGAGAGGGTGGGGAGGGGTGTGTGTGTGTGTGTGTGTGTGTGTTTCAATGTTTGTTACCCTGCCCAGTGAAATGGTGGAGAGAAATAAAATGTTCCATTCTATCTTAAGGCAAGCCTGGAGGAAAAAACTCCCAGCTCATAAGAAAGCAATGTCAGGTCTTCCAATGTCAGCATTTGTCTTTAACTTCACCAAGAGCCCTGAAGCAAACCATTAGCAAGGAGTGCTTATATTGAAAAGTATACCTGCATTGTATCTTCCTTTATGAAGAAAAAAAAACATGCCTGCTTATTTTGTTGCCTGTGAAGTTCATCCTCTCACTTCCTCAACAGTAAATAAATGAGCACGACTCTCATCCATTTTATTTTCTGTTCTTTTTTTCTATTATTGGCAATCAACAAGGGCTCTATTCAATCTGTAAAACTGAAGAGTTGCAGAATCTGCGATAGAAATGTAAAGGTAATTTCCGGTTGAGCCGACATAAGCAGTGTTTACGGTAAAAGCAGACTCCGCTAAAGTGCGAACATTGGCTTTAAATTTCAATCACACTTGTTAAAGCTGAATTTCCGCGATGCGGATTGAATAGAGCCCCAAGAGTCCCAGAGTTCAAACTCATCCATTATGTCATCTTCATTTTCAAGGATATAGCTTAAAATTATCTTGTTCCATGAGTACAATGACTGTATCACTAGTAGGTCACATGGTCCTCCCCTTGTACCCCCTCCCCCCTCATAGAATTAACTCAAAATAATGTTTACGACCACAAATAACAATAACTGGAGAAACCCTGTTTTTAGAAAAGTGGATATCGACTTTGCCACTGCAGCATGCTTTTGTGGCACAGTCGATGCCATGCAGGTCTACGGGCCAGAAGGTTGAGGGTTCGCTGACCACCACAGATGAGCTCACTCTCCCTGCCTGCTTCATTAGGTCTAGGTCTACAGCACAATCAGAGCCGGCTGCAGATATTTTCACAATGTTGATGCCATATTTTTTTTTTTATAAAATACGTGCAACATATTTTCCATCAACATGTTTCTGTACCAATGCACCACACAACCAATAAACAAAGCATACCGACTTTGGGCGCTTCAAAATCATGGTTTGCGTTTTCAACACCACAATAATTAGACTATGTAAATCTCGACAAACATAAAATACATCCCTCCCTACCATGTAGGCCTACCAAGTATTAAGGCTTGGCTTGACAATCTCTGAATGTCATTAAACTGTTGGGTGTTTTGTAATAGATGTCTCTTTCCATTTAGGTATTTTATGATATTTTATTAGGATCCCCATTAGCTGTTGCGAAAGCAGCAGCTACTCTTCCTGGGGTCCACACAAAACATGAAACATGACATAATACATCACATTAATAGACAAGAACAGCTCAAGGACAGAACTACATCAATTTAAAAAAGGCACAAGTGGCCTAGATATCAATACATACACACAAACTATGTAGGTAAAATAGGGGAGAGGCATTGTGCTGTGAGGTGTTGCTTTATCTGTTTTTTAAACCAGGTTTGCTGTTCATTTGAGCAATATGACATTTACATTTACATTTTAGTCATTTAGCAGACGCTCTTATCCAGAGCGACTTACAGGAGCAATTAGGGTTAAGTGCCTTGCTTAAGGGCACATTTCCGTCATTTAGCAGACGCTCTTATCCAGAGCGACTCACCAATTGGTGCGTGTTCACCCTATAGCCAGTGGGATAACCACTTTACACATTTTTTTTTTGGGGGGGGGGGGGGGGGGGGGGGGGGCGGAGGGTTGGGGGGTAGAAGGATTACTTTATCCTATCCCAGGTATTCCTTAAAGAGGTGGGGTTTCAAATGTCTCCGGAAGGTGGTGAGTGACTCCGCTGTCCTGGCGTCGTGAGGGAGCTTGTTCCACCATTGGAGTGCCAGAGCAGCGAACAGTTTTGACTGGGCTGAGCGGGAACTATGCTTCCGCAGAGGAAGGGGAGCCAGCAGGCCAGAGGTGGATGAACGCAATGCCCTCGTTTGGGTGTAGGGACTGATCAGAGCCCGAAGGTACAGAGGTGCCGTTCCCCTCACTGCTCCATAGGCAAGCACCATGGTCTTGTAGCGGATGCGAGCTTCAACTGGAAGCCAGTGGAGTGTGCGGAGGAGGGGGGTGACGTGAGAGAACTTGGGAAGGTTGAACACCAGACGGGCTGCGGCATTCTGGATGAGTTGTAGGGGTTTAATGGCACAGGCAGGGAGGCCAGCCAACAGCGAGTTGCAGTAGTCCAGACGGGAGATGACAAGTGCCTGGATTAGGACCTGTGCCGCTTCCTGTGTAAGGCAGGGTCGTACTCTCCGAATGTTGTAGAGCATGAACCTGCAGGAGCGGGTCACCGCCTTGATGTTGGCGGAGAACGACAGGGTGTTGTCCAGGGTCACGCCTAGGCTCTTCGCACTCTGGGAGGAGGACACAGCGGAGTTGTCAACCGTGATGGCGAGATCATGGAACGGGCAGTCCTTCCCCGGGAGGAAGAGCAGCTCCGTCTTGCCAGGGTTCAGCTTGAGGTGGTGATCCGTCATCCATACTGATATGTCTGCCAGACATGCAGAGATGCGATTCGCCACCTGGTTATCAGAAGGGGGAAAGGAGAAGATTAGTTGTGTATCGTCAGCGTAGCAATGATAGGAGAGGCCATGTGAGGATATGACAGAGCCAAGTGACTTGGTGTATAGGGAGAAAAGGAGAGGGCCTAGAACTGAGCCCTGGGGGACACCAGTGGTGAGAGCACGTGGTGCGGAGACAGCTTCTCGCCACGCCACTTGGTAGGAGCGACCGGTCAGGTAGGACGCAATCCAGGAGTGAGCCGCGCCGGAGATGCCCAGCTCGGAGAGGGTGGAGAGGAGGATCTGATGGTTCACAGTATCAAAGGCAGCAGACAGGTCTAGAAGGACAAGAGCAGAGGAGAGAGAGTTAGCTTTAGCAGTGCGGAGAGCCTCCGTGACACAGAGAAGAGCAGTCTCAGTTGAATGACCAGTCCTGAAACCTGACTGGTTTGGATCAAGAAGGTCATTCTGAGAGAGATAGCAAGAGAGTTGGCTAAAGACGGCACGCTCAATAGTTTTGGAAAGAAAAGAAAGAAGGGATACTGGTCTGTAGTTGTTGACATCAGTGGGATCGAGTGTTGGTTTCTTGAGAAGGGGAGCAACTCTCGCTCTCTTGAAGACGGAAGGGACATGGCCAGCGGTCAAGGATGAGTTGATCAGCGAGGTGAGGTAGGGGAGAAGGTCACCGGAGATGGTCTGGAGAAGAGAGGAAGGGATGGGGTCAAGCGGGCAGGTTGTTGGGCGGCCTGCAGTCACAAGTCGCAGGATTTTATCTGGATAGAGAGGGGAGAAAGAAGTCAAAGCATAGGGTAGGGCAGTGTGAGTAGGACCAGCAGTGTCATTAGACTTAACAAACGAGGATCGAATGTCGTCAACCTTCTTTTCAAAGTGGTTGACGAAGTCATCCACAGAGAGAGAGGAGGGGGGGGCGGGGGGGGGGGGAGGATTCAGGAGGGAGGAAAATGTGGCAAAGAGCTTCCTAGGGTTAGAGGCTGATGCTTGGAATTTAGAGTGGTAGAAAGTGGCCTTAGCAGCAGAAACAGATGAAGAAAATGTAGAGAGGAGGGAGTGAAAAGATGCCAGGTCGGCAGGGAGTTTAGTTTTCTTCCATTTCCGCTCCGCTGCCCGGAGCTCTGTTCTGTGAGCTCGCAATGAGTCATCAAGCCACGGAGCTGGAGGGGAGGACCGAGCCGGCCGGGAGGATAGGGGACACAGAGAGTCAAAGGATGCAGAAAGGGAGGAGAGGAGGGTTGAGGAGGCAGAATCAGGAGATTGGAGGGAGAAGGATTGAGCAGAGGGAAGAGATGATAGGATGGAAGAGGAGAGAGTAGTGGGAGAGAGAGAGCGAAGGTTGCGGCGGCGCATTACCATCTGTGTAGGGGCAGAGTGAGTAGTGTGGGAGGAGAGCGAGAGAGAAAAGGAAACAAAGTAGTGGTCGGAGACATGGAGGGGAGTTGCAGTGAGATTAGTAGAAGAGCAGCATCTAGTAAAGATGAGGTCAAGCGTATTGCCTGCCTTGTGAGTAGGGGGGGACGGTGAGAGGGTGAGGTCAAAAGAGGAGAGAAGTGGAAAGAAGGAGGCAGAGAGAAATGAGTCAAATGTGGACATAGGGAGGTTGAAATCCCCCAAAACTGTGAGGGGTGAGCCATCCTCAGGAAAGGAACTTATCAAGGCGTCAAGCTCATTGATGAACTCTCCAAGGGAACCTGGAGGGCGATAGATGACAAGGATATTAAGCTTAAATGGGCTAGTGACTGTGACAGCATGGAATTCAAATGAGGAGATAGACAGATGGGTTAGGGGAAAAATTGAGAATGTCCACTTGGGAGAGATGAGGATTCCTGTGCCACCACCCCTCTGACCAGATGCTCTCGGGGTATGCGAGAACACATGGTCAGACGAGGAGAGAGCAGTAGGAGTAGCAGTGTTTTCAGTGGTAATCCATGTTTCCGTCAGCGCCAGGAAGTCGAGGGACTGGAGATTAGCATAGGCTGGGATGAAGTCAGCTTTGTTGGCAGCAGAACGGCAGTTCCAGAGGCTGCCTGAGACCTGGAACTCCAGGTGTGGGGTGCGTGCAGGGACCACCAGGTTAGAGAGGCAGCAGCCACGCGGTGTGGGGCGTTTGTGTAGCCTGTGCAGAGAGGAGAGAACAGGGATAGGCAGAGGCATAGTTGACAGGCTGTAGCAAATGGCTACAATAATGCAGAGGAGATCGGAATGAAATGAACTAAACATCTGGGACAGTAGAGAGCAGGGCCTCCCTATGAGATGGAAGGGAGTTCCTGGTGGCATGTCTGGTGGGGTAAGTGTGTGTGTCAGAGCTGTGTGTAAGTTGACTATGCAAACAATTAGGAATTTTCAACACATTAATGTTTCTTATAAAAAGAAGAAGTGATGCAGTCAGTCTCTCCTCAACTCTTAGCCAAGAGAGACTGGCATGCATAGTATTTATATTAGCCCTCTGATTAAAATAAAGAGCAAGACGTGCCACTCTGTTCTGGGCCAGCTGCAGCTTAACTAGGTCTTTCCTTGCAGCACTCAACCACATGACTGGACAATAATCAAGATAAGACAAAACTAAAGCCTAGAGGACTTGCTTTTTTGAGTGTGGTGTCAAAAAATAAGTGCATCTCTTTATTACGGACAGAACTCTCCACATCTTTACAATCATTTAATCTATATGTTTTGACCATGGTAGATTACAATCTAAGATAAAACCAAGTAATTTAGTCTCCTCAACTTGTTCAACAGCCACACCAGATTCAGCTGAAGTACAGAACTTAGGGAATGATTTGTATCAAATACAATGCTCTTAGTTTTAGAGATGTTCAGGACCTGTTTATTACCGGCCAACCATTCCAAAACAGACTGCAACTCTTTGTTAAGGGTTTCAGTGACTGCATTAGCTGTGGTTGCTGATGCGTATATGGTTGAATCATCAGCATATATGGACACATATGTTATGTTTGATGCCAGTGGCAGGTCTTTGGTAAAAATAGAAAAGAGCAGAGGGCCTAGAGAGCTGCCCTATGGTACACCACACTTTACATGATTGACATTAGAGGAGCTTCCATTAAAGAAAACCCTCTGAGTGTATTAGATACAGTAGATAGCTCTGAATCATCAATATGGCAGAGGTTGAAAAGCCATAACATATACTTTTTATATATACGGGTTATGGTCAATAACATAAAAGGCTGCACTGAAATCTAACAGTACAGCTCCCACATTCTTCTTATTATCAATTTCTTTCAATCAATCATCAGTCATTTGTGTCAGTGCAGTACATGTTGAGTGCCCTTCTCTATAAGCATGCTGAAAGTCTGTTGTTAACCTCTTATGGATCGGACCCTTTTCTTCAATATTTGCCTAATATGACATACCCAAATCTAACTGCCTGTAGCTCAGGACCTGAAGCAAGGATATGCATATTTTTGATACCATTTGAAAGGAAACACTTTGAAGTTTGCGGAAATGTGAAATTAATGTAGGAGAATATAACACATTAGATCTGGTAAAAGATAATACAAACAAAAAAACAAGCCTTTCTCTTGCATTTCAAATATGATGAAAAAATAAAGACATAGAAAACACATATTTTTTGGTTTGTATGATCTAATGTGTTATATTGTCCTACATTAATTTCACATTTATAATATAACATTGCAGTTTAGGCGCAACATATATTCTGGCCACTAGATGGCAGCAGTGTGTGTGCAAAGTTTCAGATTGATCCAGTGAAGCATTGCAATACTGGACTATTTTGTATCAAGTCTGACCAAATGTGCCGAATTGGTCAATTGACACACTCTCCTCAAACAATAGCATGGTCTTTTTTTCACTGTAATAGTTACTGTAAATTGGACAGTGAAGTTAGATTAACAACAATTTAAGCTTTCTGCCCATATAAGACGTCTATGTCCTGGATAGTTTGCTGTTACTTACAATAGTCATGCTAATCACATTAGCGTATGTTAGCACAACTATAACGTAGAAGTTAATTTGTTTACACAGAAGTAACATTGTATTTGGTCAAACACCATTTTTTCCAACAGTTTCGTAAGAGCTGGCAGCAAGCTGATAGGTCTGCTGTTAGAACCAGTAAAGGTCGCTTTACCACTCTTGGGTAGCGGAATGACTTTGGCTTCCCTCCGGGCCTGAGGACAAATACTTTCCTCTAGGCTCAGACTAAAGATATGACAGATTGGAGTGGCTATAGAGTCAGCTACCATCTTCAGTAGCTTTCCATCTAAGTGTTCAATGCCAGGAGATCTGTCATTATTGATCGATAACAATAATTTTTCCACCTCTCCCACACGAACTTACAAAATTCAAACTTGCATTGCTTTTCTTTCATTATTTGTTTATTTATGAATGAGTGCGATGGCTCACTGTTCGTTTGCCCACTTTGCCAATGAAGTAATCATTCAAATAATTGGCAACATCAAATGGTTTTGTGATGAATAAGCCATCTGATTCAATGAAAGATGGAGATGAATTTGTCAGCTGTAAGTGCTGTTATTGTGAAGTGGAAAAGTCTAGGAGCAACAATGGCCCAGCCGTGAAGTGGTAGGCTACACAAATCAAATCACAATCAAATCAAATCAAATGTTATTGGTTACATACATATACTTAGCAGATGTTATTGCGGAGGAAGCAAAATGCTTGGGTTCCTAGCTACAACAGTGAAGTAGTATCTAACAATAAACACATCTCAAAGTAGAATAATGAAATTAAGAAATATATACATACAGTGAGGGAAAAAAGTATTTGATCCCCTGCTGATTTTGTACATTTGCCCACTGACAAAGAAATTATCAGTCTATAATTTTAATGGTAGGTTTATTTGAACAGTGAGAGACAGAATAACAACAAAAAAATCCAGAAAAACGCATGTAAAAAATGTTATAAATTGATTTGCATTTTAATGAGGGAAATAAGTATTTGACCCCTCTGCAAAACATGACTTAGTACTTGTTGGCAAAAGCCTTGTTGGCAATCACAGAGGTCAGACGTTTCTTGTAGTTGGCCACCAGGTTTGCACACATCTCAGGAGGGATTTTGTCCCACTCCTCTTTGCAGATCTTCTCCAAGTCATTAAGGTTTCAAGGCTGACGTTTGGCAACTCGAACCTTCAGCTCCCTCCACAGATTTTCTATGGGATTAAGGTCTGGAGACTGGCTAGGCCACTCCAGGACCTTAATGTGCTTCTTCTTGAGCCACTCCTTTGTTGACTTGGCCGTGTGTTTTGGGTCATTGTCATGCTGGAATACCCATCCACGACCCATTTTCAATGCCCTGGCTGAGGGAAGGAGGTTCTCACCCAAGATTTGACGGTACATGGCCCTGTCCATCGTCCCTTTGATGCGGTGAAGTTGTCCTGTCCCCTTAGCAGAAAAACACCCCCAAAGCATACAAACACCCCCTCCATGTTTGACGGTGGGGATGGTGTTCTTGGGGTCATAGGCAGCATTCCTCCTCCTCCAAACACGGCGAGTTGAGTTGATGCCAAAGAACTCGATTTTGGTCTCATCTGACCACAACACTTTCACCCAGTTCTCCTCTGAATCATTCAGATGTTCATTGGCAAACTTCAGACGGGCATGTATATGTGCTTTCTTGAGCAGGGGGACCTTGCGGGCGCTGCAGGATTTCAGTCATTCACGGTGTAGTGTGTTACCAATTGTTTTCTTGGTGACTATGGTCCCAGCTGCCTTGAGATCATTGACAAGATCCTCCCATGTAGTTCTGGGCTGATTCCTCACCGTTCTCATGATCATTGCAACTCCACGAGGTGAGATCTTGCATGGAGCCCCAGGCCGAGGGAGATTGACAGTTCTTTTGTGTTTCTTCCATTTGCGAATAATCGCACCAACTTTTGTCACCTTCTCACCAAGCTGCTTGGTGATGGTCTTGTAGCCCATTCCAGCCTTGTGTAGGTCTACAATCTTGTCCCTGACATCCTTGGAGAGCTCTTTGGTCTTGGCCATGGTGGAGAGTTTGGAATCTGATTGATTGATTGCTTCTGTGGACAGGTGTCTTTTATACAGGTAACAAGCTGAGATTAGGAACGCTCCCTTTAAGAGTGTGCTCCTAATCTCAGCTCGTTACCTGTATAAAAGACACCTGGGAGTCAGAAATCTTTCTGAGAGGGGGTCAAATATTGATTTCCCTCATTAAAATGCAAATCAATTTATAACATTTTTGACATGCGTTTTTCTGGATTGTTTTGTTGTTATTCTGTCTCTCACTGTTTAAATAAACCTACCATTAAAATTATAGATGGATCATTTCTTTGTCAGTGGGCAAACATACAAAATCAGCAGGGGATCAAATACTTTTTTCCCTCACTGTATTAGGATGAGCAATGTTGGAGTGGCATTGACTAGAATAGAGTAGAATACAGTAGAATACAGTATATACAGTGCGTATAAAATGAGTAAAACAGTATGTAAACATTATTAAAGTGACCAGTGTTCCATTATTCAAGTGACCAGTTATTCCATGTCTATGTATATACGGCAGCAGCCTCTAAGGTGCAGGGTTGAGTAACCGGGTGGTGGCCGGCTAGTGATAGCTATTTAACAGTCTGATGACCTTGAGATAGAAGCTGTTTTTCAGTCTCTCGGTCCCAGCTTTGATGCCCCTGTACTGACCTCGGCTTCTGGATGATAGCGGGGTGAACAGGCCGTGGCTCGGGCGGTTGATGTCCTTGATTATCTTTTTGGCCTTCCTGTGACATCGGGTGCAGTAGGTGTTCTAGAGGGCAGGCAATGTGACCCCTGTGATGCATTGGGCACACTGTACCATACTCTGGAGAGCCCTGCCGTTGCAGGTGGTGCAGTTGCCGTACCAGGAGGTGATTCAGCCCGACAGGATGCTCTCAATGGTGCATCTGTACAAGTTTGTGAGGTTATTGGGGCCAATACTAATTTCTTCAGCCTCTTGAGGTTGAAGAGGCACTGTTGAGCCTTCTTCACCACACTATCTGTGTGGGTGGACCATTTCAGATTGTTAGTGATATGTAAGCCGAGGAACTTGAAGCTTTTCACCTTCTCCAATGTGGTCCCATCGATGTGGATGGGGGCATGCTACCTCTGCTGTCTCCTGAAGTCCACGATCATATCCTTCGTATTGTTGACGTTGAGGGAGAGGATATTTTCCTGGCACCACTCTGCCAGGGCTCTCACCTCCTCACTGTAAGCTCTCTCATAATTGTTCGTAATCATGCCTACTGCAATTGTGTCGTCTGCAAACTTGATGATGGAGTTGGAGGCGTGAGTAGCCACGCAGTCATGGGTGAACAGGGAGTGCAGGAGGGGGCTGAGCACGCACCCTTGTGAGGTCCCTGCGTTGAGGATCAGCGTAGTGGAGGTGTTGTTTCCTACCTTCACAACCTGGGGGCGGCCCGTCAGGAAGTTCAGGACCCAGTTGCACAGGGCGGGGTTCAGACCCAGGGCCCCAAGCTTAATGATTAGTTTGGAGCAGGGGCGGTGTGTTCATTAGGGCGATATGGGCGACGCACTGCCAAACGGGAAAAGGAAGGGATTTTTTTTCTAATCAATTATATCACGGCAACAGTAGTTTTCAGTGTTCTAATCTAGACGTCTGATCTGCCACTAAATGTCCAATCAGGCTAAAGTCGTGCTTCAAATGGCCCCGCCCGTTTTGGGGCGATTTCAGTCAGGTTGAAAATCGCCCCAGAAGTCTCGCAGACTCTCATGTAAAAAATATTTTTTCAAATATCTGAGCTTTCAATACAATCTCTATGGGTTCCGGGAGGGCTTGCACTTACGCGCTTGCGTCATACGTAACATAACCATGAACATAACTAAGAAAAGAGCGGGTAGCAGCGTCAATCAATTCACGTACTACTGTCAAGATTGCTAGCGTTCAGTGCAACTCGATTGTCTCTTTGAAAGAAGTTCATTTTTGTCTGCGAACAAATCAAGATAAATTGGCAACGAAACAATTAGGACCTCCCAGACCAAATTTAATAATTCAACAGGTTTCTACTAAAAGGGGGAAAGTCCTACACCCGAGGATTTTCCAAAAATTGGTACGAATGAAAAACCTGGCTAGCAGGCTGCGATGTAGCTAATGCAGTCTTCTGCTACCCCTGCTTACTCTTTCACCCTGAAGGCGGCACGGCAGACAGCACCGCTTGGACAGCGACTGGTGTAACGGACATGCACCATCTTTCAGAAAAGATTAAGAAACATGAGCTGTCAAAGACCCACATTGATTGCTGTTTGAGATTGTCTGCTTTGGGGAGAGTGAACATTGCCACTCAACTGGATGAGGGATACAGGCTAGCTGTCCGCCGCCACAACGATGAGGTTAGCAAGAACCGCCACATCCTCAGCCGGCTAATCCAGTGTGTGAAGTTTTGCGGAGTGTTTGAGTTAGCTTTGCGAGGCAAAGATGAAACTGAGGGCTCCACCAACCCTGGTATTTTTCTTGGACTTGTCAACTTTGTGGCACAATTAGATGAGGTGTTTGATGACCATCTTAAAAATGCTAAAGTTTTCAAGGGCACATCAAAGACCATTCAAAACGAGCTACTGGAGTGTATGCTAGCGGTCATGACGGAACATATTGTGGAGGAGGTGAAGTCGGCGAACTTCGTAGCTATCCAAGCGGACGAGACCACGGACTTTTCTACACAGACACAGCTGGTGCTTGTGCTGAGGTACATAGATAGCAAGAAGATTTAATTTTTTTCCTGGGGCTTTTTCACAAAATCATGCCCCACGTCGACATTCTGTACCAGAAGCTACAGAAGAAGGACATCGATGCTGTCTTCATCAAACGTGCCCTCGACAGCTTCACAAGCAGTGTGCAGGCCATAAGGTAAGATTAAACAATATCATTCGATCTTTCTCAAAGCAGAGCTTTATTTGAAAATGTATGCATGAAAGGAGACATCATCATATTTACAAATCTATACAATTGGCCAGAATATGGTTGTTCATTTTTACAAAGCCATACAGATAGCTGTGTTTACCTTTTCTATAAATTATTTTCAAATTCTGTTTTCAGGCAAAATGTCTATCACTGTTCATTTTCACAAATCTATACAAGAGGGCAGAATATGGAAGTCTATAAAAATGTCTTATTACCAATAACTTGCATCAATGTTTTCAGTAGCCTCTATCAAAAGCTCCTGCTTGCTTGTTGTGAATTATGCTCAGGTGCACATATTTCCAATTCAACCATGAGGCCTTTTTGAAGCAAGTAATGTGTATATCAGTATTGACTTATATGCTGCCCCTGTCTTCATGTTGTTGCTGGACATATCTTTTTTAAAATGTGTGTAGGTCACCTAAATCATCAGAAAAATTGCCCCCCCTGAGAATTTTTTCAGGAGCCGCCACTGGTTTGGAGGGTACTATGATGTTGAAGGCTGAGCTGTAGTCATTGAACAGCATTCTTACATACAGTTGAAGTCGGAAGTCCAGTAAAAATTCCCTGTCTTAGTTCAGTTAGGATCACCACTTTATTTTAAGAATGTGAAATGTCAGAATAATAGTAGAGAGAATTATTTATTTCAGCTTTTATTTATTTCATCACATTCCCAGTGGGTCAGAAGTTTACATACACTCAATTAGTATTTGGTAGCATTGCCTTTAAATTGTTTAACTTGGGTCAAACGTTTCGGGTAGCCTTCCACAAGCTTCCCACAATAAGTTGGGTGAATTTTGGCCCATTCCTCCTGACAGAGCTGGTTTAACTGAGTCAGGTTTGTAGGCCTCCTTACTCGCACACGGTTTATCAGTTCTGCCCACATATTTTCTATAGGATTGAGTTCAGGGCTTTGTGATGGCCACTCCAATACCTTGACTTTGTACGGCTGCCACCCCCATTCACTGTTGGGATGATGTTCTTTGGCTTGCAAGCACCCCCTTTTTCCTCCAAACATAACGATGGTCATTATGGCCAAACAAAAATATTTTTGTTTCATCAGACCAGAGGACATTTTATGACCTTTTTCCCCATATGCAGTTGCAAACCGTAGTCTGGCTTTTTTATGGCGGTTTTGGAGCAGTGACTTCTTCCTTGCTGAGCGGCCTTTCAGGTGATGTCGATATAGGACTCGTTTTACTGTGGATATAGATACTTTTGTACCTGTTTCCTCCAGCATCTTCACAAGGTCCTTTGCTGTTGTTCTGGGATTGATTTGCACTTTTCGAACCAAAGTACGTTCATCTCTAGGAGACAGAACGCGTCTCCTTCCTGAGCGGTATGATGGCTGCGTGGTCCCATGGTGTTCATACTTGCGTACTATTGTTTGTACAGATGAACGTGGTACCTTCAGGCGTTTAGAAATTGCTCCCAAGGATGAACCAGACTTGTGGAGGTCTACAATTTTTTTCTGATGACTTGGCTGATTTCTTTTGATTTTCCCATGACGTCAAGCAAAGAGGCACTGAGTTTGAAGTAAGCCTTGAAATACATCTGCAGGTACACCTCCAATTGACTCAAATGATGTCAATTAGCCTATCAGAAGCTTCTAAATCCATGACAGCATTTTCTGGAATTTGTCAAACTATTTAAAGGCACAGTCAACTTAGTGTATGTAAACTTCTGACCCACTGGAATTGTGATACAGTGAATTATAAGTGGGAGAGATTCAAAAATCCTGTTAAACACTATTATCGCACGCAGAGTGAGTCCACCTGAACTTATTGCCATAACAAAGGGGTTGAAAACTTATTGACTCAAGACATTTCAGCTTTTCATTTTTAATAAATGTTTTTTTTTAAGTTATGGGGTATTGTGTGTAGGCTAGTGACACAACAAATTGTGGAAAAAGTCAAGGGGTGTGAATACTTTCTGAAGGCACTGTATTTCCATTGTGGTCCGTATTTTTGACATAAATATATATACAATTACATATTTACAGACACATTATAGAGAAACAGACACAAAAAGGTGTTCACACATCAGCCAGCTTTTGGCATTCTTTTTAAAAGTGGTTACGGTTGGTATGACTTTGAGTTGCTGTGATAGTTTGTTCCACTCAACTGCGCCGTTATATACAAATGTGTTCTTACCATATAGATTATTATATTTTAAACAATTAATATTATTGTCTCTGGCTCTGGTATTATGCTTGCGGACATCTCTAACAAATGAAAAATAGTTGGATAGGTACCTGGTGGCTGAGTCTATGATAATTCTGTGGACCAGACCAAGTTGAATTAATACTACTATTTTTTCCACATAGCCAGCCTAGCTGCTTAAAATGCTCAACCTCCAGATGAGTACGAGGGGAGAGTTTAAGTACAATTCTTACAAGCTTGTTTTAGCTGGTCTGTAGCTTATTCTTTAGATGTTTGCGGCTGCTGGTGAACCATGATGTGCAGGCATAATCAAAGTGACACTGGACTAGCCCACTTGCCTAAGTCTTTAGGGTGTCTATAGCTAGGTTTCGATCCAATTGGCGACAGATCTTCATGCAAATATAAAAAAATCTGCATAAAAACATAATGCTAATTTTCCCATCAGAGTTGAGTTTCCATCAAATTGACTGGGTTTCCATTGCATTTTCAACTCTAGGCCTACTGATGGTTTTGTCACAAAAAATATTGCGTAGGTATAGCGAATGTGCCCACTCTGGTATTGGCACGTGTGCTCTGTGCAGATACAGTGCGGGTATAGCCTACATGATGAGATTATTATGTACAAAAGTGCAAGATTATTTTTACTTGTCAAACCGCAGCCAAGCATCGATCAGCATGTCACCAGAATAAGGCCCTTGATATTTATTGAAAGGAACATCAAGCTCCTCACCGTGCACTTTCACCACTACTGAAATTATATTTTGAACGAATGTGTGCATGCCTACAGGGACTGAACACCTCCCTCTGCAACTGGATCCTGGACTTCCTGATGGGTCGCCACCAGATGGTGAGGGTAAGCAACAACACATCCGTCACACACCCTCAGGGGTGCGTGCTTAGTTCCCTCCTGTACTCCCTGTTCACCCACGACTGCTTGGCCGCGCATGACTCCAACACCATCATTACGTTTGCCGACGACACAATGTGGTAGGCTTGATCACCGACAACGATGAAACAGCCTATAGGGTGGAGGTCAGAGACCTGCAGTGGGGTGCCAGAACAACAACTTCTCTCTCAACGTCAGCAAAACAGAGGAGCTGATCGTGGACTACAGAAAACGGAGGGCAGAGCATGCCATCATTTCACATCGACGAGGATGTAGTGGAGCGGGTCGAGAGCTTCAAGTTCCTTTGTGTCCACATCACTAAGGATCTATCATGGCCACACACACTAAAACAGTCGTGAAGAGGGCACGACAATGCCTTTTCTCCCTCAGGAGGCTGAAAAGATTAGGCATGGGCCCTCAGATCTTCAAAATGGTATACAGCTTAACCATTGAGAGCATCTTGACTGTCTGCATCCCAGCTTGGTATGGCAACTGCTTGGCATCTGACCGCAAGGCGCTAGAGAGGATAGTGCAGACGGCCCAGCACATCACTCAGGCTCAAAATTGTCAGAGACTGTTATCTCAGCTACCTTACGGCAAGCGGTACCGATGTCTGGAACCAACAGGACCCTGAACAGCTTCTACACCCAAGCCATAAGACTGATAAATAGTTAGTTAAATAGTTAACCAGATAGCTACCCGGACTATCTGCATTGACTTTTTTTGCACAAACTTTTTTTGACTCATCACATACGCTGCTGCTACTGTTTACTATCTGTCACTTTATTCCTAGTTATTTGTACATATCTACCTCAATTACCTTGTACCCCTGCACATCGACTCGGTACTGGTACCCCGTATATATAGCCAAGTTATGATTACTCATTGTGTATCTATTATTACTTTTTATTATTACGTGTTTTACTTTTCTATAAATTCTCTATTTTCTTTCTCTCTGCATGGTTGGGAATCAAATCAAACTGTAAGTAAGCATTTCACTGTTAGTCCACATCTGTTGTTTACGAAGCATGTGACTAATAAAGTTTGATTTGATTGTAAGTAGCCTAATCATATTAAAACATTGTGACTGGTTGTGTTTCTGCCACATATAAAAGGGTAATACATATTAAAGTTAATAAGAGTCTATTAATTAACATAATACAAAAATCCCCATCAGAATCTGTCTGTTTAAGCTACAGATATCTGTTTTTTTGTATGGACTGCGTCTCAATCGACCACATCCGCCTATGTCGACCTTTCCACATCTGCAGTGGAAAGTGGCAGCGCTACAGAGCTGTTTATCAGACCAGGAGACATCCTGAAAATCATTCTTCTCACAAAAACGTCTGTAGCATCAGAACGGTTGGGCCTACAAACTACTGTAATATGACCTCTCTATGGAAAGATGAGACTCACACGAACATGATGGTGTCCGTTTTGCTCTACGACCCCCATGGGACTCATCTGACCCGTACCAATTTAAAAAATGAATGGAAGTAGTTTTGTGCCAACAAAACAATATTTCCTGAGCTTTCTTATATCTCCAAGATATAGGACAGACACTTAAAAACTATACCTTATGATAGATTTTTTGACTGTCTGTTTTGCCATTTATGAATGTGTTGTTCAATGTGTAGTAAAGGACAAATTAAATATTTAATCAAATCAAATAGCTAAATGATCCATGGTATGACCATGGCTTAGACTTTTAGGGGTTAAATTATAAATATTAAAGGCTAAATTGAAGCGTTAGGCTCTACAGTAAGGAATAGCCGCTCGGATTGGAGAGGAGGCTTTCCGAATTACTGGGCCTGCTAGGAGCATATGTGGCTACATCATTTTAGGACGGCTTGGGAGAATGATGATCTGCAACAGACAGCGCTTCACTATCAGAAGTAAAAACACAGCCAGACTGGCCTGCTACTGTGCCTTTCTAGACCTTATAAACTGTCGAAAATAGACCCGCAACTGATCCAAATGCACTGTGGTGTTGTAGGCTAGTCTAGGTAGGATAATTGTATTGTCCCTAAACAATATTAATAGAGGAGCTTTTCAAGCTGTGCGACTCATGTCTTCACTGTTCTTTCATGCGCAATGATGCACCTGGCCTCTCCGCTGTCTATCAGGTATTCTTATTTGTTCTTGTTGATTTATGTTGAAAATTGATGCAGCTTTGAATGCTTTTATGTTGGATATGATTGCTAGTTAGCCTATTGCAGATCTGGACAAACGACCCACCTAGCTGAGCTGTGTTAGTACACTGACAGAATAAGGGAATATGCAAAGTATGTAGGTGGCTATATGAGATGTGTATGATGATAAGGGTAACGTGCAATGTATGTATTATGATGAGTGTGCAATGTACAGTGTCTATTTTGTATACAGCAGTACTGTGTTTCTAAGACAATTTCCCCCTTGGGACATTAAAGTTCATCCTATCCTATCCTACCACTATTGTTGCTATGAATGGTGGATAGAGGGCAGGATAGACAGTTAGACTGGTAGACTATATAGACCTATGGTATAGTAAAAGTTAAGGGAAGAACCAAAACACATTGATAAAGGGGAGGCGCATGCAAGCAGGTGAGAAAATTTTGCTAGGATGGAAGACAATATATAGTAATACCTGCAAAAGAGTGAATGTAAACCAGGGGAAAAACACACTACCCTCCCCTATGCCCAACAAAAAACCACACAACCCCCCCTCCCCCCAGTACATTTTGAACTGTCCATAACAAGGATATTCTACAACCATCAAATTCCTGTTTGAGAGAAAATACCAATTTTGAGGCAAATTGTTACTAGACTGAGCAAGCTTGGGACAGTTCCATTGTCGGCGAGTAAGATTCTTTGTTGTTTAATGACTAAACTTTTAAAAATCACAGTGAGAAAAAGATGGCTAAATGTGCACTAACAAGCAAGCAGAATTTTCTTTTGTAATTCCACATCAGTCCTGTTTTCCATCATAACGTTGCATCAAAGATAGGATTTTGGTTGCTTAGAGATAGTGTATCTAGAAGCTAAAATTGTTATTTGGCTGTCTCCATAGGATAACCCTTTGAATAACCCTTTTTGGTTCCAGGTAGAATCATTTTGGGTTAATGAAGAACCCTTTCCACAAAAGGTTCTACATTGAACTCAAAAGTGTTTTACCTGGAACCAAAAAGGGTTATCCTATGGGGACAGCCGGAGAACCCTTTTGGAACCCTTTTTTTCTAAGAGTGTAGGAAAAACTGTTTAGTAGCTATGACAACAACAAAAGTACATTAAACACCTACACAATAAGAGGGTAATAGTTAGCTAACTTAGCTTTATAATGTTTATAAGGATTATTCATCGCAGACATATTTGTTTTAGCTAGGGCATTATGCAACACTGTTTATGTAAACCATCTGAGCACTCTGATAAATCTGGGCTCCTCTTGAGGAAGTTACGCTTTATTCCAACCCTCTCCTTTGTCTGGCTGATGGATTAGATTGGTGGATGTATGCACTAGTGCATTATAAATCATGATCTGGCGCTCTTTAGGACATTAATCACTGCTTACGCTGTTGTCTCAAAGGCCTAACTAGGTGGATATTAGTGAAGAAACTAACCTGGAAGAGCTTGTATGGGGAGAAATGTCTGTTCAGAGGTAAGTGTTCTTATCTTTTATGTTACCTACAGTACAATAGATGATGATGTCAATTCTTGCAAAAACAATTTATTTAACCCAAAAATAGTAATGTAATATGATGAATATTGTAATAGGAAAAATAAATGTACGTGTTAAAATATTTCATTTGAATCAATGTTTTCTTTTATACAATATATTTAGCAAGCAGAACAAAATTAGTTGTTCCAAACCGCCTATACTATGGTTAGCTTTGATTTCCCTTGTTAGCATGGAGCCGTTCCCCGGCAGTCCCACCACTGTTCAGAATCCCATCCCAGCTAAATCGATCTCTCTGTAGGTCCAAAATCTGTATTTAACCTGGCTAAGACCCAGGTTCACGGCCCAGGCCCCAGCTCCTATAGCCTGGCCACAGTGTCCAACATAACACGCCATTTATAACATATCCCACCTTTATTCTCTAGTTTAAAGACAAACTGCCATAAATCAAAATGCTCCACTGGTGGAACCACCCGTCCACTGTCTCTCTTTGTTGCCTTTGTACTTGGTGTGCATCCCAAATGGCACCCTATTCCCTACATGGTGTACTACTTGGTCAAAAGTAGAGCACTATAAATGGAATAGGGTGCCATTTGGGATGCAACCTTGGTCTTTGTACGGGCCATGTGTGGTGGATATTTAGTTTGGCAGGTCAGCTTCATGTTTTCCCACAGACAGACAGACAGCCCATCCAGGGAAGATAAAATAGTGAGCTCCTCTGCCAAGGCTTAAGCCCAAAGATCCATGACTGTGTTTAAAGTAAGAACATGCAAAGAGCTCTCTCCTTTTAGGCTGGGGTGTTTGTTATACTTTTTGTGGTTTAATGGTCAAAGGATACGGCTGGAATTTCCCTGAGAAAGAGAAAGGAAAAGAGAGCTCTCTCTCTGCACCGGTGGAAAGTTTGAAGCCATGACTTGTTTGTGGTTTTGTTAAGTAGTGAGAAGGGGTGTTTAAGTGTTGAAGTACTTAAAATGTGCCCGAAATCAAAAACAAAAGAGACTTTCTACTACAGGGAGTATAACAGGATGCATGTGTTGTTACCAGTACTACTACACACCAAGTTAGATTAGCCCCAAGCGATTGTAAATTGAGTTGAATTTGGGGAAAATTCACGAGGCTAATACGTTCAAAGTTAAGCTTTATAAATGATGAATATCAATGATATGGTATCGGGCATTTATTTCTCACAGCGGGGTCATAACATCAGTTGGAAAAGCAAAGCACTCGAGTCGATACTGTCAATTCCAATTGATTCAGCCACGCCCCCTTTCCCACATGTACACATAGCAGGCGGAAGTAGGGGTGCGACAGGTGAGGCCGCACCTCCTGGTCTGCGCACTTTTATAGTTCAGATGGGTTCATTTGAATAGTAACTGAAATGTGGACATTGACTGTAGGCCTATAACCTCTCACGTAGCTTAATATAATTTTAACTCCTGCATAATTAAGTATTTATTGTGGTAAAATGACACACCAAATGTACATTTTGTCGCGGGAACAGGCGTGGAGAAATATGATTTATTTCTTTCAGGCTCTTGAGACAATGTGAATGTGCGGTTAGTGACATTTAGTGATTAATGATTATTTTCAGCAACATAAAAGCTGACAGTAGGCTATTTCAGCCACATAAAATGTGCATGCAAAACGAAACGTAATCTTAACAGAATCATGTTGGATCATTTTCACATATTTCGATTTCTTTAAAAGCAGTGAAACTGATGTTATTTAGAGATTTTGCTGCGGAAATCTTTGCTCTTTTTCTGCATTTTCTCCCTGGTCCCTAAAAGTCCTCGCTCCGCGAGTGAAGCAGATATGAAGGAGCGACATTTACAGTGGTCAACTAGATTATTGATGCATTCATTTGATCGATTTATGACATTATTCTGGTGAGCAATGCTTTATTAAGTATTCTAGGTTTAGGTTGAAAAATTATAATAATCCCACACCCCCTGTAAAAAAATCGGTACGCTGTCTCTGCATGTCAATTCCTTGTGTTCCGCTCACATTTTGTCTTTCCACTCACCAACATGGGTAATAGTTATTTTACCAAGACAATGCATAATATCAATGCCATCTGGACATAGCTATTATCTAACTTTAAATCCACGTCTCTCGAAAATGTCATGTACCACCTTCAAATTGATACAGAATTTGAACTAAATCATTTTTCTCATGAAGCCCACTGACGTGAATGGATATCTGACTAATCTATTTCATATGTAGCATTTGATTAATGTAAATGGGACCATGGTGTTGAGAGAAATGAATGTCACGTCCCAAATGGCACCCCATTCCCTTTATAGTGCATTACGTTTGACCAGAGCCCTATGGGCCTTGGTCTAAAGTAGTGCACTATATCGGGAATAGGGTGCCATTTGGATGCAAAGTGCTGCTAGGCAGGGACCCATGGTAGTGCTGACAGGATGCTGCTGCTGGATGTTTGATAAAGAGATACATAAGGCACCAAATTATCTCTGAGTCACATAACTCACAGGAGGATAAAACAGGGGGGCGGAGAGATGGAGACAGATGTATAGAGACAGAGACAGAGAGAGAGAGAGAGAGAGAGAGAGAGAGAGAGAGAGAGAGAGAGAGAGAGAGAGAGAGAGAGAGAGAGAGAGAGAGAGACATGCAGAAGGGAGACAGACAGAGAGAAGGAAAGAAGGTGGGAGAGAGTGAATGATCGAGGGCTGGAGAGAGAAATGGAGCAGGACAGAGGGAAAGAGAAGGAGAGAGAAATGTATATGGAAAGGCAGAGAGTGACAAAGGGTTAGAGGGGTGAAATTGACTTATTATTTTCCTTGACTGTCTCTCAACATGTGTATAGATGTGCCAAATTCCTTAAAGCCAACATAACATGCATGCCCTCATATACACACATTAAATGCACATATCCCCTACTGCTTAGGAACCACAAACAAAAGCCTTCAGACCAGACTGGACATTTGATAAATATTAGCCCAGTTCCATGCTGTTCTCTGAACTCCATTGTAGATCCATACGTGTTTATTTCTCTTCAAATTCATTTGTGTTGATTTGGTTTTCCCTCCTGTTGGGTCTGGTTATTTTTAGGGCTGCACACTGTGAGGCTGAAGGTTACATCCCAAATGGGCCCTGGTCAAAAGTAGTGCACTAAATAGAAATAGGGTGCCAATTGGGATGCAGATCAAGGCTCCACTCCCCGGCCCTGCCTTGTCTGTCAACCTCTTAAAGCCTTACTTAATGTCTTACAAACATATGGATATGAGTCAAGAAAGACACACACAGGCAAAATGACACATTTACGCACAAACAGACACACACACTGTGCTCACGCATACCCTCTTTCACTGAACCACTGACTCTTCTCTTCTGGTAGGGCTTCAACTTTTTCACGGCCCCTTTTATCACACTAATCATTTTATCACGCTGTAAGGTTGAGCAACAACTAATTACCAACATCGACCGGACGCTGAATAACAGTGGAAATTGCCGGGTTGATGCTTTCTGGCATGTAAGAATGGATGCCTTAGAAGGAAGTCAATGGAGCATACTCGGAATCCTAATCATGCACTTTTCTTTCCATGGTCAGACCGCGACCCTGACTCAGTTCAGAGGTTTATGGATGGATGGTAAAATCCATACCAACACCTTGCTTTTCCCAACAGATCATCAGTCTGTCTCTGAACTCCACAACTAAAGAGAGAATACTGGATGAGGCCCAATGTGGTGGAATTCCCCTTTAATCTGATGCTAAAACATGCTCTGCTATTCACCTGTTTACATTAACTGTCTGTCTTCTCCATGGCTAGAGACATGGTGCGTGACTGCCCATAGAACAGTCTGTTTTTTTTCTCCACTTTAACATACCAGTACACACACACACTCCTTTCACACACTCTTGATTAATAAACTGAAATTGTACACACACATACTCACACCAACCCCCACACACACCCACACATACTGTATACCCACACAAACACTGATTTGAACACACACACACACTGTTACGAACCCCGTGGCTTTAAAAGTCTAAGGTGGATGGGAAAGAGGCCCGTAACATAACTCATGCAAATTAGGCTATTGCCAAGGAACAGTGAGAACAAAATACGCCAACAACCAAATGCTACCGTCAAACACAAAATGTTTATTATAAAACACACAGTAAATGGTTAGGGGAAAAGGGGCTGAGCTGGACCCAAGGAATGAAACAATCAAGTCAAAAACCCCTAAACTGATCTTGCCTGCCTCAAGTACTACTAAGCTTACTGCTAACCATACAAAAATACAGTGGGTGGTCCGCTCAGGTCTAACTAGTGTGTTTAGACAAGGTTTTCCTACGGGTAGTGTATGCCCAAGGGCGACTTGCTAAATCCCCCTTTTCCCAGGCAAAAACAAACAAAATAGGTACCATACGAACTAAACCGTTAACGAGTGAGTATTCAAAAACAAGAGACCACCGTACACATACTCACAAACAAAAAGAGTCTCTGTCAGAAAACACAACTGAGCTTTTAAAACAAGGGGATGTGTGATATGATTGGGTAAGAAAACAGAAACAGGTGGTGCAATCAGGAGAAATGTCCACTGATTGGTCCACCTCAGCAATCAGCAGATTAACTGATGACTGACAGGTGGGACACACCAACGACCTCCAATCAGGAACACAAAGGACACCTGTGATTAGGGCAGAAGGAGAGGAAAAACACAAAAATACATACAGGATACCTGTATCCGTAACACACACACACACACATACACACTTGCCTCTCGGCTATGCGTGACTAAGGTCCAACTGTTTAGATGCCCAGTGCCAAACCCCACTACCTCCTGGCCCAAGCTAAACATCTCCCCACTAAGTCAGGGCCGAGACACAGCCATCTGTGCTAAGCCTTATTTTGACCACAATGGAAGAACTCAGCAAGCTCAGCAGAATGGAGGGCTCTATTTGAACAAAACTAACACAAGGGTAAATCTACAGTAAGCGCTGGCAGTATCGTTATAGGTTCAGGGGTGTGTCAGAGATATGTGTAGTATTTTCACAGCCAGAATTATGTGTGCAATAGCTGGCGGTAGCGCGAAAGGGCTGGGTTTGGATGAATAAACAAGCTGTTGGTGTGACAAGGGCTTGGCAACTCACTGGCCAATCAAAGCGTTCCATGGCTTAATACTGCATGTGTTTGTCTCAAGTCCTGTGGGTTATTGATGGTCTTTGTGCTGTCATCAACTCCAATGTTGCTGGGGGCATGGAATATTCTTGTCCTATAATCCATTGTGGATTGATACTGTTTATTAAATAGCATAGGCTACAGTAACAAGTGAAAGCAACAGTAAGAAAAAAACATCCAGTGTTTGGAGTGTTGACAGTCAATATTGTTGTATTTGGCTTCAACGAGTATAGCCCTTTACACATTGCACTTCTCCAAGAAATAAAAAAATACTAGGCTCCCTTAAATGTTTGTGTGTTTGGAGGAGCGTGTTTTTGGTAACCTAACCGGAAATGATACAAGGCCTATGTGAATTGTGAATAATGCAAAAGCATGACGTCAATGGCGCCGGAGGGGATGGCTGCCGTTTTATGGGCTCTTAACCAACCGTGCTATTTGGTTTGTTTATTCACATTATTTGTAACTTATTTTGTACATAATGTTGCTGCTACCGTCTCTTATGATCAAATATAACTTCTGGACATCAGAACAGCGATTACTCACCTTGAACTGGATGAATAATCTTTCTTTAATGAGTCGGACGAGAGGGATTTGCTCCAGACATCCGACAGGGCCCTCATCCCTGTCATTCGCAGCAGAAAGAGACTGAGATATCGCGGAAGGAGATCGGGGTGCCTGGTAAGGAACTGGCGACGAGTTGCTAATCTGCCTTTGCAATCGGTACTATTGGCCAACGTACAATTGGTTGATAATAAAGTCGACGAACTACAAGCAAGTATATCCTACCATCGGGACATTAAAAACTGTAATATCTTATGTTTCACCGAGTCGTGGCTGAACGAAGACATGAATAACATACAGCTGGCGGGTTATACACTGTATCAGCAGCATAGAACAGCAGCCTCTTGTAAGACAAGGGGTGGCGGTCTATGTATATTTGTCAACAAAAGCTGGTGCACGATATCTAAGGAAGTCTCAAGGTTTTCCTCGCCTAAGGTAGAGTATCTCATGATAAGCTGTAGACCATACTATCTACCAAGAGAGTTTTCATCTTTATTCTTCGTAGCTGTCTACTTACCACCACAAACCGATGCTGGCACTAAGACCGCACTCAATGAGCTGTATACGGCCATAAGCAAACAGGAAAACGCTCATCCAAAGGTGGCGCTCCAAGTGGCCGGGGACTTTCATGCAGGGAAATTTAAATCAATTTTAACTCATTTCTACCAGCATGTTAAATGTGCAACCAGAGAGAAAAAAACTCTAGACCATCTTTACTCCACATACAGAGACGTGTACAAAGCTCTCCCTCGCCCTCCATTTGGCAAATCTGACAATAATTCTATCCTCCTGATTCCTGCTTACAAGCAAAAACTAAAGCAGGAAGCACCTGTGATTCGGCCAATAGTGGTCAGATGAAGCAGTTTATAAGCTACAGCACTGTTTTACTAGCACAGACTGGAATATGTTCCGGGATTCTTCCGATGGCATTGAGGAGTACACCACATCAGTCACTGGCTTCATTAATAAGTGCATCGATGACGTCGTCCCCACAGTGACTGAATGTACATACCCCAACCAGAAGCCATGGATTACAGGCAACATCCGCACTGAGCTAAAGGGTAGAGCTGCCGCTTTCAAGGAGCGGGACTCTAACCCGGAAGCTTATATGAAATCGCTATGCCCTCCTACGAACCAGCAAACAGGCAAAGCGTCAATACAGGACAAAGATTCAATCGTATTACAACGGCTCCGATGCTCGTCGGATGTGGCAGGGCTTGCAAACTATTACAGACTACAAAGGGAAGCACAGCCGCGAGCTGCCCAGTGACACGAGCCTACCAGATGAGCTAAATTACTTCTGTGCTCACTTCGAGGCAAGTAACACTGAAACATGTATGAGGGCATCAGCTGTTCTGGATGACTGTGTGATCACGCTCTCCGTAGCCGATGTGAATAAAACCTTTAAATAGGTCAACATTCACAAGGCCGCTGGGCCAGACAGATTACCAGGACGGGCCGCCCCCAGGTGGTAAGGGTAGGTAACAACACATCCGCAACGCTGATCCTCAACACGGGGGCCCCTCAGGGGTGCGTGCTTAGTCCCCTCCTGTACTCCCTGTTCACTCATGACTGTATGGCCAGGCACGACTCCAACACCATCATTAAGTTTGCTGATGACACAACAGTGGTAGGCCTGATCACCGACAACGACGAGACAGCCTATAGGGAGGGGTTCAGAGACCTGGCCGTGTGGTGCCAGGACAACAACCTCTCCCTCAACGTGATCAAGACAAAGGAGATTATTGTGGACTACAGGAAAAAGAAGAGGACAGAGCACACCCCCATTCTCATCGACGGGGCTGTAGTGGAACAGGTTGAGAGCTTCAAGTTCCTTGGTGTCAACATCACCAAAAAACGAAAATGGTCCAAGCACACCAAGACAGTCGTGAAGAGGGCACAACAAAAGGAGACTGAAAAGATTTGGCATGGGTCCACAGAACCTCAAAAGGTTCTACAGCTGCGCCATCGAGAGCATCCTGACTGGTTGCATCACTGTCTGGTATGGCAACTGCTCTGCCTCCGACCGCAAGGCACTACAGAGGGTAGTGCGTACGGCCCAGTACATCACTGGGCCAAAGCTTCCTGCCATCCAGGACCTCTATACCAGGCGGTGTCAGAGGAAGGCCCTAAAAATGGTCAAAGACTCCAGCCACCCTAGTCATAGACTGTTCTCTCTGCTACCGAATGGCAAGCGGTACCGGAGTGCCAAGTATAGGTCCAAGAGGCTTCTAAACAGCCTCTACCACCAAGCCATAAGACTCCAGAACATCTAATCAAATGGCTATCCAGGCTATTTGCATTGCCCCCCCCCCCCCACCGTCCCTACGCTGCTGCTACTCTCTGTTTACTATCTATGCATAGTCACTTTAATAACTCTACCTTCGTGTACATATTACCTCAATTACCTAGACTAACCGGTGCCCCGCACATTGACTCGGTACCGGTACCCCCTGTATATGGCCTTGCTATTGTTATTTTACTGCTGCTCTTTATTTATTTTTAGGTATTCTTTCTTAAAACTGCATTGTTGGTGAAGGGCTTGTAAGTAAGCATTTCACTGTAAGGTCTACACCTGTAGCAAAATCCCTTTGACCTGCGAAAACTTCCATTTTGTGTGAAATCATTTCGACCTGTAAAAATGCGCTGACTTCAAGGATTTTACATTGGAGAGTTTCCAGGGTGATTTTATTTCAATTTTCCACCCCAGCCTATGATCAAATGGCATTCCTTTTAGAAATGTATTTTACGCTAATAAGGTGATTTTTTTAGATAAAAGACTTAGCCAACATACTGTATAAGGACCTATTTGTTAACCAGAAGAGTCAGCAACTTGGCTGATAAACATAATGTTTTCGTCACTCGGGTCCAATTGGGTCTGTTCTTGACCCGGGTATGGGCCAGGTCTAGGTGTCGTTGTTGTCGGGTCCATTCGGGTTTGGGTCTGATTGTTCTCAGGTCCGTTTGAGTAAGGGTCCCCCTTTTTAAAAAATGTGCGTGTCCGTTCGGGTCCGGGTCTGATTTTCCTCATGTCCGTTTTTGGACCCACAGAGGTACTGCAGGGGGTTCCGAAAGAAAATACATTAAAAAAAGTAAACTAATTCCCACAAATGTTTTTATTAATATCACTAGCAACAACAGAATAAACCAATTAAACCAACAGTAGAAAATAGAAAAATATCTTATTTTGTCAACTTTATTTCTTAATTCCTAATATTGAGCAAATTACACTCATTGGAGCTAATTATACTCACTGGAGTATCTAACATAGGCTTTGAAAAAGCACTTGCGAGTACCAGTCGCGGAAAGTTCCGCTGACTGCTGGTAAGCTTTCTTGACTTGGACATACATTTTTGTCAACACATGGCTAACCTTTGTTTAACCAGCTAAACAGCTGCGAAAATCTGTTTGTAGTTACCTTTCTAGCTAATAGGCTTCCTCTTCCAATTATAATGTGGGGAGGTCCAAATATGGACCTCTACATAGAGTTGCAAGCTCTATCATACTATCCAGGTCTGTGCCCAAACAGTTTGAGCTCCTACTTCTAAAAATCCACCTTTCCAGAAATAAGTCTCTCACTGTTGCCGCTTGCTACAGACCCCCCTCAGCCCCCAGCTGTGCCCTGGACACCATATGTGAATTGATTGCCCCCCATCTATCCTCAGAGTTCGTACTGCTTGGTGATTTAAACTGGGATATGCTTAACACCCCGGCCATCCTACAATCCAAACTAGATGCCCTCAATCTCACACAAATTATCAAGGAACCTACCAGGTACAACCCTAAATCCGTAAACATGGGCACCCTCATAGATATCATCCTGACTAACTTACCCTCTAAATACACCTGCGCTGTCTTCAACCAGGATCTCAGCGATCACTGCCTTATTGCCTGCGTCCGTAACGGGTCCGCGGTCAAACGACCACCCCTCATCACTGTCAAACGCTCCCTAAAACACTTTAGCGAGCAGGCCTTCCTAATTGACCTGGCCCAGGTATCCTGGATGGATATCGATCTCATTCTGTCAGTAGAGGATGCCTGGTTGTTCTTTAAAAGTGCTTTCCTCTCAATCTTAAATAAGCATGCCCCATTCAAAAAATTCAGAACTAAGAACAGAGCCCCTGGTTCTCCTCAGACTTGACTGCCCTTGACCAGCACAAAAACATCCTGTGGCGTACTGCATTAGCATCGAATAGCCCCCGCGATATGCAACTTTTCAGGGAAGTTAGGAACCAATATACACAAGCAGTTAGGAAAGCAAAGGCTAGCTTTTTCAAACAGAAATTTGCATTCTGTAGCACTAACTCCAAAAAGTTTTGGGACACTGTAAAGTCCATGGAGAATAAGAGCACTTCCTCCCAGCTGCCCACTGCACTGAGGCTAGGAAACACTATCACCACCGATAAATCTACAATAATCGAGAATTTCAACAAGCATTTTGCTACGGCTGGCCATGCTTTCCACCTGGCTACCACTACCCCAGCCACCAGCTCTGCACCATCCGCTGCAACTTGCCCATGCCCCTCCCCCCCCCCCCCCCCCCCCCCCCCCCCCGCTTCTCCTTCATACAAATTCAGACAGCTGATGTTCTGAAAGAGCTGCAAAATCTGGACCCCTACAAATCATCTGGGCCACAGACAATCTGGACCCTTTCTTTCTAAAATTAGCCGCCGAAATTGTCGCAACCCCTATTACTAGCCTGTTCAACTTCTCTTTCGTAACGTCTGAGATCCCCAGAGATTGGAAAGCTGCCGCGGTCATCCCCCTGTTCAAAGGGGGTGACACTCTAGATCCAAACAGTTACAGACCTATATCCATCCTGCCCAGTATTTGAAAGCCAAGTTAACAAACAGATCACCGACCATTTCGAATCCCACCGTACCTTCTCTGCTATGCAATCCGGTTTCCGAGCTGGTCATGGGTGCACCTCAGCCACGCTCAAGGTCCTAAACGATATTATAACCGCGATCATTAATAGACAGTACTGTGCAGCCGTCTTCATCGACCTGGCCAAGGCTTTCGACTCTGTCAACCACCGCATTCTTATTGGCAGACTAAATAGCCTTGGTTTCTCAAATGACTGCCTCGCCTGGTTCATCAACTACTTCTCAGACAGAGTTCAATGTGTCAAATTGGAGGGCCTGTTGTCTGGAACTATGGCAGGCTCTATGGGGGTGCCACAGGGTTAAATTCTTGGGCCGACTCTTTTCTCCGTGTATATCAATGATGTCGCACTTGCTGCTGGTTACTCTCAGATCCACCTCTACGCAGACAACACCATTTTGTATACATCTGGCCCTTCATTGGACACTGTGTTAACAAACCTCCAAATGAGCTTCAATGCCATACAACACTCCTTCCGTAGCCTCCAACTGCTCTTAAACACTAGTAAAACTAAATGCATGCTCTTCAATCGAACGCTGCTGGCACCCGCCCACCCGACTAGAATCACTACTCTCAACGGGTCTGACCTAGAGTATGTGGACAACTACAAATACCTAGGTGTCTGGTTAGACTGTAAACTCTCCTTCCAGACTCACATTAAGCATCTCCAATCAAAAGTTAGATCTAGAATCGGCTTCCTATTTCGCAACAAAGCCTCCTTCACTCATGCTGCCAAACATGCCCTCGTAAAACTGACTATCCTACCGATCCTTGACTTCGGCGATGTCATTTACAAAATAGCCTCCAACACTCTACTCTAGCAAATTGGATGTAGTCTATCACAGTGCCATCCGTTTTGTCACCAAAGCCCCATATACTACCCACCACTGTGACCTGTACGCTCTTGTTGGCTGGTCCTCACTACATATTCGTCGCCAAACCCACTGGCTCCAGGCCATCTATAAATCACTGCTAGGCAAATCTCTGCCTTATCTTAGCTCATTGCTCACCATAGCAACACCCACCCGTAGTATGCGCTCCAGCAGGTATATCTCACTGGTCATCCCCAAAGCCAACACCTCCTTTGGCCGCCATTCCTTCCAGTTCTCTGCTGCCAATGACTGGAACGAACTGCAAAAATCTCTGAAGCTGGAGACTCTTATCTCCCTCACTAACTTTAAGCATCAGTTGTCAGAGCACCTTACCGATCACTGCACCTGTACACAGCCCTTCTGAAATTAGCCCACTCAACTACCTCATCCCCATATTGTTATTTATTTTGCTCATTTGCACCCCAGTATCTCTATTTGCACATCATCTCTTGCACATCTATCATTCCAGTTTTAATACTAATTGTAATTATTTTGCACTATGGCCTATTTATTGCCTTACCTGCATAACTTCCTACATTTGCGCACACTGCATATACACTGCTCAAAAAAATAAAGGGAACACTTAAACAACACAATGTAACTCCAAGTCAATCACACTTCTGTGAAATCAAACTGTCCACTTAGGAAGCAACACTGTGTTAGTAGCTGAGTGTAGATGCGGTGAGGAATCAAGCGCAGGAAACACGGGCGTTCGTCAACAGACTTTAGTCACAAAAATAACAGCACCAAACAGGCGAACAGCCAACCCAACCGGGAGGCAAAAACACAAAGTACGCACAACACACACAGTGCGTAAAAATGACGATAGCGCACACAGTGCGGACTCTCGGAAAAACACCAATCCTGAGAGTAATATCAAAGAGCAACAGCTTGACAAATAAACAATACCACATAACACCTGCCCCCACACACGAAAACTAAATAGGCAACCAAATCAAACACTAACAAGGGACAGGTGTACAAACAGACAAAACCAAACAAACATGAAACATCGAACGGTGGCAGCTAGTACTCCGGGGACGACGACCGCCGAAGCCTGCCCGAACAAGGAGGAGGAGCAGCCTCGGCCGAAACCGTGACACACTGATTGACAATACATTTCACATGCTATTGTGCAAATGGAATAGACAACAGGTGGAAATTATAGGCAATTAGCAAGACACCCCCAATAAAGGACTGGTTTTGCAGGTGGTGACCACAGACCACTTCTCAGTTCCTATGCTTCCTGGCTGATGTTTTGGTCACTTTTGAATGCTGGCGGTGCTTTCACTCTAGTGGTAGCATGAGACGGAGTCTACAACCCACACAAGTGGCTCAGGTAGTGCAGCTCATCCAGGATGGCACATCAATGCGAGCTGTGGCAAGAAGGTTTGCTGTGGCAAGAAGGTTTGCTGTGTCTGTCAGCGTAGTGTCCAGAGCATGGAGGCGCTACCAGGAGACAGGCCAGTACATCAGGAGACGTGGAGGAGGCCGTAGGAGGGCAACAACCCAGCAGCAGGACTGCTACCTCCGCCTTTGTGCAAGGAGGAGCAGGAGGAGCACTGCCAGAGCCCTGCAAAATGACCTCCAGCAGGCCACAAATGTGCATGTGTCTGCTCAAACGGTCAGAAACAGACTCCATGAGGGTGGTATGAGGGCCCGACGTCCACAGGTGGGGGTTGTGCTTACAGCCCAACACCGTGCAGGACGTTTGGCATTTGCCCGAGAACACCAAGATTGGCAAATTCGCCACTGGCGCCCTGTGCTCTTCACAGATGAAAGCAGGTTCACACTGAGCACGTGACAGACGTGACAGAGTCTGGAGACGCCGTGGAGAACGTTCTGCTGCCTGCAACATCCTCCAGCATGACCGGTTTGGCGGTGGGTCAGTCATGGTGTGGGGTGGCATTTCTTTGGGGGGCCACACAGCCCTCCATGTGCTCGCCAGAGGTAGCCTGACTGCCATTAGGTACCGAGATGAGATCCTCAGACCCCTTGTGAGACCATATGCTGGTGCGGTTGGCCCTGGGTTCCTCCTAATGCAAGACAATGCTAGACCTCATGTGGCTGGAGTGTGTCAGCAGTTCCTGCAAGAGGAAGGCATTGATGCTATGGACTGGCCCGCCCGTTCCCCAGACCTGAATCCAATTGAGCACATCTGGGACATCATGTCTCGCTCCATCCACCAACGCCACGTTACACCACAGACTGTCCAGGAGTTGGCGGATGCTTTAGTCCAGGTCTGGGAGGAGATCCCTCAGGAGACCATCCGCCACCTCATCAGGAGCATGCCCAGGCGTTGTAGGGAGGTCATACAGGCACGTGGAGGCCACACACACTACTGAGCCTCATTTTGAATTGTTTTAAGGACATTACATCAAAGTTGGATCAGCCTGTAGTGTGGTTTTCCACTTTAATTTTGAGGGTGACTCCAAATCCAGACCTCCATGGGTTGATAAATTTGATTTCCATTGATCATTTTTGTGTGATTTTGTTGTCAGCACATCCAACTATGTAAAGAAAAAAGTATTTAATGAGATTATTTCATTCATTCAGATTTAGGATGTGTTATTTTAGTGTTCCCTTTATTTTTTTGAGCAGTGTATATTTTCTGTGGTATTTTTGACTTAATGTTTTGTTTTACCCCGATATTTAACTCTGTGTTGTTGTTTTTATCGCACTGCTTTGCTTTATAATAATAATAATAATATAAATAATATGCCATTTAGCAGACGCTTTTATCCAAAGCGACTTACAGTCATGTGTGCATAAATGTTTACGTATGGGTGGTCCCGGGGATCGAACCCACTACCCTGGCGTTACAAGCGCCATGCTCTACCAATTGAGCTACAGAGGACCACCCATACGTAAAAATATCTTGGCCAGGTAGCAGTTGCAGTTGTAAATGGCCAGGTCGCAGTTGTAAATGAGAACTTGTTCTCAACTGGCTTACCTGGTTAAATAAAGGTGAAAAAAAAGATCTACCAAATATATTCATTGAAAAATGTTGATTACTTCTCCTTGCTGTTTTCATTCACCTGATGATAAGACAAGACTTTTGAAAAAGAAAGTTTTTGCTAGCATATGATGGGGATCCCTGGGTCGTCGGTGTGCTAGGGCGGGGTACCTGGCCTACTGTATCAGACCAGACCTGCCACAGCATTTCATCATATGCCAGGCCTCAAAACATGACATTTGAAAGGCATGAAAGGCCAGCTCTGAGATCCACCGCTCCTTTCCTCTCTGACAGCAGATAAATTATAGATGACAATTGCACCTCTTTGGTTCAGACCTCCTGCTGCTCTACACTGAGGGCTCATCCCCTTGCATGGACAGTTTGAAGTTCTACCCAAATGTTTTAACCTTTACAGCTAGGTTTCAGGAGGGATGGATGGTTTAGCAATGAAGGAGAGTTGATGTTGTTTTGACAGCAACAAATGCATCCTAGCCAGTGCATGGCGACCGCATCAACCCTGACAACCCTTTCCATGTCATTGTCATGACACCTGACTTTGAGTGATGGATCCATGATGCTGTTCTGTTGTGTTTGACATCAGTAGAGACATCTCCTGGCTTGTTTTGCCCCAGTTAACCCCTCCTCCTCTCTCCTCTTTCCCCTCTTTTCTCTCCTTTCCTCTCACCCCTCTATTCCCCCTCTCTCCTCTCCCAGCCAGAGTCAGGTCTGATAAATGGATCAGTCACACTAGATCTCAGTCACGTTTTCCTTGGAAATCCGCTCCTGACACTCCGAACGCTCCCAACGGCCAGACAGGGATACACAGCGGGATAGGAGAGGTCACTAACTGGACTGATATCTAACGGACCGGGGGTTAGTCTACAGGCGTGGTCAAAAGTTTTGAGAATGACACAAATACTAATTTTCACAAAGTCTGCTGCCTCAGTTTTGATGATGGCAATTTGCATATACTCCAGAATGTCAGGGATCAAATGAATTTGCCATGAAAATGAAAAAAATCCCCAAAAAAGACATTTCCACTGCATTTCAGCCCTGCCACAAAAGTACCAGCTGCCATCATGTCAGTGATTCTCTCGTTAACACAGGTGAGAGTGTTGACGAGGACGAGGCTGGAGATCACACTGTCATGCTGATTTAGTTAGAATAACAGACTGGAAGCTTTAAAAGGAGGGTGGTGCTCGAAATTATTGTTCTTCCTCTGTTAACCATGGTTACCTGCAAGGAAAAAAGTGCCTTCATCATTGCTTTGCACAAAAAGGGCTTCACAGGCAAGGATATTGCTGCTAGTAAGATTGCACCTAAATCAACCATTTCTCGGATCATCAAGAACTTCAAGGAGAGAGATTGAATTGTTGTGAAGAAGGCGTCAGGGCGCCCAAGAAAGTCCAGCAAGCGCCAGGACCGTCTCCTAAAGTTGATTCAGCTGTGGGATCGGGGCACCACCAGTGCAGAGCTTGCTCAGGAATGGCAGCAGGCGGTGTGAGTGCATCTGTATGCACAGTGATGCAAAGACTTTTGGAGGATGGCCTGGTGTCAAGAAGGGGAGCAAAGAAGCCACTTCTCTCCAGGAAAAACATCAGGGACAGACTGATATTCTGCAAAAGGTACAGGGATTGGACTGCTGAGGACTGGGGTAAAGTTATTTTCTCTGATGAATCCCCTTTCCGATTGTTTGGGGCATCCGGAAAACACCTTGTCCGGAGAAGACAAGGTGAGCGCTACCATCAGTCCTGTGTCATGCCAACAGTAAAGCATCCTGAGACCATTCATGTGTGGGGTTGCTTCTCAGCCAAGGGAGTGGGCTCACTCACAATTTTGCCTAAGAACACAGCCATGAATAAAGAATGGTACCAACACATCCTCCGAGAGCAACTTCTCCCAACCATCCAAGAACAGTTTGGTGACGACCAATGCCTTTTCATGGTGCATGATGGAGCACCTTGCCACTTTGCCATAAGGCAAAAGTGATAACTAAGTGGCTCGGGGAACAAAACATAGAAATTCACAAAAACACAAATTCTGACAAACTCCAAGCATTGATTATGCAAGAATGGGCTGCCATTAGTCAGGACGTGGCCAAGAAGTTAATTGACAGCATGCCAGGGCGGATTGCAGAGGTCTTGAAAAAGAAGGGTCAACACTGCAAATATTGACTCTTTGCATAAACTTAATGTAATCGTCAATAAAAGCCGTTGAAACTTATGGAATGCTTGTAATTACACTTTAGTATAACATAGTAACATCTGACAAAAATATCTCATAACACTGAAGCAGCGAACTTTGTGAAGACCAATACTTCTCAAAACTTTTGACCACGACTGTACAGACACACACACAGCAGTCTGAACCTGTGATGAGTCAGTCTCTGGAGTGATCCCACTTCACCCGCTGCAGACCGAAGTCTGATTAGGTTCAAAGAACACAAAACACATCTGAGGAAGAGAGAGAGAGAGAGAGAGAGAGAGAGAGAGAGAGAGAGAGAGAGAGAGAGAGAGAGAGAGAGAGAGAGAGAGAGAGAGAGAGAGAGACAGAGAGAGAGAGAGAGAGACAGAGACAGAGAGAGACAGAGAGAGAGAGACAGAGAGAGAGGCAGAGACAGAGACAGAGAGAGAGAGAGAGAGAGAGAGACAGAGACAGAGAGAGAGAGACAGAGACAGAGTCAGAGAGAGATGGAGATATGGAGAGGGAGAAGGAGATAGAGAGTTGAAGAGGGTAGAGGAAGGCACAAAGATAGAGTGATAGATAAAGGGAAAGCAAAAACAATGTCTGGGATTCGAAGTCAGCCGCTGTGGAAGGACTATGTGAAAGAAGACATTAATGGTTTTGATTTTGCTCTTCATGAAAGAGCATATGTGTGTTTTGTTCCTGAGAGACACTGTGTGTAGTATTGTAGTATTACACTTGAACTGCATATTTAACTGTATATTATTAATTCACCACTTTATGCAATCTCTACACTCATGTCTGCATCTCTGTGATAGATCTGAAACACACACTGGCCTGTTTATGTCAAACTTCTTTCACACAGACTATATAGACCTCGATACAATCCATGCATTCAATGGATCATTTTGTTCCATTTATATAAGCACAGTTGGAAGGCCATTAAACACAACAACAGCTTTTATTCCAAGTAAAATTAGTAAAATGTAACAGGACAAGAGTGATGATTTCATCCTTCCCTGGGCTAAAACTGCTATTTCAGCAAATGTCAGTCAATTTCTAAATACAAACTAATTCAAGATCTGCTTTTATGTGTTAATTACTCACAAAATATATTTCATTTGTGAATTTCTTGGGCATTGGACAGGCACTCCCCTCCTCATCCTGAAATTGTGTTTTCAAGGTTATGCATTTCAACAGACATTACAAATTAATTGGACTCGGTGCTCATATGGAAATAAAATGGCTGAAAATGTATGAGCTCCTTTTGACTCAACCTGGACTCAGGGGTAGATGTAACATAGTAAACGAAAATCCAGGACACTCAAATTAAAATGATATGTTACGTTTGGTATTGTATGTATTGATTTGTGGATGTCCATCATCCATTTCGTATGATATGTTACGAATTACAATTTGTATGACATCTTATGAATTGCAAATATTTTCCAATTTATTATATTCCATTTTCTTGTGGCTAATGTTAGCTAGGTGGCTAACGTTAGCTAGTTAGGGGTTAGGGTTAGGGTTAAGATTAGGGTTAAGGTTAACCCTTAGAACCCAGACCCAGTTTTCCTTGTATGAAAATTAAGCAGTGATTAGGACTGCCCAAGAAGACCCCAAATAACATATTTCTGAAAGAAAATAAAAATAAAAATAAACACTCCTAGCAATAGTTATGCAATGTTACACATATGTGGCAGAAAGGGGTGCAAACCACACAGGGGTGCAAACCACAATATGTATTTCTGCGTTGTGAACAGCTTGCACTAAATGTAGACAACTCATTATTTCTGATACCCAAGTTATAAAAGCAGCATCTTATACACTACCAGTCAAAAGATTGGACACACCTACTCATTCAAGGGTTTTTCTTTATTTTTACAAATTTTTACATTGTAGAATAATAGTGAAGACATCAAAACAATGAAAAAACACATATGGAATAATGTAGTAACCAAAAAAGTGTTAATAGTACTGGTAGTTTATATATATAATAGTACTGGTAGTGTATATATATACATATATATATATATATATATATATATATATATAATAGTACTGGTGGTGTATATATATAATAGTACTGGTGGTGTATATATAATAGTACTGGTAGTGTATATATATATAGTGGGGGAAAAAAGTATTTAGTCAGCCACCAATTGTGCAAGTTCTTCCACTTAAAAACATGAGAGAGGCCTGTAATTTTCATCATAGGTACACGTCAACTATGACAGACAAAATGAGAAAAAAAAATCCAGAAAATCACATTGTAGGATTTTTAATGAATTTATTTGCAAATTATGGTGGAAAATAAGTATTTGGTCAATAACAAAAGAATACTTTGTTATATACCCTTTGTTGGCAATGACACAGGTCAAACGTTTTCTGTAATTCTTCACAAGGTTTTCACACACTGTTGCTGGTATTTTGGCCCATTCCTCCATGCAGATCTCCTCTAGAGCAGTGATGTTTTGGGGCTGTCGCTGGGCAACACGGACTTTCAACTCCCTCCAAAGATTTACTATGGGGTTGAGATCTGGAGACTGGCTAGGCCACTCCAGGACCTTGAAATGCTTCTTACGAAGCCACTCCTTCGTTGCCCGGGCGGTGTGTTTGGGATCATTGTCATGCTGAAAGACCCAGCCACGTTTCATCTTCAATGCCCTTGCTGATGGAAGGAGGATTTCACTCAAAATCTCACGATACATGGCCCCATTCATTCTTTCCTTTACACGGATCAGTCGTCCTGGTCCCTTTGCAGAAAAACAGCCCCAAAGCTTGATGTTTCCACCCCCATGCTTCACAGTAGGTATGGTGTTCTTTGGATGCAACTCAGCATTCTTTGTCCTCCAAACACGACGAGTTGAGTTTTTACCAAAAAGTTCTATTTTGGTTTCATCTGACCATATGACATTCTCCCAATCCTCTTCTGGATCATCCAAATGCACTATAGCAAACTTCAGACGGGCCTGGACATGTACTGGCTTAAGCAGGGGGACACGTCTGGCACTGCAGGATTTGAGTCCCTGGCGGCGTAGTGTGTTACTGATGGTAGGCTTTGTTACTTTGGTCCCAGCTCTCTGCAGGTCATTCACTAGGTCCCCCCGTGTGGTTCTGGGATTTTTGCTCACCGTTCTTGTGATCATTTTGACCCCACGGGGTGAGATCTTGCGTGGAGCCCCAGATCGAGGGAGATTATCAGTGGTCTTGTATGTCTTCCATTTCCTAATAATTGCTCCCACAGTTGATTTCTTCAAACCAAGCTGCTTACCTATTGCAGATTCAGTCTTCCCAGCCTCGTGCAGGTCTACAATTTTGTTTCTGGTGTCCTTTGACAGCTCTTTGGTCTTGGCCATAGTGGAGTTTGGAGTGTGACTGTTTGAGGTTGTGGACAAGTGTATTTTATACTGATAACAAGTTCAAACAGGTGCCATTAATACAGGTAATGAGTGGAGGCCAGAGGAGCCTCTTAAAGAAGAAGTTACAGGTCTGTGAGAGCCAGAAATCTTGCTTGTTTGTAGGTGACCAAATACTTATTTTCAACCATAATTTGCAAATAAATTCATAAAAAATCCTACAATGTGATTTTCTGGTTTTTTTTTCTCATTTTGTATGTCATAGTTGATTTGTACCTATGATGAAAATTACAGGCCTCTCTCATCTTTTTAAGTGGGAGAACTTGCACAATTGGTGGCTGACTAAATACTTTCCCCCCCCACTGTATATATAATAGTACTGGTAGTGTGTATATATAATAGTACGGGTGGTGTATATATATAATTGTACTGGTGGTGTGTATATATATAATAGTACTGGTAGTGTATATATATAATAGTACTGGTAGTGTATATATATAATAGTACTGGTACTGTATATATATATATATATATATATAATAGTACTGGTAGTGATATATATATATATATATATATATATATATATATATATATATATATATATATATATAATAGTACTGGTGGTGTATATATATAATAGTACTGGTAGTGTATATATATAATAGTACTGGTGGTTTGTATATATAATAGTACTGGTAGTGTATATATATATATATATATATATATATATATATATATATATATATATATATATATATATATATATATATATATATATATATATATATATATTACTGGTAGTGTATAAATATAATATTGCTGGTGGTGTATATATATAATAGTACTGGTAGTGTATATATATATATAATAGTACATGTACTCTATATATATATAATAGTGCTGGTAGTGTATATATATAATAATACTGGTGGTGTATATATATAATAGTACTGATGGTGTATATATACAATAGTACTGGTAGTTTATATATATATAATAGTACTGGTACTATATATATATATATAATAGTACTGGTATAATATATATAATAGTACTGGTAGTGTATATATATATATAATAGTACTGGTGGTGTATATATATAATAGTACTGATGGTGTATATATATAATAATACTGGTAGTTTATATATATAATAGTACTGGTACTGTATATATATAATAGTACTGGTACTGTATATATATAATAGTACTGGTACTGTATATATATAATAGTACTGGTGGTTTATATTGCACACATTTTTTATCTTCAGTGTCATTATTTCTGCATTTCTGCATTGAAATAAATTCCATAAGTTACATGTTTGAAATGTAGCCAGCCAGAATATACACACAGTGATCACTCCATGCAAATTTTAACACACAAACAATACTTTAGAGAAAATTGTTATTGTTCAAACAGTCTGAAAGTGCATTGTATCTTCATTCAAACGCTTGTTGCAGTTTTCAAAACTCCCAACTCTCATTGCTGTCTATTATATACAGTGTGGGAATACTTATGTAAATAAAAATGTTGTATTTCATTTTCAATACATTTGCAAAAATATCAACAAACACATTTTCACTTTGTAATTATGTGATTATTGTGTGTAGATGGGTGAGAGCAAAAAATGATTTAATCCATTTTGAATTCAGGCTGACAAAAGATCTGATGAAGGCCTTGAGGCCGTACGTAAAGCTTATTAAAGAGCAATGATACTAGCAAGAGTAGTGTGCAGGTTTCAACTCTAACCATGCACCTGCAAAAAAGATAGCTCAGGTGTGCAAGTGCCTTTTGAATTTTGAAAGGCTGTAACACAACCAAATGTGTAATAGGTCAAGGGGTATAAATACTCCAGACTCTGAATGTAAGTTATCATTACTTGACGTGATATACCAACAATGTTATTGTATATAAAGCATAATAAAATATGTGGTTTGCATCAATTAATGCCAGATGTTACATATACGCCCCATGTAGCTCAGTTGGTTGAGCATGGCGCTTGCAATGCCAGGGTTGTGGGTTCATTTCCCACGGAGGGCCAGTATGATTTTTTTTTTACAATAATAAATAATGTATGCACTCACTAACTAAGTTGCTCTGGATAAGAGCGTCTTCTAAATGTGTAAAATGTGAATTCTTCGAGTGGCTATGCTTTGTAAAAAATGAATTTTTCTCTTAGAAAATGTACTCAGGTGTCCCTGGAAATTGAATAAGCATTTTGCATGCATCGAATTTCAGAAACTCACCTTTTTGACAATGTAGGAGACAGTTTCGGAGGAGCAAAACTGCCATGTTGACAAGCTGCAGAGGCGTACCATTTAGAGTGACTATTTCCGGTTTGGTAATTACAATGATCAGCCACCAGATGGTGTCAAAAGTGTTTATTAGGATCTCATTTAGAAAAGAGTGATGTTATTTTATGTTTTGATTGCGTACAGAGACGTTACCAGGTGTTTAAAGACACTGTTACGTATATGTAACATAAGGATTTAGAGGGTTAATGTTAGGGTTAGGAGATAGGTTAAAGGGTTAAGGTTAGGGTTAGGAGATAGGTTAAATGGTTAAGGTTAGGGTTAGAGGAAGGGTTAGCAAATATGCTAGGGTCCCCTGTAGCTCAGTTGGTAGAGCATGGCGCTTGCAACACCAGGGTTGTGGGTTTGTTTCCCATGGGGGGCCAGTATGAAAAATGTATGCACTCACTAACTGTAAGTCACTCTGGATAAGAGCGTCTGCTGAATGACTAAAATGTAAATGTAATGCTAAGTAGATGCAAAATAGCCCAAAAAAAGTAATAAGTAGTTGCAAAGTTGCCCGTGATGAGATTCGAACACGCAACCTTTGGGTTGCTAGACATTTGCATTATACGTCTACCCATCCACCCCGACCAACCACCCTCCTTTCATTTTTGCCTTAAGTAACCTTCTGTCTCATGTAACCACACCAAACATAACACATCATACACATTTCAGTGTACCGGATTTTTCGTTCACTGTGTTACGTCTAGTCTATGAGACCAGCCTGTTTGACTAGATACAGTACACGTACTTATATTTTACATGAAGCCTCCACTCAGGATCTCTCTGCCAGAAAAGTTATATAACAAGATGGCCCTCACGGTTTCACCATGGTAGCATACAATGTGTTAGAGGCACTCAGGACTTTTGAAACTGTATATATTTGTATTTAACTTGAGGTAGGATAGGGAAAATTCAAAACAGTGTTTGGGTTACATGTTGTTGAGCATCACATTCTCCTGTCTCTGATAATACAAACCTTTGAGAACAGAAACAGAAACAAAGTAACTCAGGTGAGAAGGTACATTTATAGGATCTATTGGAAGGTTGAAACGATAAGTAAAAGTGAGAATGGGAATTCAGGTGGTGACATGATGAAGATACTGTAACGCATTGTGAAGGTGATGCGTTACAGTGAGGAAGACGCACTGCTTTTATTTTTAAAATAGACCTCACAAATAACACATTGTTCAAAGATAAAGGGGACGGAACAGGAAAGAAAACATGAAGCACATACCGCTATCACGTGTCTCTTTGTGAATTCGGAATGCATCCAATAACGAGAAACCCTGCAAGATGTGATTTTCTTTTCAAACAAACAACATTTAAAAAAAATATTCTGATTTGTGGAAACAGAGGTTAGGCAAGCAAAGCTCTTATGCATCTTGAAATAATGTCAATTTCTGTTAAAATAAAATACATTACAACACCTGTAAAACCAATGCGTGCACGAATGTTATACCAAACAAGCCTCATTGTTATTTTATTTTTTAGGAAGACAATCTCTCTCTCTCTCTCTCTCTCTCTCTCTCTCTCTCTCTCTCTCTCTCTCTATCTCTCTCTCTCTCTCTCTCTCTCTCTCTCTCTCTCTCTCTCTCTCTCTCTCTCTCTCTCTCTCTCTCTCTCTCTCTCTCTCTCCTCCCTCCCTCCCTCCCTCCCTCCCTCCCTCCCTCCCTCCCTCCCTCCCTCTCTCTCTCTCTCTATCTCTCTCTCTCTCTCTCTCTCTCTCTCTCCTCCCTCCCTCCCTCCCTCCCTCCCTCCCCTAGTATTTCTTTCCAACATCAATCCTGTAGGTGATATAGGCACCACTTGACTGCACACATCAATTTGACTGACAGCTTCTGTGTCTCTCCTTTCATGTTGAAAATCAAAACATGTTTTTTTCATTAAAGAAGCACACACAACTGAATAAATATGACACCCAGAGCAATGCATCAACATGTGTCACTCATTTTCATCAGAGAATGAAGTGACGCCCTTTTCTTTGAAATTGTTATACATACTAAAAAATTCATGACCTTCTCTTTCAAAACAAAGTAATTGCTGTGTAAAATTATACAAAATGTGCAATCTGTTCCTAATATGTATGGTTCCTTTTAAGTTTTCATGTATTCTCATTTCCCTCTTATGGAGGAAAGCAATTTGTCCAATGCCTAATCTCTTGACAAGGGACTGGAGTTTTTCCTGGCTCTAATTGCAATCTATAGGTAGGACTAAGAGTATAACTATGGGTAGGACCAAGAGTATGTTCCTGAGCATGTTACAAGACCAGGGAAAAATCCTGACCCAACAAATGTTATGCCCATCCCTCCCAACAGGGAAATGTAGGCATCCCGAATGTATCCCTGCTCTCTATTTAGTGCACTACTTCTGACCAGGGCCCATAGGGGGCCATTCGAGACACAGCCTAAATGTCTACGAACACGGCCTTCCATTTTCCTAGAAGTAGCGAGAGAGGACTTTAGCTCAGTCTCACCCTGCTGATTTCTGCTTTAACAGATGGCGGGTGGCATTTGCGATGTTTGTTTTATGCACGCTGAATGGCAGCCCACATCTGGCCCTGGCACAGCCTGCAAACCAGCAGCAGATGTACCAGCCGTGTATTCCTGCCACTCAACTGGAGCCACAGCTACATTTACATTTTAGTCATTTAGCAGACGCTCTTATCCAGAGAGACTTACAGTTTTTAGTGAGTGCATCCATTTTTCATACTGTCCCCCCGTGGGAATCGAACCCACAACCCTGGCGTTGAAAGCGCCATGCTCTACCAATTGAGCTACAGGAGGCTACATAAAAGCATCATTTAGCAACACTGCTTCTTAAAGGTACCTCAGGTACAGGGACAGCACCCAGGGACATAGAGCATATCTAAGGAGAGGAGAGGAGAGGAGAGGAGAGGAGAGGAGAGGAGAGGAGAGGAGAGGAGAGGAGAGGAGAGGAGAGGAGAGGAGAGGAGAGGAGAGGAGAGGAGAGGAGAGATAGGTTACCACAGGGGGATTGAATCTGAGGGGAGTGGTTGTACGTCTGTATGAGTGTTCAGCTCTGAAATTAGCATAATCTCATGTGTGCTTCTATGTTGTAACATGGATTACTCTGGCTACGTCCCAAATGGCACCCTATTCCCTATATAGAGCACTACTTTTGACCAGAGCCATATGGGCCCTGGTAGTAGGGTGCCATTTGGGACGTAGCCAATGTAACTTTTTTCTATGGCAGCAGAGTTGGTAATTGTACAGTGAAATGAAACGTCATCTTGATGTAAAACCTTCACTGTATTAAAGGATGTATTCAGAGGAGTCTTGAGAATGCTGAACAGTCATTCAGTAAGCATCCTCACACTGTGCTACTGTTATTCAACAGATTCATCTGAAATGAAGGTTTGTGTGTCCGTGACTGTACAGACAGTCATCCTGTGAATGACAGCTTGACTCAACACAAAACAAGTTGTGCAGTCCTGTGACTAAGGACTACGACTCTACACAATATAATTCCACCTTCAATTGACATTCCCATTCAATCTAGCTTGATACTTTGACAACTAATAAAAACTCACCTTGCTCCATAAGAACATACTGAATAGTTTGGCTCGACACTTTTCTCTCCTACGATGTGACTTTAATCTCCAGACAGAGGCCTTGCTTTCATAATAAAGCAGATATTAAAAGAGAAGGGACACATGCTGTTCAATTATACAACCCCTCACAGTATGAGTCGTGTCAACAGAAGGGCACAGACTAAACTAGAGAACCTAACCAACTGGAAGAGACGGATCTGTAGGGATGGAATTCATCCAAGGTATATGTCCCAAATGACACACTATTCCCTATATAGTGCACTACTTTTGACTAGAGCTGTATGGGTCCTGGTCAAAAGTAGTGCACTATAAAGTGAATAGGTTGTCGTTTGGGATGCACCTCAACCAACTGGGATCTATTCAGTTATGTCACAAAACTATTTGTAAGAATTGTAAGAATTGATTTACTGAACAAATTATCTGTCAGCCTTGATTTTAGAATTATCATGAGTAAAAATGATTCCACTGACAAAAAGTAACCTAGTATTTGACTCACAAGTGACCTTTAATTATGTAACATGTTTCATTAATAATCTGAACATGATAAGTGGTATAAAACCACATTACTAAATAAGTGATGGAATGTCCTTGATTTAGTCATGCCTAATTGCTTACCTTTCCTGAAAAGCATATGGTCCAGAACTGCTGAAGAATTACTGATATTTGTCACTTCTCAGGATGACAGCCAGCCTTGCTTGTGCACATAATTTTCATGGAAACTGATTTTTATTATATACTGAACAAAAATACAAACATGCAACAATTTCAAAGATTTTGCTGAGTTAGAGTTCATATAAGGAAATCAGTAAATTGAAATAAATTCTTTAGGCCCTAATCTATGGATATCACATGACTGGGAATACAGATATGAATCTGTGGTCACAGATACAGTAATTGATTTTAAAAGTAGGGGCGTAGCTCAGAAAACCAGTCAGTATCTGGTGTGACCACATTTTGGCTCATGCAGCGCAACACATCTCCTTCGCATAGAGTTGATCAGGATGTTGATTGTGGGCTGTGGAATGTTGTTCCACTCCTCTTCAATGGCTGTGCGACGTTGCTGGATATTGGCGGGAACTGGAATGCCTGCTCATACCATAACCCCACCGCCACCACTGCACATTTTAGAGTGGCCTTTTATTGTCCACAGCACAAGGTGCACCTGTGTTATTACCATGCTGTTCAATCAGCTTAATGATATGCCACACCTGTCAGGTGGATGGATCATCTTGGCAAAGAATAACTGCTCACTAAAAGGGATGTAAACAAGTTTGTGCACAACATTTGAGAGAAATAAGCTTTTTATGCGTATGGAACATTTCTGGGATTTCAGCTCATGGAACATAATACCAACACTTTACATGTTGCATTTATATATTTGTTCTGTATAGAACACTATTCAATAACATTGATATTTGTTTATGTTCCTTCCCGCTTGGCCATGTCTATATAGAGACGCAATAGGAGAGAGTGGGTTAAGTTGAGCCAATGGTTGAGCCAATGGCAAGTTGGGCAAATTTAAGTGTTTTTTTCCCCAGGCTTAATACAAGGCATTATCGCTGGGATATGAGGTAACAACAGGGCCTGGCCTATGTTAAAAGTGTTTGTTAGGTGTTAAGCCTTTGTTAAAAGATGCTTAAAACAATTAAAATACCAAAAAAGTGATTGTGATTGTGTTGAATTGTGTTTGGGAAATAAAGATAGACATGGTTTTAAAAAGGTTGTGGTAATATTTCATTCAGTACAGAAATATTCAGGCGGCTTAACTTACCCTGTCCCGTGCCTCAACTCACCCCATACCCAGGGTAAATTGTGCCAAAATAACACTTTTTTTGGACAAGCTATGTAATGTTTACATTAATTTGTACTATTTCCAGGGATTCGAAACATCCTGAACTATATGCTAATATCTTTGTTAGAAATAATAATCTATTTCCCTTGACGGAGTGATGCTGAATGTAAAAAAGGGCTCAACTTACCCACTCTCCCCTAAGTTATGAAATGCATCACCATCTATGCTGATTACACAGCCCAACCATTTACTGTGAATGCATCCCAAATGGCAACCTATTCCCTATATAGTGCACTACTTTTGACTTGAGCCCTATCGGCCCTGGTAAAAAGTAGTAGACTATATAGGCAATAGGGTTCCATTTGAGACCTAACCCTGAGTTAGGACAGAGCAAGATCAAGGTTAGTGTAACGTAATGTTGCAGGCGTAAAATAAATACCTGAGCGGCGTTCTTTTCTTTCTGGTCCTGACAATAAAAAAATAACTGTCGGGGGAGGTTCTCTTCTGCACTGTAAATATGGAGGAGGAGTTAAGATGGAGTGTTGCCTTGTTAACGTCCAAAAGCAGAAGGCTTTCCATTTCCCCTGAAAACAAGATGCATCCAGTTGTTTACGACCCCGCTGAGGGTGAGGTTAGTGAGACCACATCATATTTATAATATGACAGTAAACTAAATTACAAGAATTTAATCGAAATGATAAGTATCTAAAATATATTCACAAAGCAATAGAGATGATTTTAAGCAGAAAACCAGATGTCTTTCTTCTGAAAAATTTTCTGGACTGTCTCACATCACATTGTCTTTAATCAGGATCGAGACAAGAGTGTCACTCTTTGATTCTGTCGTTTGATTGTATTTTTATCCCTCTACCTACCATGGAGGCATTGATGGAAGTGTTGGATGTGGAGCCTAACTCATTTCTAACCTTGACAGTGTGTCCCGAGGATGGTCTCTGGATGTGGAGCCTAACTCATTACTAACCTTGACAGTGTGTCCCCGAGGATGGTCTCTTTTTGAGATAATAACAATATGAATCATCTACAGTAAAATATAATATAATTTGACGTGGTATAGGCCATGCTTTGTTTGAATCTATTTTCTACTTTGCCTATACCTACTCCTAACCATACAGAGCCAACAAACATCCTTCACGTGAAGTATTTTCTCTCTGTAGGACTTTTAGTTATGTAGGATTTTCCCTGTTGCTTCATGCTCCATAGGCAGCTTCCCATACGTGTTGTTGATGTCTTTGTCACTCAAAAGGCCATCTGGTATAGCACAGCTTGTTGCTCTGGCAAATGAGTTTCTATGGGGAGGTTTCAATGATGTTAAACTATCAATCAAAATAAATCTGCCATGTGAATTGACTTACAGGGGTATATTATGATCAACAAGGTTCTCTGTCTGTACGACTCCCAGCAGGATCTGAAAGCAACATACTGACACCCCCAAGGACAAGTAGGATAGCATCATTGTAATTCACTTTAGACCGGAACTCAGGTATGGAATATGACATGTACAGCTCTACTGTATGTTTAAATGTGTATCTGTTACATCAGGAAGAAGACAGTTATTTACATGTCTCTTGAGAATGTGGTGTCCAAAAATCAAGCCTTCAATCATTCAATTATATGAAATTACCTCAGTGCAACAATGTGACTCACTCAAACCACAAACCAAAAGAAGTGATGGAGGAGAAAATACATATTTTTGCCTTTACATGTCTGAATATTCTCTCTCTAATTCAATTTCAATTCAATTTAAGGGCTTTATTGGCATGGGAAACGTATGTTAACATTGCCAAAGCAACTGAGGTATATAGTAAACAAAAGTGAAATAAACAATAAATATTAACAGTAAACATTACACTCAGATGTCATAGTATGTATATACAGTTGAAGTCGGAAGTTTACATACACTTAGGTTGGAGTCATTAAAACTTGTTTTTCAACCACTCCACAAATTTCTTGTTAACAAACTATAGTTTTGGCAAGTCGGTTAGGACATCCACTTTGTGCATGACACAAGTAATTTTTCCAACAATTGTTTACAGACAGATTATTTCACTTATAATTCACTGTTTCACAATTCCAGTGGGTCAGCAGTTTACATAGATTGAGTTGACTGTGCCTTTAAACAGCTTGGAAAATTCCAGAAAATGATGTCATGACTTTAGAAGCTTCTGATAGGCTAATTGACATCATTTGAGTCAATTGGAGGTGTACGTGTGGATGTATTTCAAGGCCTACCTTCAAACTCAGTGCCTCTTTGCTTGACATCATGGGAAACCCAAAAGAAATCAGCCAAGACCTCAGAAAGAAAATTGTAGACCTCCACAAGTCTGGTTCATCCTTGGGAGCAATTTCTAAATGCCTGAAGGTACCACGTTCATCTGTACAAACAATAGTACACAAGTATAAACACCATGGGACCACACAGCCGTCATACCGCTCAGGAAGGAGACGCGTTCTGTCTCCTAGAGATGAGCGTACTTTGGTGCAAAAAGTGTGTGAAGATGCTGGAGGAAACAGGTACAAAAGTATCTATATCCACAGTAAAACGAGTCCTATATCGACATAACCTAAAAGGCCGCTCAGCAAGGAAGAAGCCACTGCTCCAAAACTGCCATAAAAAAAGCCAGATTACAGTTTGCAACTGCATATGGGGACAAAGATTGTACTTTTTGGAGAAATGTCCTCTGGTCTGATGAAACAAAAATATAACTGTTTGGCCATAATGACCATCGTTATGTTTGGAGGAAAAAGGGGGTGCTTGCAAGCCGAAGAACACCATCCCAAATGTGAAGCACGGGGGTGGCAGCATCATGCTGTGGGGGTGCTTTGCTGAAGGACGGACTGGTGCACTTCACAAAATAGATGGCATCATGAGAAAGGAAAATTATGTGTATATATTGAAGCTACATCTCAAGACATCAGTCAGGAAATTAAAGCTTGGTCGCAAATGGGTCTTCCAAATGGACAATGACCCCAAGCATACTTCCAAAGTTGTGGCAAAAGGTCTTAAGGACAACAAAGTCAAGGTATTGGAGTGGCCATTGCAAAGCCCTGACCTCAATCCTATCGAACATTTGTGGGCAGAACTGAAAAAGTGTGTGCGAGCAAGGAGGCATACAAACCTGACTCAGTTACACCAGCTCTGTCAGGAGAAATGGGCCAAAATTCACCAAACTTATTGTGGGAAGCTTGTGGAAGGCTACCCGAAATGTTTGACCCAAGTTAAACAATTTAAAGGCAATGCTACCATATACTAATTGAGTGTATGTAAACTTCTGACCCACCGGGAATGTGATGAAAGAAATAAAAGCTGAAATAAATAATTCTCTCTACTATTATTCTGACATTTCACATTCTTAAAATAAAGTGGTGATCCTAACTGACCTAAGACAGGGAATTTTTACTTGGATTAAATGTCAGGAATTGTGAAACACTGAGTTAAAATGTATTTGGCTAAGGTGTATGTAAACTTCTGACTTCAACCGTATATACAGTGTTGTAACAATGTGCAAATATTTAAAGTACAAATGGGAAAATAAATAAACATAAACATGGGTTGTATTTACAATGGTGTTTGTTCTTCACTGGTTGCCCTTTTCTTGTGGCAACAGGTCACAAATCTTGCTAATGTGATGGCACACTGTGGTTTTTCACCCAGTAGATAAGGGAGTTTATCAAAGTTGGGTTTATTTTCTAATTCTTTGTGGATCTCTGTAATCTGAGGGAAATATGTGTCTCTAATATGGTCATACATTTGGCAGGAGGTTAGGAAGTGCATCTCAGTTTCCAACTCATTTTGGGGGCAGTGTGCACATAGCCTGTCTTCTCTTGAGAGCCAGGTCTGCCTACGGCGGCCTTTCTCAATAGCAAGGCTATGCTCACTAAGTCTGTACATAGTCAAAGCTTTCCTTAAGTTTGGGTCAGTTACAGTGGGTAGATATTCTGCCACTGTGTACTCTCTGTTTAGAGCCAAATAGCATTCTAGTTTGCTCTGTTTTTATGTTAATTCTTTCCAATGTGTCAAGTAATTCTCTTTTTGTTTTCTCATGATTTGGTTGGGTCTAATTGTGTTATTGTTGTTGTCCTGTGGCTCTGTGGGGTCTGTTTGTGAACAGAGCCCCAGGACCAGCTTACTTAGGGGACTCTTCTCCAAGTTAATCTCTTTGTAGGTGATGTCTTTGTTATGGAAGGTTTGGGAATTGCTTCCTTTTAAGTGGTTATAGAATTCAACAACTATTTTCTGGATTTTGATCATAAGCGGGTATCGGCCTAATTCTGCTCTGCATGCATTATTTGGTGTTTTTCGTTGTACACAAGGATATTTCTGCAGAATTCTGCATGCAGTCTCAATTTGGTGTTTGTCCCATTTTGTGAATTATTGGTTGGTGAGCGGACCCCAGACCTCACAATCATAAAGGGCAATGGGTTCTATAACTGATTCAAGTATTTTTAGCCAGATCCTAATTGGTATGTCAAATTGTATGTTCCTTTTGATGGCATAGAAGGCCCTTCTTGCCTTGTCTCTCAGATCGTTCACAGCTTTGTGGAAGTTACCTGTGGCGCTGATGTTTTGGCCGAGGTATGTATAGTTTTTTGTGTGCTCTAGGGCAACGGTGTCTAGATGGAATTTGTATTTGTGGTCCTGGCAACTGGACCTTTTTTGGAACACCATTATTTTTGTCTTACTGAGATTTACTGTCAGGGCCCAGGTCTGACAGAATCTGTGCAGAAGATCTAGGTGCTGCTGTAGACCCTCCTTGGTTGGTGACAGAAGCACCAGATCATCAGCAAACAGTATACATTTTACTTCAGATTCTAGTAGGGTGAGGCAGGGTGCTACAGACTGTTCTAGTGCCCTCGCCAATTCATTGATATATATGTTGAAGAAGGTGGGGCTTAAACTGCATCCCTGTCTCACCCCACGGCCCTGTGGATATGTGTGTGTTTGTCAATTTTAACCGCACACTTGTTGTTTGTGTACATGGATTTTATAATGTCATATGTTTTTCCCCCAACCCTACTTTCCATCAATTTGTATAGCAGACCCTCATGCCAAATTGAGTCAAAAGCTTTTATGAAATCAACAAAGCATGAGAAGACTTTGCCTTTGTTTTGGTTTGTTTGTCAATTAGGGTGTGCAGAGTGAATACGTGGTCTGTCGTACGGTAATTTGGTAAAAAGCCAATTTGACATTTGCTCAGTACATTGTTTTCACTGAGGAAATGAACTAGTCTGCTGTTAATGATAATGCAGAGGATTTTCCCAAGGTTGCTGTTGACGCATGTCCCACGGTAGTTATTGGGGTCAAATTTGTCTCCACTTTTGTGGATTGGGGTGATAAGTCCTTGGTTCCAAATATTGGGGAAGATGCCAGAGCTAAGGATGATGTTAAAGAGTTTAAGTATAGCCAATTGGAATTTGTGGTCTGTATATTTTAACATTTCATTGAGGATACCATCAACACCACAGGCCTTTTTGGGTTGGAGGGTCTCTCTCTCTCTCTCTCTCCCTACCTCCCTCCCTCCCTCCCACCCGCTCCCACTCCCCCTCTCCATATCCCCCTCTCCCTGACTGTCATCTGAGATGTGGCGGTCTACAGCGTGACTGAAGATAACAGCATTGTGAGGATTTCTGGAACTATAGGCTCTAAATCACTCCACAGCAGCCCTCCCTCTCCCAGTGTCTCATCCTTCCTTTCCTTCATCCTGTCACAGCCAGACAAGCCATTTTATCACACTGTTATCAGTCTCTTCAGAGGGATGAACAGAAAAATACAGAAAACTAAAGGTTGACAGAATAGAGAGAGAGGGAGAGAGAGAGAGAGAGAGAGAGAGAGAGAGAGAGAGAGAGAGAGAGAGAGAGAGAGAGAGAGAGAGAGAGAGAGAGAGAGAGAGAGAGAGAGAGAGAGGAGAATAAACCAGATTACCACACAGTCAAAACAAAACTACATTGCTTATTGGGAAACACAAGCACAAAGTAAAATGCAGTGCTATCTGGCCCTAAATCAACAGTACACCGTGGCTAACTATTTGACCATGGTTACTGATCAAAACCTTAGAAAAACCTTGACAAAGTACAGGCTCAGTGAGCACAGCCTTGCCAATGAGAAGGGTAGACACAGGAAAACCTGGCTCCCTGTAGAGGAAAGGTTGTGCAACAACTGCACCACAGCAGTACCTGAGACAGAGTGCATTTCCTGACAAAACGTCAAAAACATAAAACAATTAGAGAGAGTGTAATTTCCCCAAATTTGAAACAGTTTTTCAAGGTTTCAAAGACCTCTCTGATGAGAATAGAGACAGAGAGAGAGAGAGAGAGAGAGAGAGAGAGAGAGAAACAAAGAGAGAGAGAGACAGAGAGAGAGAGAGAGAGAGAGAGAGAGAGAGAGCGAGAGAGAGACAGAGAGAGACAGAGAGCGAGAGAGAGAGAGAGAGTGAGATTGAGAGCGAGAGACTTTGACTTTTTGTCTTTCTTTAATGGTACATCCTCATTTCATTAAAACCTCACCCCCCCACCCCCTAAAATAAAAATATAAAATTACCTATATCCCCTGTACTGCATACTTACCTTTCCCTCTACCCCACGATACAAAAACAACACCACACATCACAATAACCCAAACCTCACCACTTCTACAACCGTATATCCAGACCATCTTCCCCAGCCAACACACCATATCTCTTGAAACATCTCCACACTTTTTATCATTTTATAGAAACCAAATTCTACCCTAAGGCGCGCAGAGACCATTCCATTAAATAATAGTAAAAGGTCTGTTATCCAAATAGCTAACTTTGCCTGAGCAAACAGAAAATTCAACAACACACATTTAGCCTTTTCCTTATTTGAATACCTGTACCCCATTATAAACACCCCGACAGTAAACTCCACCCCTAACCTCTCACACAGACATTCCAACAGAGACATTAAAGGCATTAACCTAGCGCACACAGAAAACACATGAATCACAGTTTCACTCATGACACAGAAAGGACACCCCTGTCCGACTCCCGGTTCAACCCGTGCCAACCAGCTGTTAGTGGCCAGGGCTCCATGTAAAACCCTCCACTGGAGGTCCCCTGACCTCTTTGGTACTGGGAGTTTATAGAGCCCCCTCCATCTAAAACACACCATACTCTCCGCCCCACATACCCCCTGCCACTGATGTGCCTTCATTCCTGTTAGGCTCCTGATGTTCCTTACCTTAATACAGAGGTTGCATAGGGCTTTAGCTCCCACCCCTTCAAACCCCCAGGCTCGGGTGTTAAAATCTAGCAAGTCCTCCAGACCCCCTTGCCAGTCCCCAGTCTCTGCCGTCACGTGCAGTGGTGGAAACATTGGTGGCCCCTCCCCCTTTGTCCGCTCAAACACCCCCTTTACCGGCTCAGACAGTGCCTCCTGGACTTCTCCCAGGAATCTCTCCAGCAGCATTTACATTACATTTACATTTACGTCATTTAGCAGACGCTCTTATCCAGAGCGACTTACAAATTGGTGCATTCACCTTATAGCCAGTGGGATAACCACTTTACAATATGTATTTTTTATTTTTATTTTTGGGGGTGGGGTAAGGGGGGGGTAGAAGGATTATTTTATCCTATCCCAGGTATTCCTTAAAGAGGTGGGGTTTCAAGTGTCTCCGGAAGGTGGTGAGTGACTCCGCTGTCCTGGCGTCGTGAGGGAGCTTGTTCCACCATTGGGGTGCCAGAGCAGCGAACAGTTTTGACTGGGCTGAGCGGGAACTGTGCTTCCGCAGAGGTAGGGGGGCCAGCAGGCCAGAGGTGGATGAACGCAATGCCCTCGTTTGGGTGTAGGGACAGATCAGAGCCTGAAGGTACGGAGGTGCCGTTCCCCTCACAGCTCCGTAGGCAAGCACCATGGTCTTGTAGCAGATGCGAGTTTCAACTGGAAGCCAGTGGAGTGTGCGGAGGAGCGGGGTGACGTGAGAGAACTTGGGAAGGTTGAACACCAGACGGGCTGCGGCATTCTGGATGAGTTGTAGGGGTTTAATAGCACAGGCAGGGAGCCCAGCCAACAGCGAGTTGCAGTAATCCAGACGGGAGATGACAAGTGCCTGGATTAGGACCTGTGCCGCTTCCTGTGTAAGGCAGGGTCGTACTCTCCGAATGTTGTAGAGCATGAACCTACAGGATCGGGTCACCGCCTTGATGTTAGCGGAGAACGACAGGGTGTTGTCCAGGGTCACGCCAAGGCTCTATACACTCTGGGAGGAGGACACAACAGAGTTGTCAACCGTGATGGCGAGATCATGGAATGGGCAGTCCTTCCCCGGGAGGAAGAGCAGCTCCGTCTTAACGAGGTTCAGCTTGAGGTGGTGATCCGTCATCCACACTGATATGTCTGCCAGACATGCAGAGATGTGATTTGCCACCTGGTTATCAGAAGGGGGAAAGGAGAAGATTAGTTGTGTGTTGTCTGCGTAGCAGTGATAGGAGAGGCCATGTGAGGATATGACAGAGCCAAGTGACTTGCCTAAGAGATGTTAGGCCTGTTTGTTGTGCTAGGACTTCTGGGGTTTTCCACCCCTCCTCTCCCAGCAGTCGCAGGTCACCCAGCCTTAGTAATCCCGCTGCCATCAGTCGCCTCTTCAGGGTGGCCGACTGAACCGTTCTCAAAAGGATGGATGGGTTGTGGAAGATAGGCTCCTCCCACACCCACAGCCCAGGCTCCACACCCCCTTATCATGTGGGCCAGGCCCTCAGCACCGCAGAGTAGAAATCAGAGAGACCTGCTGTACTCAGCCCCTCCAGCCTCATGAGGAATAGCTGCCGGTCCAACCCTAATCCGCCAGCTCTCCTCAGCAGCGCGCATGCTGGCTCCATCCATCTGACATCCGTATGTTACAGCAGTCTCTGCGCCGCCTTTATTTGGAATGCAGCCACCCTGCTCTCCAGTTTCACCAGGCCCTGTCCTCCTTCATTTACAGACATATACAGTGGGGAGAACAAGTATTTGATACACTGCCAATTTTGCAGGTTTTCCTGTAATTTTCAAAAATCCAGAAAATCACATTGTATGATTTTTAAGTAATTCATTTGCATTTTATTGCATGACATAAGTATTTGATCACCTACCAACCAGTAAGAATTCCGGCTCTCACAGACCTGTTAGTTTTTCTTTAAGAAGCTCTCCTGTTCTCCACTCATTACCTGTATTAACTGCACCTGTTTGAACTCGTTACCTGTATAAAAGACACCTGTCCACACACTCAATCAAACAGACTCCAACCTCTCCACAATGGCCAAGACCAGAGAGCTGTGTAAGGACATCAGGGATAACATTGTAGACCTGCACAAGGCTGGGATGATCTACAGGACAATAGGCAAGCAGCTTGGTGAGAAGGCAACAACTGTTGGCGCAATTATTAGAAAATGGAAGAAGTTCAAGATGACGGTCAATCACCCTCGGTCTGGGGCTCCATGCAAGATCTCACCTCGTGGGGCATCAATGATCATGAGGAAGGTGAGGGATCAGCCCAGAACTACACGGCAGGACCTAGTTAATGACCTGAAGAGAGCTGGGACCACAGTCTCAAAGAAAACCATTAGTAACACACTACGCCGTCATGGATTAAAATCCTGCAGCGCACGCAAGGTCCCCCTGCTCAAGCCAGCGCATGTCCAGGCCCGTCTGAAGTTTGCCAATGACCGTCTGGATGATCCAGAGGAGGAATGGGAGAAGGTCATGTGGTCTGATGAGACAAAAATTGAGCTTTTTGGTCTAAACTCCACTCGCCATATTTGGAGGAAGAAGAAGGATGAGTACAACCCCAAAATCACCATCCCAACCGTGAAGTATGGAGGTGGAAACATCATTCTTTGGGGATGCGTTTCTGCAAAGGGGACAGGACGACTGCACCGTATTGAGGGGAGGATGGATGGGGCCATGTATCGCGAGATCTTGGCCAACAACCTCCTTCCCTCAGTAAGAGCATTGAAGATGGGTCGTGGCTGGGTCTTCCAGCATGACAACGACCCGAAACACACAGCCAGGGCAACTAAGGAGTGGCTCCATAAGAAGCATCTCAAGGTCCTGGAGTGGCCTAGCCATTTTCTGTATTTTTGTTTTAGATTCCGTCTCTCACAGTTGAAGTGTACCTATGATAAAAATGACAGACCTCTACATGTTTTTTAAGTAGGAAAACCTGCAAAATCGGCAGTGTGTCAAATACTTGTTCTCCCCACTGTACAACTGGCTGTCCTCAGCCAGTGATGGCCCGACCAAAAAAAATCAGCTTGCGTTGCAGGTCTGCGAGGGGGGTTGAGGACAGCCAGTTTATGCCACAGGGAAGATGCCACCAGGTTGTTGATTATCAGCACCCTCCCTCTATATGACACTTGGGACAGGACCCACCTCCACCTGGCCAGTCTTGACACCACTGCCTGTGACAGCCCCTCCCCGTTTTTCCTGACCCACCTCTCTGAGCCCAGGTACACCCCCAAAATGTTAAGCCCTTCACAATCCCACTGCAAACCCCCTAGAAGCAGAGGAGGGGCCCTATCCCCCCATGCCCCACATAACAGAGCTTTGCTCTTGCCCCAGTTTACCTTAGCTGACGAAGCTCCCTCGTACACCTTCAGACTATTCTATAGTGCCTGCATATCCTGACCATCCCTGACCATCAGAGAAACGTCATCTGCATACGCTGACACTGCTGTGCCTGTCCAGCACACTCCCTGCAGTCTCCTGCGTAGCAGGCCCCAAAAAAGGCTCAATGGCTAGTGTATATATCTGCCCTGATAGAGGGCATCCTTGTCTAATGCCCTGCCTCACCCAGACTGGCCTACTGAGCCCCCCTCCCACTTTAACCACACATGAGGCCCCAGCATACAACATCTTCACATAGGCCAAAAACCTTTCCCCAAACCCAAACACAGACATCACATTAAACAGATACTCATGGTCCACTATCAAAAGCCTTCTCTTGATCTAAAGAGACCAGACAAAAGTTCACATTAGAACCTTTCGACAAGTCCAACATGTCCCTGATTAAGAACAAGTTGTCCGTGATTGAGCGTCCTGGTACGCAATATGTCTGGTCCTTGTGTACTATAGAGTCCAGATGGGACTTCAGTCTGTTAGCGACGACCTTGGCAAATATCTTGTAGTCTGCACAGAGCAATGCCACAGGCCTCCAGTTATTAAATTCACACAAGTCCCCTTTTTTAGGCAGGAGAGTCAGAGCCGCCCGCCGGCAGCTCATCAGCAACTCTCCTAACCCAACGCACTCACGCAACACGCAAAAGAGGTCCAGTCCAATTATTCCCCAGAATTTTTTATAAAACTCCACTGGGATTCCATCGACCCCCGGTGCACGGCCGGAGGACATCTGGGTTATGGCCTCTGTCAGTTCATGGGACAACAGGGGAATGTCCATTTCATCCCTCTGTACCAGAGAGAGTTTAGGGAGTTCAGCAAACAAAACCTGAGCACACATAAGATCACACAGTTCTGCCCTATACAACTCAGTATAAAACTCCACAGTTCGCTCCCGCATCTCCCCCACCATAGAGGTCACCCGCCCATCCGAAAGCCTTGGCTTCACCGTTCTGTCTTTCCAAACCAAAGAAGAAGGAGCTGGGAGCATCCATCTCCTTGAGCATGGAGAACCTAGCTCTTACAAGTGCTCCCTTTGCTTTAACCTGGAAAAACTGCCCAGGTCCCTACGTAGTTCAGCTAAATTAGCCTGGAGGCCCACATTGCCTTGCCCCACCAGCTCTACCTCCATCTCACTAATACTACGCTCGAGTTCCCCCAATACTCTCCTAGCCTCTGAGGATGAGAGAGCTGTATACTGTTGGCAGAAAAGCCGAATTTTGACTTTTCCCACATCCCACCATTGACTCAGAGACTCAACTCCTCTCTTCGCTGCCCCCACCTTTCCCAAAAAGTCTGGAAACCTGAGCAAAAAGTGGCATCTTGTAGAGCTTTACATTAAACTTCCAATAGGATGCCTGCCGAGGCCCTGGTGAAATAGACAGCCGGGCCATGGTTATGTGATGATCCGAAAAACCCACCGAGAGAATGGTAGCGCCCAACAGCCTATTGCTCTGATTCCTGGACATGTACAATCGATCAAGCCGGGCTGCACTCACCCTAGCCCCAAATACCTTCACCCATGTATACTGTCTTGTGTTGGGATGTCTAGTTCTCCTAACATCCACTAGGTCAAACTGATTAATAATGTCCCTTAACACCCCCACTGAACCTGAATGAGGCTCCTCCCCATTTTTGTATTTCGTCAAATCCATCGTACAGTTCCAGTCCCCGCCGACCACCAGCGTCTCCTCAGGCGATATCTGTGAGAGTTCCTGTCTAAGACACCCAAACAGAAGCCCCCTCTCTCTCTGTGTTAGGCGCATACACATTTTTTAAAGACAAAACCCCTGTTGTTGATTTCTGCTTTTACTACAAGCAGTCTACCCCTACACACCTCTTTTGAGGAGCACATTTTTACAGACACACCCGGTACAAAAAGGACTGCCACCCCTGCACTAACATTTGTCCCATGGCTCAGCACACTTTTCCCTTTCCACCAGAGACCCCAATCAACTTCATTCACCACATCGCTATGCGTCTCCTGCAGAAACAACACCTGTACTTTTTTTCGTTTTACTTATTCACCCAACACACTCCTCTTTCCCGCATCTCTGGCGCCATTAATATTAAGCGAGCCTACCCAAAGAGCCTCCATAAGAAGTGGGAGAAAAGCCAGCAAAGAAAGAGACCAATAGCAAAGCTCAAAATGCCCCAGTGCCAGAAAGAAAACTTCAATCTAAACAGTGTCTGAAGGTAGACTTTTACGCACGGTTGTGACCCACTTCCTCAACCTAAACCGTTCCCTGGGTGAGAGGACACCATGCCCCTCATTTTTCATAGCATGTTGTACTGATCTTACAAACTTTCTAGGATCGCAAAAAATAGCCTCAAGATTAACTTATTTCCCCTTAGTCTCATTCAGGAACCTTGACAGTTCCTTCACGGTGTACTTTGACCCCTCTGACTGACTGGCTGTCAGCTCTGGACCCATTGAGGAGGAGTCTGAAAAGAAATCCTCCTCATCATCTTCCTCCTCAGACTCACCTTCCTCCTCCTCATCTCCATCTCCCATCCTGACCACCTGCTATTCCTCTCTAGTCGGAACCTCCCCCCCAGCACCAGGCAAAGGTTTCTTGGTGCCTTTCACCAGCCTCTGCCCTCCCACCTCCTTTCTTCTCCCCCATTTTCCTCTTCCGCTTGACACCCTCATCCACCCCCCCCCCCCCCCTAGTCGCTTACCCTTCCCCACTATACTCTCCTCATCCACTAGCACAACCTGACTAAGCCCAGCCTCATCTATACCACCATCCATGACATGACTATTATTATTATTATTATTATTATTATTATTATTATTATTATTATTATTATTATTATTATTATTATTATATTATATTACTAGACCCCGTCTCTGCTACACCACCATCCATAACACGACTAGACCCAGCCACATCTACACCACCATCCATAACATGACTAGACCCAGCCTCATCTACACCACCATCCATAACATGACTAGACCCAGCCTCATCTACACCACCATCTATAGCATGACTAGACCCAGTCTCAGCTATACCACCATCCATAGCATGACTAGACCTAGCCTCACCTACACCACCACCTATATTATGACTAGACCCAGACTCATCTAACCCACCATCTGTAGCATGACTTGACCCAGCCTCATCTAACCCACCATCTGTAGCATGACTTGGCCCAGCCTTAGCTACACTACCATCTGTCGCATGACTAGGCCCAGCCTCTGCTGCCTGCGTCTCATGGCCCCCTGCACATTGCCCTCGATTTCCCCCACTGGTGCTTGAACCCTCACCTTGTCTACGGCCTTTATGTGGGCACGCAAAGCTCTTATGCCCCAAATCCCCACACTCAAAGCACCGTAGACTATCTGTGCTGACAAAACCTGCGTAGAGCCCCTCCCCATGCCTCACTTTAAAATGCACATTTAACTGTTGCTCATTGTTATTCAGAAACATGAACACTTGCCTCCGGAACGAAACAACATGCTTGATGGCATCTGCCTGAAAACCTGCCGACAGTACATGAAAACCACTAGCAAACTTACCAAAACGACTCAACTCCTTCCTGATATGATCATCCGTAATAAACTGAGGTAAATGTGCAACTACCACCCTAGTCGAAGGGGTAAAAGAGGAGAAATTGGCACCAACAGACCCTTTACAAATATTCCAATAGAAATGAGCCTACCCACCAAATTTGCTCTTTTCATGAACACAACCACAGCTTTGTTCATTCTGGATGCGGAGTGTATAAATTCAGCTCCTACCTGTTCGCCGACCGCGAGCAGAACCTCCTCCACCTTAATTCCATTCTCGGGAACACACCTGAATCCATGCCGTAACGACAGCGTCTCCTCCGCGCTAGGCTGCGAAGCCATCGCTAACACCACACCGTTCAAAACCCAAGGAAACTAAACCTCTGTCCTCTTCCTCCCTAACTTTGAAAATAAAAACAGTGGGTACCACTAAAACAAACAGTGCATTAACCCTCCACCATAGAAAATATAAATTGAAAGGAAAAACCAAGGAAAGAATCAAGAAATAAGTTAGGACAAGCCCTCCACACCAAACACTCAAACTCCAAAAAACTCCCAGCATGCACTGAGAGAGAGAGAGAGAGAGAGAGAGAGAGAGAGAGAGAGAGATCATCAGAGTTTATCCTGAAGAGCCATCCAGTTATATGATGTGCGGGTATAACATTTATATTGTCACCTGATGTCATGAACCCTGCATCCTGAGTCTGTTCCTGCCTGTGTTGCCGTTTTTCTGCTCTGAATCTCCTGTTTCCTGAAGGTTCCTGAACGCACCCTGTCCGGTTGCCGGGCGACATTGCTAGAGGGGTGATCTCTCGATTACCCGCACCTGCTTCTCATCAGCTTCGGCACACCTGGTCCTGATCATCACCCCTTCATAAGCTCTGACCTGACATCCATTCCCTGCCGGATCGTTAGCCATGAACAGTATGTTTTGTCAGCGTATCAGCCTCTGAGTTACTAGCGTTAGTTTTGTTGTTTTGCACCTTGTTGGCCTGCCGTGTACTTACCTCCGTTTTTTTTCTGTCTACAGTCATTCTCCCGGGACCTTCACCCAACCCCTGCCTGGTTGTCGGCGGCTGCCGTGCCATCATTGGATCTGCCACTTCACCTCCACCAACTCATCTCCGCCGCCCGCTCCGTCTCCTGGATTACTCTGCATCTTTTTTGAATCTGTTAATAAATACTCACCTTCGTTCAACTCACCTCGTCCTGGTCTGCTTCTGGGTTCTGTCGTAGTGAACAGTGACAGAACGATCCGGCCAGAAATGAACCCAGCGCACCTGGATTCTGTTCGCGATGCCATCACCCATCAGGAAAAGATGTTGGGACAACACAGCACTGCGCTACAGGAGATAGCGTTGTCGGTTCGGAACTTTTCTACCAGTCTGACGAAGATCCAGGCTCAGCTCAGTTTGCCGGTGGAGAATCCACCACCGGTTTCACCCCTCTCGCCTGCCGCTTCTGGAGCTGTGCCCTTCCGTGAGCCCAAGGTTCCGACGCCTGATAAGCATGAAGGGGATTTGGGAAGATGCTGTTCCTTTCTTATGCAGTGTGGATTAGTGTTCGATCTACAGCCCCACTCTTACGCCACAGACAAGGCTAGGATAGCATTTGTTATTGAATTGCTGCGTGGTAGAGCCCTGGAGTGGGCTTCAGCCGTATGGGAACGACAAGACACCTGCATGGCGTCATACCAGGAGTTCACGGCAGAGATGAGGAAGCTGTTTGACCATCCAGTCCGAGGTAAGGACGCAGCTAAGCGCCTGTTTTCTCTTCGCCAAGGAGCTCGCAGAGTTGCCGACTTCGTAATCGAATTCAGGACATTGGCTGTGGAGAGTGGGTGGAATGAAGAGTCATTGCAAGCGGCCTTTTATCAGGGGTTGTCGGAGCAACTCAAGGATGAGTTGATCTCCTATCCGGAGCCTAGTGATCTGGACAGTTTGGTAGCTTTGTCTATTCGGGTGGATAACAGAGTTCGAGAGAGAAGGAGGGAGAAGCAATGGGGCCCGTCCAATCAATCAGCTTCTCGGTTCCCAGTTGGGTCAGGAGGTGGACCAGAACGCGTCGATCATTGTCCACCACACGGGATTAGTGGAGAGGTCCTGCCTCCAGATTCTGAACCCATGCAAGTGGGGCGGCACGGGTTAACCAAGGAGAAGCGCCAACATAGACGTGAGACCAACCACTGCCTCTACTGTGGGAGTTCGGGACATTGCATCTCCACTTGCTCCCAGCGGCCGTCAAACTGCCCGGCTCGCTAAGTTTGGGAGGACTTTTAGCGAGCCGGTTTCAACCTCTCAATACCCCTGTCAGACCCCGTTTCCCGGCTACCCTCATGAACAAGAATCAGAGTTTAGCGATTAACGCTTTCGTCAATTTAGGTGCCGATGGCAGCTTTATTGATGCCGACATGGTGGAACAGCTGGGGCTTCCCAAGGAGCGATTACCGGAAGCCATTGAAGCTACCACTCTGAACGGCAGTAGTCGGGCACGTATCACGATGAGGACTGAACCGGTTAAGATGCTGTTGTCAGGGAATCATTCTGAGGTTATCTCCTTCTTCATTCTGCCTTCTCCCCATGTTCCTCTGGTCCTTGGTTACCCCTGGCTGAAAGAACACAATCCCACGTTCGATTGGGTGACTGGCAAGGTAACTAGTTGGAGCATTGATTGTCATGCTAACTGCCTCAAGACTGCCTGTTCCCATTCTGTTCCCAGTCAGGTCATTGAGGCTAACCCCCCAGATTTGTCCCTGGTTCCCAAAACATATCACGATTTGGGGGAAGTGTTCAGTAAGCAGAGGGCTCTGTCACTCCCTCCCCACCGACCATATGATTGTGCCATAAACCTGTTCCCTGGAGCTGCCTATCCCAAGGGACGGTTATACAGCATCTCCCGACCTGAACGTGAGGCTTTGGAGACCTACATAAAGGAGTCCCTAGCTGCTGGTCTCATTCGTCCCTCGTCATCACCCCTGGGGGCAGGATTCTTCTTTGTGAGTAAAAAGGATGGCTCTCTTCGACCTTGTATTGATTATCGGGGGTTGAATAATATAACGGTCAAGAACAAGTATCCCCTGCCCTTGATGAGCTCTGCTTTCGACTCCTTACAGGGTGCTACTGTGTTCACCAAGCTGGACCTACGCAATGTGTATCATCTGGTCCGGATCAGAGAGGGGGACGAGTGGTTGACTGGTTTCAATACACCGATGGGTCATTTCGAGTATCAGGTGATGCCGTTTGGACTGACCAATGCCCCAGCAGTGTTCCAGAGTATGGTGAATGACGTCCTGAGAGATATGATCGGTCTTTTTGTGTTCGTTTACCTGGATGACATTCTTATCTTCTCTAAGGAGCTTTCCAGCCATGTCCAGCATGTCAAGCAGGTTCTGCAGCGATTGTTGGAGAATCGCCTGTTTGTGAAGGCCGAGAAGTGTGAATTTCACGCCCACACTACATCCTTCCTCGGGTACATCGTCTCCAGGGGAGAGATTAGGATGGACCAAGAGAAGGTTAGGGCGGTTCTGGATTGGGCCCAGCCCGGTACGAGATTGCAGCTCCAGAGGTTTCTGGGGTTTGCGAATTTCTATCGTAGATTTATCCGTGATTACAGCCATGTGGCCGCTCCTTTAACTGCCCTGACTTCTAGTACCAGAACCTTCAGTTGGAATCCTGAGGCGGACCGAGCATTTCTGGATTTGAAGAGGCGATTCACCAACGCTCCGATTCTCTCTCAACCTGACACTGCCCGTCAGTTTGTCGTTGAAGTGGATGCGTCTGATGTGGGGGTTGGCGCCATCCTGTCCCAGCAATGCTCCACTGACGGTAAACTCCATCCCTGCGCCTACTACTCTCGTCGTCTTTCGTCTGCGGAGAGGCACTACGATGTGGGTAACCGGGAGCTCCTCGCGGTGAAACTTGCCTTGGAGGAGTGGCGCCACTGGTTGGAGGGGGCGGAGCAACCGTTTGTTGTCTGGACTGACCACAAGAATCTTGCTTACGTGCAATCGGCTAAACGTCTCAACTCCCGTCAGGCCAGGTGGTCGTTGTTTTTTGGACGCTTTAATTTTTCCTTGACGTTCCGACCGGGGTCTAAGAACGGCAAGGTGGATGCCTTGTCCCGGATGTTCTCCAAGACGGAGGAGAGGGGGGCCAAGACTGAGACGATTCTTCCCCGGAACCTTGTCGTGGGAGCCGTTATGTGGAGGATTGAGGAGGAGGTTATGGCGGCGCTTCGGGCGCAGCCCGGCCCCGGTAACGGTCCACCCGGTCGGTTGTTTGTGCCTGAGTCTGTCCGTTCGGCTGTCCTCCAATGGTCCCACGCCAGCAAGATGGCTTGTCACCCTGGCGTGGCTCAAACGATGGCGCTTCTACGCAGATGATTTTGGTGGCCTGCCATGGGAGAAGATACTCTGAGGTTTGTTGCTGCCTGTCCAGTTTGTGCGCAGAACAAGAGTGCCAATCGGCCCAGCTCTGGACTTCTTCACCCCCTATCGATCCCCCGGCGACCATGGTCGCATCTGGCCCTGGACTTTGTCACTGGGTTACCCTCTTCTGAGGGGAACACGGTCATTCTGACTATTGTGGACAGATTCAGCAAGTTCGCCCACTTTGTTCCCATCTCCAAGCATCCCTCTGCCTCTGAGACGTCCAAGATCCTGGTTCGGGAGGTTTTCAGGGTCCACGGATTGCCCAGTGACATAGTTTCCGACCGTGGCCCTCAGTTCACCTCTGCTGTCTGGAAATCCTTCTGTTTGGCCATTGGAGCTACAGTCAGTCTCACTTCTGGATTTCACCCCCAATCTAATGGACAGGCGGAGAGAGCCAACCAGAAGATGGAATCCACGCTGCGCTGCCTTGTCTCCTCCAACCCCACCTCTTGGGTCTCTCAGTTGCCTTGGGTTGAGTATGCCCACAATACTCTCCCTACTTCTGCCACTGGGATGTCTCCCTTCCAGTGCCTATACGGCTACCAACCCCCCTTGTTTCCTTCTCAGGAGAAGGATCTCTCGGTTCCCTCTGTCCAGGCCCACATTTGTCATTGCCACCGGACCTGGCATCGGGCCAGAAAGGCCCTCCTTAGAGTTTCTGACCGGTATCAGCTCCAGGCGAATCGTCGCCGTATTCCAGCCCCCGCTTATGCCATCGGAGATAGGGTCTGGTTGGCTACACGGGACCTTCCTCTGCGGACTGAGTCAAGGAAACTGTCGCTGAGGTTCATTGGTCCGTTTGTGGTGGAGAGAGTGATTAATCCTGTTGTGGTTCGACTCAAGTTGCCTAGTACGCTCAGAGTCCATCCCACCTTCCATGTCTCCTGCCTCAAGCCTGTTCTCCTCAGCCCTCTGTTGCCCCCTTCGCCTCCTCCTCCTCCTCCTCGGATGATCGGAGGAGGTCCTGTCTACACGGTGCGCCGCATCATGGATTCCAGACGGCGGGGCCGGGGTTTCCAGTATCTCGTGGACTGGGAGGGGTATGGTCCTGAGGAGAGGAGTTGGATTCCTCAGCGTCAGATCCTTGATGCTGACCTCCTTCGTGACTTCTACCGCCTCCATCCTGGCGCTCCGGGTAGACCGCCCGGTGGCGTTCGTCGGAGGGGGGTAATGTCATGAACCCTGCGTCCTGAGTCTGTTCCTGCCTGTGTTGCCGTTTTTATGCTCTGAATCTCCTGTTTCCTGAAGGTTCCTGAACGCACCCTGTCCGGTTGCCGGGCGACGTTGCTAGGCGGGTGATCTCTCGATCACCTGCATCTCATCAGCTTCGGCACACCTGGTCCTGATCATCACCCCTTCATAAGCTCTGACCTGACATCCATTCCCTGCCGGATCGTTAGCCATGAACAGTATGTTTGTCAGCGTATCAGCCTCTGAGTTACTAGCGTTAGTTTGTTTTGCACCTTGTTGGCCTGCCGTGTACTTACCGCCGTTTTTTTCTGTCTACAGTCATTCTCCCGGGACCTTCACCCAACCCCTGCCTGGTTGTCGGCGGCTGCCTTGCCATCATTGGATCTGCCACTTCACCTCCACCAACTCATCTACGCCGCCCGCTCCGTCTCCTGGATTACTCTGCATCTTTTTTGAATCTGTTAATAAATACTCACCTTCGTTCAACTCACCTCGTCCTGGTCTGCTTCTGGGTTCTGTCGTAGTGAACCGTGACACCTGATGTAGAAGAATTGGCAATAAAAGACTTGATTCATGATCCCTTTGTCAGATGAACATACATGTCCATAGTGTGTCCCAAATCGGACCACTTTACCATATATAGTGGAGTACTTTTGACCAGGGCCCATATAGGGATGCAGAATAGGGGAATATGGCAACACATTTCATCCCACATTAGGCACTTTATGTATTTTGGGACACTGTAAATCGATACCAATGTGAGACTTATTTGTTCTATCTATCAGAAGAATTGTATACCTTTGATTGTGGGTGTGAACAGTCCTAAAATAACACTTTGTATCTCATCCCACTACTAAAATAAACACAATACAATTTAGTGTATGTTTTGACATCCATCAACTCTGTTCTATGTGAATAATTACAGTGGGGGAAAAAAGTATTTAATCAGCCACCAATTGTGCAAGTTCTCCCACTTAAAAAGATGAGAGAGGCCTGTAATTTTCATCATAGGTACACGTCAACTATGACAGACAAAATGAGATTTTTTTTCTCCAGAAAATCACATTGTAGGATTTTTACTGAATTTATTTGCAAATTATGGTGGAAAATAAGTATTTGGTCAATAACAAAAGTTTCTCAATACTTTGTTATATACCCTTTGTTGGCAATGACACAGGCCAAACGTTTTCTGTAAGTCTTCACAAGGTTTTCACACACTGTTGCTGGTATTTTGGCCCATTCCTCCATGCAGATCTCCTCTAGAGCAGTGATGTTTTGGGGCTGTCGCTGGGCAACACGGACTTTCAACTCCCTCCAAAGATTTTCTATGGGGTTGAGATCTGTAGACTGGCTAGGCCACTCCAGGACCTTGAAATGCTTCTTACGAAGCCACTCCTTCGTTGCCCGGGCAGTGTGTTTGGGATCATTGTCATGCTGAAAGACCCAGCCACGTTTCATCTTCAATGCCCTTGCTGATGGAAGGAGGTTTTCACTCAAAATCTCACGATACATGGCCCCATTCATTCTTTCCTTTACATGGATCAGTCGTCCTGGTCCCTTTGCAGAAAAACAGCCCCAAAGCATGATGTTTCCACCCCCATGCTTCACAGTAGGTGTGGTGTTCTTTGGATGCATCTCGGCATTCTTTGTCCTCCAAACACGACGAGTTGAGTTTTTACCAAAAAGTTCTATTTTGGTATCATCTGACCACATGACATTCTCCCAATCCTCTTCTGGATCATCCAAATGCACTCTAGCAAACTTCAGACGGGCCTTGACATGTACTGGCTTAAGCAGGGGGACACATCTCGCACTGCAGGATTTGAGTCCCTGGCGGCGTAGTGTGTTACTGATGGTAGGCTTTGTTACTTTGGTCCCAGCTCTCTGCAGGTCATTCACTAGGTCCCCCCCGTGTGGTTCTGGGATTTTTGCTCACCGTTCTTGTGATCATTTTGACCCCACGGGGTGAGATCTTGCGTGGAGCCCCAGATCGAGGGAGATTATCAGTGGTCTTGTATGTCTTACATTTCCTAATAATTGCACCCACAGTTGATTTCTTCAAACCAAGCTGCTTACCTATTGCAGATTCAGTCTTCCCAGCCTGGTGCAGGTCTACAATTTGTTTCTGGTGTCCTTTGACAGCTCTTTGGTCTTGGCCATAGTGGAGTTTGGAGTGTGACTGTTTGAGGTTGTGGACAGGTGTCTTTTATACTGATAACAAGTTCAAACAGGTGCCATTAATACAGGTAACGAGTGGAGGACAGAGGAGCCTCTTAAAGAAGAAGTTACAGGTCTGTGAGAGCCAGAAATCTTGCTTGTTTGTAGGTGACCAAATACTTATTTTCCACCATAATTTGCAAATAAATTCATTAAAAATCCTACAATGTGATTTTCTGGATTTTCTTTTCTCAATTTGTCTGTCATAGTTGACGTGTACCTATGATGAAAATTACAGGCCTCTCTCATCTTTTTAAGTGGGAGAACCTGCACAATTGGTGGCTGACTAAATACTTTTTTTCCCCACTGTATCTATTTTCCCCTGGTCCAAACCAAATGGTTTCCTGCAGTATACTAAGCAAGATCAAATGTGTATTTTCTGTGCAAATAAGTGATGTCCTTTCTTTGAACTTCCTCTTTGATTCTTGTGCCATAACAAGAGACAGTCAGATCTGTGTGGCTAAGGGGGTCAGAGGAAATACCTATCCTTTTCAGTGGGGAAGCAAACATCCACACGTCATTATAAAGTAGCTGAACAGCTTTGCATTCACTGATGTTCTCTGCTGTCATCAGACTAGAAGAACACCACATAATGTAGCATTCCTCTGAAAAGGTACAAATACCTTCTTCCATATGAACTAACATTACTATCCGAGAGCTGATAGATTCTTCTGCTTTTTAGAGGTACAGAAATGTTGGGCCTATAAACACAAAAGCAGGGGTTACCAGAGAGGTCTCTACATGAACCGAGAACAGATTAATATATTTGTTGTATTTCAGAGGGAACATGGAAGAAAGAGCAGTGGAATAAAGTTACCACAGATGGACCTATTGTGTGAAACCTCAGTGGACTGTAGAAAACATATGTCTCCTTCCAATTTCTCACATTCTTCACACAGACTTCTTCCCATTCTATTCTCTCATTTCTCAAACATGAATTCTAAACTTTGCTGCCCGGTAGTCTCACATGGTTGTCCTTGTTTTGATCCAATGACAAGTCCCAGAAGTGCCTTCTTGTATTCAGAAATGGCTTCTTTCTTTCGTATCTATTTTTCCGTGCCTGTAGGCCTACAAGTGGATTTCCAAGTGACGGGAAAGGAGATTTGTTGGTGGGATTTCTCAAGGTTGGGCCACAGCAGCAGTTGGCCCGATGTAGGAGCTGAGCTCCAGCCCAATCAAACGGCTGCACCTGGTGCTTCATTACTTGTTCCTCTTTGTCTCCCTGCTCTCTGTTGGCGTGTACATGCTAGGAATGTCCAAATGAATTTACAAATTGTCAGAGCCTGCACTGCTGCTGATAATGACACGAGAGGCAGGGATTGAAGGGAAGGCGCTCTGAAGAAAAGTTTTTGGAAGAGAAGAACAATGTGGCGCGGCACGCTCCTCAATATCAATGCTGTGAATATCAATCTGCTTTGACATAAAGCTGCTTGTGTATGGCACTGTCTTCTGTGAGAGCTACTCTTTGTTGTTTACGGGGGTTTTCGTTCCCCTCAATGTCTCTGTTGCCCAGAGAGTTAATAACTATACATATTTTTCTTTAGATGATGCAGGTAAACAAAATATATTGTCATCATCATATCAATATGTTATCTTCATGATGTGGTGCATCAGGTCACATCCACCAAAACACAAAGGAGTAAGAGACACAGGCAACCGAGATGAAAAATCTATTGAACTTCTTTACAGTGTGATTTTTAAGATCTCCATTCCCTGAGTGTATCGCCAAATTAAAAAAACCTTTCTAATACCACAAAACATAAAAGCTCCTCTAGCCTCAAAGTAATAGAAAAAGCCATCTTGCCAAGGTCTGAATAATAACAACTTGATAAGCCATACAATATATTTGACTGAAAGGTGCTGGCATCATCACAGTGCCAAAGGCCTGTTCTCTCTGCCCGACTGCTCACTACCTAAGATGGCACCTTGGAAATGTTCGTAGAGAATGATGGAGGCCTCTAGTAGCCAAAAGCCACTTTTGCATGGGCAGTGCCATTGATGGCTTCCACCATGCTTCCACCATTTTAAAGTAGTCAAAGTAGTCAACTGGGTGGGGATTCCTATGGGTTGTAGCCTCAATGGCGCTGCCTTTGCTGTCACAGACACTATAATGGTACAGATACACTGAGTATACCAAGCATAAGGAACACCTTCCTAATATTGAGTCGTCGTCCTCCCCCCCACCCCCTTTTTCCCTCAGAACAGCCTCAGTTCGTCGGGGCTCCACAAGGTGTCGAAAGCGTTCCAAAGGAATGCTGGCCCGTGTTGACTCCAATCCTTCCCACAGTTGTGTCAAGTTGGCTGGATGTCCTTTGAGCAGTGGACCATTCTTCATACACATGGGAAACTGTTGAGCATGAAAAACCCAGCAGCATTGCAGTTCTTGACACAAACCGGTGCGCCTGACACCTACTACCATACCCCGTTCAAAGGCACTTCAATCTTTGTCTTGCCCATTCACCCTCTGAATGGCACACTCACACAATCCATGTCTTAATTGTCTCAAGGCTTAAAAATCCTTCTTTAACCTATCTCCTCCCCTTCATCTACACAGATTGAAGTGGATTTAACAAGTGACATCAATAAGGGATCATAGCTTTAACCTGGATTCACCTGGTTAGTATATGTCATGGAAAGAGTAGGTGTTCTTAATGTTTTGTACACACAGTGGCACCATTCAACATTATTGTCTTGGACAGCCTCTGAATGCAATTGCTGCCATGTTACAGAGATATACGGCACTGGCTCACCCACACACATAATGAGTTATTTAATCAGTACATAAGCAATGTGTAATCCTTTGTGTCATTCTGCAGATGGTGTCATATATTATGGAAGGGAACCGGTCATAAAAGCTTTACATCCCATCTCTGCCTCTGGCCAGGGATGCCCGGAAATCAGGGAGCTATCCTCACCTTGGCTCAACTAAGACTGAGCACTGAAAGATACAGTATATTGTCAAAATGTTTGAAGATGAGTTATTGACAGAATTGTGGTAGTGAAACAGTATAAGTGTGTAAGTTTTTTATTTTGAGAAATGCAGGTAGGAAAACCATATACACACAAGTCTTACATTAACACGCATATCAGGATGAGACTGCTACACCCATACAACTCAGAAACCCATTCTACATGTCTCCCAGACCACTTTGACAAATGTTACATTACAGTCAGTGGAACGCACCAGGCTACTGTACAAGATTAATGAGAGGGCGCGAGAGAGAGAGAGAGAGAGAGAGAGAGAGAGAGAGAGAGAGAGAGAGAGAGAGAGAGAGAGACAGACACCTCGTGCCAAACAATGGTTGCTGCTGAAATCGGGGGGAAACGACACATTCACTGTTCACAATAATGAAAACATTCCAGTAAAGGTCTGATCCAAATAAACTATGGACATCCCTAATGAGTCTTCTGGGTTCTGAAGGGAGACATAGATAATACTGGGGTTGCAGGGCTGGTACTGTAGAAACAGAAGCAGCACTGCTAGAAATACAGGTTCCCACACACACACACACACACACACCCACACACACACACCAACCCATGCAGTTCAGGCACTATGCTATAGCAGGACACCAGACCCAGACTGAGAATTAAAATACTGTAGTTCTATGCCCCTTCATCAGTGCCAATTCACACATTGTGCCACTAATTAAAGACCTTGTACAGTGAGGGAAAAAAAGTATTTGATCCCCTGCTGATTTTATACATTTGCCCACTGACAAAGAAATGATCAGTCTATAATTGTAATGGTAGGTTTATTTGAACAGTGAGAGACAGAATAACAACAACAAAATTCAGAAAAACGCATATCAAAAATGTTATAAATTGATTTGCATTTTAATGAGGGAAATAAGTATTTGACCCCTCTGCAAAACATGACTTAGTACTTGGTGGCAAAACCCTTGTTGGCAATCACAGAGGTCAGACGTTTCTTGTAGTTGGCCACCAGGTTTGCACACATCTCAGGAGGGATTTTGTTCCACTCCTCTTTGCAGATCTTCTCCAAGTCATTAAGGTTTCGAGGCTGACGTTTGGCAACTCGAACCTTCAGCTCCCTCCACAGATTTTCTATGGGATTAAGGTCTGTAGACTGGCTAGGCCACTCCAGGACCTTAATGTGCTTCTTCTTGAGCCACTCCTTTGTTGCCTTGGCCGTTTGTTTTGGGTCATTGTCATGCTGGAAAACCCATCCACAACCCATTTTCAATGCCCTGGCTGAGGGAAGGAGGTTCTCACCCAAGATTTGACGGTACATGGCCCCGTCCATCGTCCCTTTGATGCGGTGAAGTTGTCCTGTCCCCTTAGCAGAAAAACACCCCCAAAGCATAATGTTTCCATGTTTGACAGTGGCGATGGTGTTCTTGGGGTCAAATGCAGCATTCCTCCTCCTCCAAACACGGCGAGTTGAGTTGATACCAAAGAGCTCGATTTTGATTTCATCTGACCATAACACTTTCACCCAGTTCTCCTCTGAATCATTCAGATGTTCATTGGCTAACTTCAGACGACCCTGTATATGTGCTTTCTTGAGCAGGGGGACCTGCGGGTGCTGCAGGATTTCAGTCCTTCACGGCGTAGTGTGTTACCAATTGTTTTCTTGGTGACTATGGTCCCAGCTGTCTTGAGATATTGACAAGATCCTCCCGTGTAGTTCTGGGCTGATTCCTCACCGTTCTTATGATCATTGCAACTCCACGAGGTGAGATCTTGCATGGAGTCCCAGGCCGAGGGAGATTATTTTGTGTTTCTTCCATTTGCGAACAATTGCACCAACTGTTGTCACCTTCTCACCAAGCTGCTTGGCGATGGTCTTGTAGCCCATTCCAGCCTTGTGTAGGTCTACAATCTTGTCCCTGACATCCTTGGAGAGCTCTTTGGTCTTGGCCATGGTGGAGAGTTTGGAATCTGATTGATTGTTTGCTTCCGTGGACAGGTGTCTTTTATATAGGTAACAAACTGAGATTAGGAGCACTCCCTTTAAGAGTGTGCTCCTAATCTCAGCTCGTTACCTGTATAAAAGACACCTGGGAGCCAGAAATCTTTCTGATTGAGAGGGGTTCAAATGCTTATTTCCCTCATTAAAATGCAAATCAATTTATAACATTTTTGACATGCGTTTTTATGAATTTTTTTGTTGTTATGCTGTCTATAAATAAACCTACCATTAAAATTATAGACTGATTATTTCTTTGTCAGTGGGCAAACATATAAAATCAGCAGAGGATCAAATACTTTTTTCCCTAACTGTATTTTTCGAAAGAGAAAATGTGTGTTTTCTTAAAGGCCCAGTGCAGTCAAAAACATGATTTTCCTATATTGTATATATATTTCCACCCTATGAGGTTGGAATAATACTGTGAAATTGTGAAAAGGATTATAATCCTGTTAGTGTAAGAGCTGATTGAAAATAAATTAGTTAATAGACCAATAGTAAAAAGAGTTCCAAACATCTCTGCCAATAAAAGCTCGTTTTCAGTTTTCCCCTACCCACTCAGACCTCTCCAAGACAGTCCTAGCTAAATTCTTGCTTGAGTAATTGGTCTTCGCTAAGAATACATTTTTGTTTCTTTTTGACCGTTTTAATTGAAAAAAAAAAGTACTTAATTGTTTCTATTAAATGATTTGATATTGAGATAAAAACAGCTGCATTGGACCTTTAAGGATTATCAGCCTCTGTCTACAGTGCCTTCAGAAAGTTTTCATACCCCTTAACATACCCCTTAACATACCCCTTAACATACCCCTCCACAATGTTGTGTTACAGACTGAATTAAAAATGGATTAAATATAATTTCTCACCCGTCTACACACAATACCCCATAAGTGAAAACATGTTTTAAGAAAGTTTTGTACATTTATTGAAAATGAAATACAGAAATATCTGATTTACATAAGTATTCACACCCCTGAGTCAATACATGTTAGAATCACTTTTGCCAGCGATTACGGCTGTGAGTTTTTCTGGGTAAGTCTCTAAGAGCATTGCACACCTGGATTGTACAATATTTGCACATTATTCTTAAAAAAATTATTTAAGCTCTGTCAAGTTGGTTGTTGATCATTGCTAGGCAGTCATTTTCAAGTCTTGCCATAGATTTTCAAGCCGATTTAAGTCAAAACTGTAACTAGGCCACTCAGGAACATTCAATGTCATCTTGGTAAGCAACTCCAGTGTATACAGTGCCTTGCAAAAGTATTGATCCCCCTTGGTGTTTTTCCTATTTTGTTGCATTACAACCTGTAATTTAAATGGATTTTTATTTGGATTTCATGTAATGGACATACACAAAATAGTCCAAATTGGTGAAGTGGAATGAAAAAAATAACTTGCTTCAAAAAAATAAATAACGGAAAAGTGGTGTGTGCATATGTATTCACCCCATTTGCTATGAAGACCCTAAATGTCACAGTCGTTGAAGGACGGGTCAGACCAAGGCGCAGCGTGAAATGCATCCATGTTTATTAAACCGAATACACATACAAAACAGGCAACGAAACGTGACGTCGGAAGGCAGGCCAAACTCACTGAGCACAAAACAAGATCCCACAACACAGGCAGGAAAACTGGCTGCCTAAGTATGAGCCCCAATCAGAGACAACGAGCGACAGCTGCCTCTGATTGGGAATCACACCCGGCCAAACATAGAAATAGAAACATAGAATCCCCGCATAGAAAAACCCACACATATATTCACACCCTGACCAAACTAACTAGAGTCTATAGGTCAGGGCGTGACACTAAATAAGATCTGGTGCAACCAATTACCTTCAGAAGTCACATAATTAGTTAAATAAAGTCCACCTGTGTGCAATCTAAGTGTCACATGATCTGTCACATGATCTCAGTATATGTACACCTGTTCTGAAAGGCCCCAGAGTCTGCAACGCCACAGTTAATCTTTTCATTTTGTATAGAAAAATAAAATAAAATAAAAAATACATAATTCCACTTTGACATTTTTATTGATTTAACTAGGCAAGTCAGTTAAGAACAAATTCTTATTTACAATGATGGCCTACACCGGCCAAACCCGGACAACGCTGGGCCAATTGTGCGCCGCCCTATGGGACTCCCAATCACGGCCGGTTGTGATACAGCCTGGAATCAAACCAGGGGGTCTGTAGTGACACCTCAAGCACTGAGATGCAGTGTCTTAGACCGCTGCGCCACTCGGGAGCCCATTATAAAGAGACATGATGGGGTATTGTGTGTAGGCCAGTGACACAAATCTCAATTTACTCCATTTTAAATTCAGGCAGTAACACAACAAAATGTGGAAAAAGTCAAGGGGTTTGAATACTTTCTGAAGGCACTGTACAACTGGAACTAATCAAAAACTGTTGATGAACTGTCTCTTACTGGAATTAGACACTCTCTCAGTGTATCCAATCACCTGACAATTTGGTCCCAACATTGAAATGTTGTGGAAACAACGTTGATTCAACCAGTGTGTGCCCAGTGGGAAATATGTGTCCCAAATGGCACCCTATTGTCTTTAGAGTGCACCACTTTTGACCAGCAGTACATTATAAAGAGAACAGGGTGCCATTTGGGACACATATTTCCCACTGGGCACACACTGGTTGAATCAACGTTGTTTCCACAACATTTCAATGAAATTACGTTGAACCAACGTGGAATAGACGTCTGTGGCTAGACGAATTGATTGATATAGCTACTCAAAGGAAATCCCCAGGCATATTCTAGAAGCTCTGCTGCAGGGGGCCACAGATGTTGGACGGAGAGCTACTTCTCACAGTACTTTTTTCTCCTTACTCGCGGTCAAATCTTTTTTGAACTAATGATGTTTTCCCCTCATGTGATCAGGGAGAGGAGGCAGCTCTGGAGAGAGTGGGCATCTGAACACCTGTTGAACAAATCAAATCAAATCAAATTTGATTGGCCACATGCGCCGAATACAACAGGTGCAGACATTACAGTGAAATGCTTACTTACAGCCCTTAACTAACAGTGCATTTATTTTTAAGAAAAAATTAAAATAAAACAACAACAAAAAAGTGTTGAGAAAAAAAGAGCAGAAGTAAAATAAAATAACAGTAGGGAGGCTATATATACAGGGGGGTACCGGTGCAGAGTCAATGTGTGGGGGCACCGGATAGTTGAGGTAGTTGAAGTAATATGTACATGTGGGTAGAGTTAAAGTGACTATGCAAAAATCATTAACAGAGTAGCAGCAGCGTAAAAAGATGGGGTGGGGGGGCAGTGCAAATAGTCCGGGTAGCCATGATTAGCTGTTCAGGAGTCTTATGGCTTGGGGGTAGAAGCTGTTGAGAAGTCTTTTGGACCTAGACTTTGCACTCTGGTACCGCTTGCCGTGCTGTAGCAGAGAGAACAGTCTATGACTAGGGTGGCTGGAGTCTTTGACAATTTTGAGGGCCTTCCTCTGACACCGCCAGGTATAGAGGTCCTGGATGACAGGAAGCTTGGCCCCAGTGATGTACTGGGCCGTACGCACTACCCTCTGTAGTGCCTTGCGGTCGGAGGCCAAGCAGTTGCCATACCAGGCGGTGATGCAACCAGTCAAGATGCTCTCGATGGTGCAGCTGTAGAATTTTTTGAGGATCTGAGGACCCATGCCAAATCTTTTCAGTCTCCTGAGGGGGAATAGGCTTTGTCGTGCCCTCTTCACGACTGTCTTGGTGTGTTTGGACCATGATAGTTTGTTGGTGATGTGGACACCAAGGAACTTGAAGCTCTCAACCTGTTCCACTACAGCCCCGTCGATGAGAATAGGGGCGTGCTCAGTCCTCTTTTTTTCCCTGTAGTCCACAATCATCTCCTTTGTCTTGGTCACATTAAGGGAGAGGTTGTTATTCTGGCACCACATGGCCAGGTCTCTGACCTCCTCCCTATAGGCTGTCTCATCGTTGTCGGTGATCAGGCCTACCACTGTTTTGTCGTCGGCAAACTTAATGATGGTGTTGGAGTCGTGCCTGGCCATGCAGTCATGGGTGAACAGGGAGTACAGGAGGGGACTGAGCACGCACCCCTGAGGGGCCCCCGTGTTGAGGATCAGTTTGGCAGATGTGTTGTTACCTACCCTTACCACCTGGGGGTCAGGAAGTCCAGGGTCCAGTTGCAGAGGGAGGTGTTTAGTCCCAGGATCCTTAGCTTAGTGATGAGCTTTGAGGGCACTATGGTGTTGAATGCTGAGCTGTAGTCAATGAATAGCATTCTCACATAGGTGTTCCTCTTGTCCAGGTGGGAAAGGGCAGTGTGGAGTGCAATAGAGATTGCATCATCTGTGGATCTGTTGGAGCGATATGCAAATTGGAGTGGGTCTAGGTTTTCTGGGATAATGGTGTTGATGTGAGCCATGACCAGCCTTTAAAGCACTTCATGGCTACAGACGTCAGTGCTACGGGTCGGTAGTCATTTAGGCAGGTTATCTTAGTGTCCTTGGGCATGGGGACTATGTTGGTCTGCTTGAAACATGTTGGTATTACAGACTTAGTCAGGGACATGTTGAAAATGTCAGTGAAGACACTTGCCAGTTGGTCAGCACATGCTCGGAGTACACGTCCTGGTAATCCATCTGGCCCTGCGGCCTTGTGAATGTTGACCTGCTTAAAAGTCTTACTCACATCGGCTACGGAGAGCGTGATCACATAGTCATCCGGAACAGCTGGTGCTCTCATGCATGCTTCAGTGTTGCTTGCCTCGAAGCGAGCATAGAAGTGGTTTAGCTCGTCTGGTAGGCTTGTGTCACTGGGAAGTTCCATTTGTAGTCTGTAATAATTTTCAAGCCCTGCCACATCCGACGAGTGTCAGAGCCGGTGTAGTACGATTCAATCTTAGTCCTATATTGACTCTTTGCCTGTTTGATGGTTCGTTGGAGGTCATAGCGGGATTTCTTATAAGCGTCTGGGTTAGAGTCCCGCTCCTTGAAAGTGGCAGCTCTACCCTTTAGCTCAGTGCGGATGTTTCCTGTAATCCATGGCTTCTGATTGGGGTATGTACGTACGGTCACTGTGGGGACGACATCGATGCACTTATTGATGAAGCCAGTGACTGATGTGGTGTACTCCTCAATGCTATCTGAAGAATCCCGGAACATGTTCCAGTCTGTGCTAGCAAAACAGTGCTGTATCTTAGCATCTGCGTCATCTGACCAGTTTTTTATTAACCGAGTCACTGGTGCTTCCTGCTTTAGTTGTTGCTTATAAGCAGGAATCAGGAGGATAGAGTTATGGTCAGATTTGCCAAATGGAGGGCGAGGGAGAGCTTTGTATGTGTCTCTGTGTGTGGAGTAAAGGTGGTCTAGAGTTTTTTTTTCCTCTGGTTGCAAATTTAACATGCTGGTAGAAATGAGGTAGAACGGATTTAAGTTTCCCTGCATTAAAGTCCCCAGCCACTAGGAACACCCCTACAAGCTCAGTGGGAGACACACACACACACACACACACACTCACACACCAGTCGGAGACATATGGTCACCACTCACTGTAGGTCGCTGGGAAAATCACCACTGAAGCAGCACACAGATGAGGGTTGTGTGTGTGTGTGTTTGTGTGTGTGTGTGTTGGGGGGGGAGTGCGTGTGTGTGTGTGCGTGTGTGCATGCGTGTGCTTTTGTGCATGTGTGTGCAGTATGGTGGAAACAAATTAATAGCATTGGGATTGAATCTAACAGAGGCCGTTAGAGTAACATGGATATGTTTACTATTATAACAAAACCAGGGAGATATACTGTTGAAGTCGGAAGTTTACATACACTTAGTTTGGAGTCATTAAAACTTGTTTTTCAACCACTCCACAAATGTCTTGTTAACAAACTATAGTTTTGGCAAGTCGGTTAGGACATCTACTTTGTGCATGACACAAGTAATTTTTCCAACAATTGTTTACAGACAGATTATTTCACTTATAATTCACTGTATCACAATTCCAGTGGGTCAGAAGTTTACATAAATTAAGTTGACTGTGCCTTTAAACAGCTTGGAAGCTTCTGATAGGTTAATTGACATCATTTGAGTCAATTGGAGGTGTACCTGTGGATGTATTTCAAGGCCTACCTTCAAACTCAGTGCCTCTTTGCTTGACATCATGGGAATATCAAAAGAAATCAGCCAAGACCTCAGAAAAAGAATGGTAGACCTCCACAAGTCTGGTTCATCCTTGGGAGCAATTTCCAAACGCCTGAAGGTACCACTTTCATCTGTACAAACAATAGTACGCAAGTATAAACACCATGGGACCACGCAGCCGTCATACCGCTCAAGAAGGAGACGCGTTCTGTCTCCTAGAGATGAACGTACTTTGGTGCAAAAAGTGCAAATCAATCCCAGAACAACAGCAAAGGACCTTGTGAAGATGCTGGAGGAAACAGGTACAAATGTATCTACAGTAAAAACGAGTCCAATATCGACATAACCAGAAAGGCCGCTCAGCAAGGAAGAAGCCAACGCTCCAAAACCGGCATAAAAAAGCCAGACTACGGTTTGAAACTGCACATGGGGACAAAGATCGTACTTTTTGGAGAAATGTCCTCTGGTCTGATGAAACAAAAATAGAACTGTTTGGCAATAATGACCATCATTATGTTTCAAGGAAAAAAGGCGGTAGAGCACGGGGGTGGCAGCATCATGCTGTGGGGGTGCTTTGCTGCAGGAGTGACTGGTGCACTTCACAAAATAGATGGCATCATGAGGAAGGAATATTATGTGGATATATTGAAGCACAATCTCAAGACATCAGTCAGGAAGTTAAAGCTTGGTCGCAAATGGGTCTTCCAAATGGACAATGACCCCAAGCATACTTCCAAAGTTTTAGCAAAATGGCTTAAGGACAACAAAGTCAAAGTATTGGAGTGGTCATCACAAAGCCCTGACCTCAACCCTATAGAAAATGTGTGGGCAGAACTGAAAAAGAGTGTGCGAGCAAGGAGGCCTACAAACCTGACTCAGTCACACGAGCTCTGTCAGGAGGAATGGGCCAAAATTCACCCAACTTATTGTGGGAAGCTTGTGGAAGGCTACCCGAAACGTTTGACCCAAGTTAAACAATTTAAAGGCAACGCTACCAAATACTAATTGAGTGCATGTAAACTTCTGACCCACTGGGAATGTGATGAAATAAATAAAAGCTGAAATAAATCATTCTCTCTACTATTATTCTGACATTTCACATTCTTAAAATAAAGTGGTGATCCTAACTGACCTAAGACAGGGGATTTTTACTAGGATTAAATGTCAGGAATTGTGAAAAACTGAGTTTAAATGTATTTGGCTAAGGTGTATGTAAACATCCGACTTCAACTGTATGCTGCAAGAAAATACATTATGATAATTGAGATGCATGGTGTAATTGTTCTAAATAATCATGGCATCTAATCATTTGTAATGCAGATTGATTTGAGAAAACTAATGATCTCATTTAAAAAGGGAGACACATCCAATGTTGATCAGCTCACAACAGTCACATTGCATGGGAGGCTGTTGATTGGATCCTAACTGACAGATGCGATATCAACACTGGAATGGACCATAATTAACACGATGATTTAATTTTGCTTCAAATCCTAAGGGGAAAGGAAAATGAGTGGAGGAAATGTTCTTTATTCTCATTGTCTTTCTTCCTGGTATGGCAGGGTTTTAATTGTCTTGCCTTGCCTTAGCTGTGTGAGTCCTTTATAACCCCCCTCCCCCCTCCTCTGGAATATGAGTCTACTGTAATTGCAAATTGAGTCAGCAAGAAAGACGTGCAAACACTACAAAGGTTTAATTTTCAATTTCCAACTGTTCATGCAGGTTCCAAATGTGAGGGGCATTTTAAGGAAGGAACCGTTTAACGAGGGTAACATTCACTCTGAAGGAACCGTTTACCGTGGATAAAATTCACTCTGAAGGAACCGTTTAACGAGGGTAACATTCACTCTGAAGGAACCGTTTACCGTGGGTAACATTCACTCTGAAGGAACCGTTTAACAAGGGTAACATTCACTCTGAAGGAACCGTTTACCGTGGGTAACATTCACTCTGAAGGAACCATTTACTGTGGGTAACATTCACTCTGAAGGAACCGTTTAACGAGGGTAACATTCACTCTGAAGGAACCATTAAACGAGGGTAACATTCACTCTGAAGGAACCATTTATCAAGGGTAGCATTCACTTTCAAATAACTGTTTAATGAGGGTAACATTAACTTTCAAATAACCGTTTAATGAGGGTAACATTCACTCTGAAGGAACCGTTTAACAAGGGTAACATTTACTCTGAAGGAACCATTTAATGAGGAAGTTAATTGTCTAGCTGTATGAACTTGAACATGACTGACTCATTAGGAGGCTACCCACTGGGCAAAAACTGGTTGAATCAACGTTGTTTCCACGTCATTTCAAACCCAACAAAATACATGTGATGATGTTGAATTAACGTGGAAAACGGATTGGATTTGCAAACAGTCATCTATCTATGTAAGGGCATTTCGTAATTTTTTCGCCCTAACTTTTAACCTAAATCCAATACATTGGTGACATTTGTTGTTGATTTCACCTTGAATTCACGTTAGTTGACAACTCAACCAAACGTAAATCTCTAACTAGATGTTGAACTGACATCTGAGCAGTCCATTGGTTAGCTAGCTAGCAGCTCTCTAGGTTGTGTCCCGAATAGCACCCTATGCCCTATTATGTGCACCCCATAGTACTCTGGTCAAAAGTAGAGCACTTTATAGGGAAACGGGTGCCATTTGGAACAAAGCCTATGTTCCTGTAACAAGAAAACAAAATGGTGCTCCTGGACACAACAGGTTCTATTGTGACTTCAGAGACAGGCTTCCTGTACAGCACTGTCTAAACAAGGCTTATTGCTTTGGTTACCTTGTGAGAGGTATGCTGAAGGAGCCATACAGTCACTCAACATGGTTTTTCCATCTCAACTTCTCTCTTTCTCTCTCTTTCTCTCTATTTCTCTCCCTCTCTCCCTCTCTCTTTTTCTCTTGCTCTCCCTTTCGCTCTCTCTCCATCCCCCTCTCTCCCCCTCTCTCTCCCTCCCTCTCTCTCTCCCTCTTTCTCTCTTGCTCTCTCTTTCCATTCCACTTTTCTCCACTCTCTCCAAACTACTGCTCCTCACACCAGCCCTTGCCACTTGAGTGAGAACATAGTGGTGCAGGGCTCGACAAGAGCCTCTTATTTCAGCAGAGGATGGAAACATTTAACAAAGGGCGAGCTGCTGGGAGGTGGGCACACACATGCACGCACACACACACACACACACACACACACACACACACACACACACACACACACACACACACACACACACACACACACCCACACATACTGTGAACAGGCCAGGATCTCTTTGCATTAATCAGCATGTTTCACCAAGTCAGAGAGAACATATAAAAGAGGGCCATCTGGTGGAAGCCAACACAATGTGACGTATTGACATGTCTATTTGTCTATTCCACTCAGGAGGATCCAAAATATGCATTGAGGATTTAATCAAAGCAACTTTTGTAGTTTGTGCATGGATCAGTGGGTTTCTCCATTGGGCTTTACTCACAGACTAATATGCCAAATTAATCCTCTGATTTAAATGGATTGAGTTGGTCTGTTTTCGTGAATAGACTTGTCTTATAAAATATTCCGGAGTGCACCGGACTGGTGCTTCTAAATGACATTCTAATCATTGCCTCCACCTTCTAGTTCTGGGACTATAGAATGGATCCCTCCGTTGCGTTCCATTCCAACAGAATCACTTCAGTGTTAATGTATGAGTGAAAGGCTGTTCCTGTATGTATATATTAGAGTGCAATAGAAACTCTCGTTTGCAACTGTTGGACACCCTAGATCAGTTAGATGCAGGCAAGAGTGTGCAAGACGGTAATGAATGTGTCACCTTGATTATAAAAAAATTACTCACGACCTGTGCACCTATGTTGTAAACTTTCATTCATAGAAAAGGTTGCAGCAAACTTATGGTAGGTATAGGAAAAATGTGAGTATCATATAGTAGCCTAAACCTATCAATATTACATTGAGCTGGGTGAGTGGAATATGAATGACAGTCATCCAATATGCTGTAATAGATACAAGGCCATGTTCATAAAAAAAATGTGCATCCTCCCTCATCTTAAACGGCACCGACCGCCACTGGCGTACATTACAGTCTCTCTCTCACCAGGCACCCCTGTCTGTCTCAGCCCATTTAGATACCGCCGAACACTGTAGCTGCGACTGAACGTTGTAGCTGATACTGAACGCTGTAGCTGCTCATGAACGCTGTAGCTAATACTGAATGCTGTAGCAGCTACTGAACGCTGTAGCTGCTACTGAATGCTGTGTAGCTTCTACTGAATGCTGTAGCTGCTACTGAACGCTGTAGCTGCTACTGAATGCTGTGTAGTTGCTACTGTATGCTGTAGCTGCTACTGAACGCTGTAGCTGCTACTGAACGCTGTGTAGCTGTTACTGAACGCTGTAGCTGCTACTGAACGCTGTGTAGCTGCTACTGAACGCTGTTTAGCTGTTATTGAACACTGTAGCTACTCATGAACGCTGTAGCTGCTACTGAATGCTGTAGCTGCTACTGAACGCTGTGTAGCTGCTACTGAATGCTGTGTAGCTGCTACTGAACGCTGTTTAGCTGCTACTGAACGCTGTTTAGCTGTTACTGAATGCTGTGTAGCTGCTACTGTTTAGCTGCTACTGTTTAGCTGCTAGCTGCTACTGAACACTGTAGCTACTCATGAACGATGTAGCTGCTACTGAATGCTGTAGCTGCTACTGAACGCTGTAGCTGCTACTGAATGCTGTGTAGCTGCTACTGTATGCTGTAGCTGCTACTGAATGCTGTAGCTGCTACTGAATGCTGTGTAGCTGTTACTGAATGCTGTAGCTGCTACTGAACACTGTTTAGCTGCTACTGAACGCTGTTTAGCTGCTACTGAACGCCGTGTAGCTGCTACTGAATGCTGATTAGCTGCTACTGAACACTGTAGCTACTACTGAATGCTGTTCAGAGTGCTTGCTAATGTGAGGGTCCACTGAGCCACATAATAAGAAACAACTGAGTGATAATGATCTTCCACTGGAGGAGAGAAAAAACAATATAATCGCCATAATATGTTATTCCATTCCGTCTTATTGTGCTGCTGCCTTTGTCTTAGAAGAAGAAAAATGTTTTGTTGTCCATTAACTTGCAGGGAACGAAAATGTGTCTTTATGCTCACAACCCATCTTATACCTCGATATACTATAAAGATCATATGGTATAATTAATTATTTGTAATGATATGCTATATATTGTATCACTCTGGTCTCTTTGGCAGTCTGCAGAGGCCAACAGACAGTCATTTGGTTCTTGAGGAATTTGAATGGGTTCTGTGGAAGGTGGGTTGTGTACATCTGACTGGCATATTAATCTGATTCATATTGATTAGGATCAACGTTGTAATATCAGGTTCACTTTACAGACTGGAGCCTAGGGTTATAATGAGATTCTTAATAATTCGTTACAGTTCTACTGTGGTGGACAGTATGATCAAATGGAGGTGGTCAGATTACATAGGCCATGTCTTGATTGAAAAGCTTTGAATCACCAATGGTTTTAATTTGGTTAAATGTTCTCACGCCTTCATCTTAGTGTGTCTTTTAAAGTAATTGCTTCAGAACAACAGGGTTTCATTTTCTGAGATGAGCAAGCGTTTAATAAATGATCTGTGAATGTAAATTAATATAAATCCATTTATGGCAATGTACATTGAATCATGGTAAAGGCTGGTAACATGTGTTGGAGCAGCAGGCCTCCGTGAACTTGGGGCATATCGCTACTTTACAGAAAAGTCTGCAGAGATTTTGACTAGACAATGAAACTGGGTTTGTGGAGCAATGGAAAGAAACATCACTATTTGCCATGGAAGAGGTATGTTGAAACCCCCTAGCCTTGCCGACAGCACCCCAGCAGCCTGACAAACATCTGAGTGGCACTCTGCATTTGAGTGTCTCTCAGAAGAAATGACAGCCTCACATACATTGTCAAGCCATCACATGTATAATTAAACATAGCAGAGATAGCTTGTCATTACTCACATACGTTAATAAGTCTATTTGCTCATAGCGGTTTCAGAAGGCCTTTTCACATTCCTTTACAGTCTTCAACGTTTGAGAGATCCTCTCTTATCACAGTATCTCGCAGGCACTAACAGCTCCAACTGTGTGACAGATCGGAAGAAGAAGACTACAGATGTAGGATCACTCTTTTGTTGCTGAGAATTTTCTGCAAAGCAGGAAATACAAACTTGTAGTGTATTTTTGAGTTTTAAAAAGGCTTTTAAAGTTTGTAATTTCCACTATTACATTTCAGACTTGATTTGCCCTAACGAAAAATGTACCAACCCCTACAAAAATGTCCATGATTTTTATCCACATAATAATTCACATTTCCTGTTGCTGCAGGATTATTTTCCCTCTGTAGTGGAGCAACTTTTCCTTCCTTTTTACCTCCTCAAACTTTAAATTGGTCATGAAAGGGACCAGCAGTCTTCTGCAATAGATATAGATCTAGCATTGTCTAGTCTGACTAGATTTAATCACTGATGTTCTATTTGATGCCCCCCTTGTCTAACGGTTTAGTTTTTTTCCTTGTTAAATCACTGGGCTGTGAAGATGGTGGTCCTCGTAAAAACCACCCAGTGATGTGTAATGATAGAGACCATCTATTACACGGCAAGCTATGGCACCTTCCTTCACTTTATGCTGACTTTTATTTGATTCTCTCATAAAGGGGGTGTTTACCTCATAACACAGAGACTGGTTTAAAACAAGATTGTTGATCTAGCAGACATCATTGGGCAAAGGAAGTAGGGTTGCAAAATTCAGGGAACTTTCAATAAATTATTTGGTTTTCCACAGTTGGAGGATTCCCAGAATCATGAGGGAATAAGCAGGATATCCGGAATCCTCCAACCAGGTGTTCTGGAAAACCAGGGAATTTATTGAAAGTTCTTGGAATTTTGCAACCCTTAAAGGAAGCAGATAGTTGTAGGCTATTGGGTGGTTGTAAACCAGCTAAGAGGGAGGACAGCTGGGTCCACTCAGAGATGTTTGATACTACTACTAAGGTAATACTACTTGGACCCTCTGTTGGGGCTACATAACATTGTTACAGTAATAACGTAACAGATGTCATAGACCAACATGGTCTCAGAGCATTTCGTATTATTCTGTACGTAAATTAGAGACTCTCCATTTAGTATGATATGTTACGTTTCGTATGGTATGTATTAATTTGTGGATGTCCAGCACCCATTTCGTATGATATGTTACGAATTACAAACCATATTAAATGTTACGAATATGCAAAACATACAATATGTTACTCATTTGTAAAACTTATGATATGTTACACATTTTAGCAAGGTGGCTAATGTTAGCTAGCTAGCTAACATTAGCTAGGCTAGGCATTAGGGTTAAGGTTAGGATTACGTTTAGGAGTTAGGTTAAAGGTTAAGGTTAGGGTTAAGGGAAAGGGAAAGGTTAGCTAAAAGGGTTAAGGTTAGTGTTAGGTGAAGGGTTAGCTAAAAGGGTTAAGGTTAGGGTTAGGGTTAGGGTTAGGGGAAGGGTTAGCTAACATGTTAAGTAGTTCAAAAGTAGTAAGTATGCTAAAGCTGTCCGTGATGAGATTCGAACTCACAACCTTCAGGTTGGTAGATGTTTTTGTTATATGCCCACCCATCCACCCCGACCAACCATCCTACTTTTGTTTTTGCCTTAAGTAACCATCTAGCTTATGTAACAATACGAAACGTAACATATCATGCTAATTTCAGTTTCTTGGATTTACGTACGGAGTAATATAAAATGCTCTGAGACCAGGTTGCATAGACAGTCATCCAGATTGATATCAAACTTATGTAATGGACCAGCACTAGGTGGTGCTAGACTACACCACCTTTTGAATTGTTACAGGAGCCAAGGGGAACTCCGAGAGCACAAACCTTCAATTGAATGAAGATTACAGAGATGTGATTCACAGTCATGAATATTTATATACTGTATAGCTTATGACACAGTCAGCACATTGACTCTTATGATGGAGGGGGTGATACATTTCTAGTGAAGTCTACCCAATAATGAAGACCTAAAAACAAGTACAGGGTGTATTATGAGGACACGAGCCTACAGTCATCCATTTTGCTGTGTCTTCAGTTCCATTGTGAGTAATGCGTTTTGGCAACATTGTTCTGAGTTGTTCTCTTTGGGAGCCTGGTCAATAAAAATATGAATTAATCTTCCTTGAAAGGAGCTGAAGGTTTTTTGTGAGATACTGTTTATATATGAGTCAATTGGCTGGCCGGTGCCTATGACAACATCTGTTAATCTTTCAGCTGAAAGAGGGAAAGAGAGGAGGAAAGGAGGGAGAGAAGTCAGCAACATTAAAGATCAAATGGATTTTAGATTGATTTAGATCATGTTCATTTGCTTCGTCCATTTCTCAAGTTGTCAGTTGCTTTGGGAAATGAGAAATAGATGACATAATGCAATCTCAACTGGTCTGTAAACATGTGCGTTCATGAGGAAATCAGTAATTTACCAATTGGCCTGACATAGACAAACCCACACTCTTCAATATGCAACGATGTTTTGTAAACTCTGAATAATGAAAAATCTAAAATATCAGTTTCTTGTCAATCTATATCTCTGAACTGTTACAGTAAACAGACTTTTTAACTCAACTGTAAAGTCTAAAAGTCAGTAAAAGGATGTTCCATTTCAAATGACCATGTTTACCACTTCAATGGAGTCATGTTTTGTAGCAATTATTGTGGCCTTTGTGTTTCGCCGATTGCACGATCAGGCTAGTAGCGAGTAAATATGGTTTTCCTTGTTCAGTTGAGCCATGGGACTTGTCAGGACATCTAGGTTGACTCATTTTCCCTGGCTTTGTAAAGACTACTGCCAGATGGGAGCCATACTTCCTTGTTCCCATCCTCAAAGGCAGGCTTTTCAAAAGGTTCATGGGAGCTATGTTACTGTGCACTGTCTATCCGAGATTGCTAAATTATTAGGTACATGGCTGCTTCTGATGATTCCTCTGTCCAAGATAAGCTGGACAATGACATTTTTTTAAATGTTATTTTACATAGGAACATACAGCCCTATTTATTTCAGCCGGAATACACTGAAGAGGAGTTGATAATGCGAGAAAAATAATTGTGAGATCAGCAAGCAGCGCCGGCAGCCTAGACCAGCTGGACCAGGAATCAGGAGGGTAAATGACAAACAAGTAAGTTGTTTTGCTGTTGGTAGCTAGCTACTGTAGCAATATAAGCAGGCAGTGTTGTTCAGTACAATTTGGTGATCGATTCGGTCATATCGGGGCTTGCTAGTACCACCACAAGCCAAGCTAGACAAGTTTAGCTAGCTAGCTGTGTTTGCTATACCTAAAATGTACTGTAGTCTAACATTATAGCTAGCTAGCTAACTAGCCTAGCTAGCCTCAGTGCCTCTCATTAGGAGCAAAACTGGAGAAGTGTTTTGATGATGATGGCGGAGAGTAAAGGAATTACTTTGGCTTGATGACTCATATTAGTCTTGGAGTAACTATACCTGTATGTTGTAGCTAGCTAGCTAACGTGTATCTGTGAGAAGTCTCATATTCTACAGCATGCTGCTACAGTAGGAATACAGACAGTACTCAACAATTTCCCATGAATGTGTAATAGCAATTCCGTCTTTCTCTCACAGACAATACCGCTTGGACACAAAGTAGTTGATGACTCTCAAGAGGAGATGTGAAAGGTCCCATATCAACAAACTCCCCTTGTAGCAAAGTGACTCCGAACACCTCACTGCACCACTCAAACACACCATATGCAAGTATTCCCTTTGTAGAACTGTAGTATTTATTATAAGCGTTAGTAGTATATTTTTATTCTACTGTATATATGTCATACATTGCCATAACTGTTCCTTCATACTTCTGTGTAAACTCACCTCGGTCTTCAGAGCAAATAAATGTTGTCTTGAATACAAGCCATGTCTACTTATTTGCTGTATTGACAGACTAATCTACTGTTTTATTAAAACATGTTTACTTGCCAACAAATGAGTTTAAATGATACACCAGCTACCTGCATCATTTTGGCAGTAAGACTGAAGCTATTCTATCCAAATGCATTTCATGAATATCACAATGAATTGATCAAGAAGTTGAAGTCAACACTTTATTGGTTTCTGATGCAGCTGGAATCACTTAGTCACTTGTCACACTTGTAAAACATATGATATAAAACAGTATGTACATATGTATAACAGCTGGCAATATCTATACCACAATGCAGTTGTGAGCATACTGGGCATTCTATATTATACTACAACATCAGTCTAACTGAATATGGATGATGTGTTGATTGAATGTTCCAGGCAGGTTATCAGCATGTTCTTCAGCTGGTGAATCTCTTCTTGTGTTGGGTAAAGGCAGCTGGTTTAGCAAGCTTTGGCACTGTGGTGATGTTGGCAGGGATGAAGGGTTTGGGGGGCTGTGACTCTGGCTCCTTCTAGACAAGCCTCTCTTACACTTTCTTCACCACCCATTGCTTCAACCTCTTGCAGAAGATTTGTTTGTACTGCAAGTCTCCTGGAAAGAAATGAAGACTGATCATGAGGATGTGTAAAACAGGAAGACTGATCACGAGGATGTTTAACCATACAATAAACCATGTTCATCTGTAAACAAAAAGTAATGTATTGTTGTGTATGAGCGACTACAGTTGTGCTGTTGAGTAGACAAGCACTGTCAACAATAGAGTGAATAGGCTAGAAGAGAATACTAACAGTCCCCTCTCCCCCATGCCAAAGAACCAACTGCAAGGATGTGGAAAAAAATCAACGTTAGACGACATGGCAACCCCATCAGTTGAGACTTCAGTTAAGTTTAGAAATCATCTGGCTGAAAGTGCTGGCTACAAACATTTTGATATTTCTCACACCAATTGGATAACATTACACCTCCACGGGGCGGTCCTCCACATCCTGAAATTGCTATGAATTCTGGATATTGTGGTTTGCTTAGAACCAGGAAATGTAGCTGGCTCGTTTCTACCGTTGAGATGCATAAATGCTCACAATTGCAGGTAGTGGGAAAATTCAAACTTTTTATGACACATGATATGTTAAAAACATATTAATGGACATACGCTACATGACCAGAAGTATGTGGACACCTTGTCGAACATCTCATTCCAAAATCATGGGTATTCATATGGAGTTGGTCCCCCCTTTGCTTCTATAACAGCCTCAAATCTTCTGGGAAGGATTTCCACTAGATGTTGGAACATTTCTGTGGGGACTTGCTTCCATTCAGCCACAAGAGCATTAATGAGGTCAGGGTGATGTTGGGTGTTTAGGCCTGGCTCGCAGTTGGCGTTCCAATTCATCCCAAAGGTGTTCGATGGGGTTGAGGTCAGGGCTCTGTGCAGGCCAGTCAAGTTCTTCCACACCAATCTCAACAAACCATTTCTGCATGGACCACGCTTTGTGCATGGGGGCATTTTCATGCTGAAACAGAAAAGGGCCATCCCCAATCTGTTGCCACAAAGTTAGAAGCACAGAATTGTTTAGAATGTTATTGTATGCTGTAGCATTGAGATTTCCCTTCACTGAAACTAAGGGGCCTAGCCCGAACCTATGCATTCGGGCAGGTAGCGTTCTCCTGACATCTGCCAAACCCAGATTTGTCCGTTGGACTGCCAGATGGGGAAGCATGATTCATCACTCCAGAGACTGCGTTTCCACTGCTCCAGAGTCCAACGGCAGCGAGCTTTACACCAGTCCATCCAATGCTTGGCATTGCGCATGGTGATCTTAGCCGAGGACAGGCGATTTTTACGCTCTATGCGCTTCAGTACCCAGTGGTCCTGTTCTGTGAGCTTGTGTGGCCTACCACTTTGCGGCTGAGCCAAAGTCGCTCCTAGACGTTTCCACTTCACAATAACAGCACTTACAGTTGACCGGGGCAGCTCTAGCAGGGCAGAAATTTGACGAACTGACTTGTTGGAAAAGTAGCATCCTATGACAGTGTCACTGAGCTCTTCAGTAAGGCCATTCTACTGCCAATGTTTGTCTATGAAGATAGCATGGCTGTGTTCTCTGGAGATTGCATGGCTGTGTTCTCTGGAGATTGCATGGCTGTGTTCTCTGGAGATTGCATGGCTGTGTTCTCTGGAGATTGCATGGCTGTGTTCTCTGGAGATTGCATGGCTGTGTGCTCGATTTTCTACACCTGTCACCAACGGATGTGGCTGAAATAGCCGAATACACTAATTTGAAGGGGTGTCCACATACAGTACTTTTGTATTATAGTGTATGTAATGAAGTAGAGCAGCGGTAAAATGTCCCTTTAACCATATGCCTATGTACCTTACACAATACCCTGTCAATTAACAACACTTGCCAATTTAAGGAGAGTGAGATGCAACATGAATACTCAACATGCCCATTATAGGTTACAAACACCAGAGGAACATACAACGCATGTCGTTGGTGTGTGGCTGGTGCACGGCTGGCACATTCATTACGTTTTAGTCATTTAGCAGACCCTCTTATCCAGAGCGACTTACAGTTAGTGAGTGCGTAAATTTTTTTCAAACTGGCCCCCCGTGGGAATCGAACCTACAACCCTGGCGTTGCAAGCGCCATACTCTACCAACTGAGCTACACAGGGCCCGACAAACGCATATTGGAATGGTCAAAGGCCAGAATCAGAGGTCACAGCCCTCCTGTTGTGTAGGTGTCCGTTAGGGAGGATGTCCACAGGACGGTGCTCTGAAAGGTTGTGACCCCACCTGCCCTACAGTCTGTTTCAGGTCATTTAGCCAATTAGAGCTCATGGTTATGCAGAGCCGAGCCAGCCGCAACTCATTAGAAGCTTCTCTTATTTTTCTCTTCTCTTCACAGGAGAGGGAAAGGATGGATGTTTGAGGACAGGCGAGGGCTGTGCCCCAAATGGCACCCTATTCCTTTTTAGTGCACTGCTTTTGACCAGAGTCCTATAGGCCCTGTTCAAAAGTAGTGCACTTTAATGGAAATAGGGGTGCCATTGGGGACGCAACTATATTAATATCAAAACAATTCATCTAGTGGCTTTATGAAAAGGCTTCTTGTTCTAATTAGCCACTGTTTTAATTGGGTTTAGGGCTGCTGCTGCGGGAGGAAACGGTTGTTAAATTATAGTGTCCTTCATCCCAAAGAGTTGAGGTAAAATACAATGTTTTGACAGTGTTTGTTTATATACAGTGGGGGAAAAAAGTATTTAGTCAGCCACCAATTGTGCAAGTTCTCCCACTTAAAAAGATGAGAGAGGCCTGTAATTTTCATCATAGGTACACGTCAACTATGACAGACAAAATGAGGAAAAAAAATCCAGAAAATCACATTGTAGGATTTTTTATGAATTTATTTGCAAATTATGGTGGAAAATAAGTATTTAGTCAATAACAAAAGTTTCTCAATACTTTGTTGGCAATGACACAGGTCAATGTTTTCTGTAAGTCTTCACAAGGTTTTCACACACTGTTGCTGTTATTTTGGCCCATTCCTCCATGCAGATCTCCTCTAGAGCAGTGATGTTTTGGGGCTGTCGCTGGGCAACACAGACTTTCAACTCCCTCCAAAGATTTTCAATGGGGTTGAGATCTGGAGACTGGCTAGGCCACTCCAGGACCTTGAAATGCTTCTTACGAACCCACTCCTTCATTGCCCGGGCGGTGTGTTTGGGATCATTGTCATGCTGAAAGACCCAGCCACGTTTCATCTTCAATGCCTTTGCTGATGGAAGGAGGTTTTCACTCAAAATCTCACGATACATGGCCCCATTCATTCTTTCCTTTACACGGATCAGTCGTCCTGGTCCCTTTGCAGAAAAACAGCCCCAAAGCATGATGTTTCCACCCCCATGCTTCACAGTAGGTATGGTGTTCTTTGGATGCAACTCAGCATTCTTTGTCCTCCAAACACGACGAGTTGAGTTTTTACCAAAAAGTTATATTTTGGTTTCATCTGACCATATGACATTCTCCCAATCCTCTTCTGGATCATCCAAACGCACTCTAGCAAACTTCAGACGGGCCTGGACATGTACTGGCTTAAGCAGGGGGACACGTCTTGCACTGCAGGATTTGAGTCCCTGGCGGCGTAGTGTGTTACTGATGGTAGGCTTTGTTACTTTGGTCCCAGCTCTCTGCAGGTCATTCACTAGGTCCCCCCGTGTGGTTCTGGGATTTTTGCTCACCGTTCTTGTGATCATTTTGACCCCACGGGGTGAGATCTTGCGTGGAGCCCCAGATCGAGGGAGATTATCAGTGGTCTTGTATGTCTTCCATTTCCTAATAATTGCTCCCACAGTTGATTTCTTCAAACCAAGCTGCTTACCTATTGCAGATTCAGTCTTCCCAGCCTGGTGCAGGTCTACAATTTTGTTTCTGGTGTCCTTTGACAGCTCTTTGGTCTTGGCCATAGTGGAGTTTGGAGTGTGACTGTTTGAGGTTGTGGACAGGTGTCTTTTATACTGATAACAAGTTCAAACAGATGCCATTAATACAGGTAACGAGTGGAGGACAGAGGAGCCTCTTAAAGTTACAGGTCTGTGAGAGCCAGAAATCTTGCTTGTTTGTAGGTGACCAAATACTTATTTTCCACCATCATTTGCAAATAAGTTCATTAAAAATCCTACAATGTGATTTTCTGGATTTTCTTTTCTCAATTTGTCTGTCATAGTTGACGTGTACCTATGATGAAAATTACAGGCCTCTCTCATCTTTTTAAGTGGGGGAACTTGCAAAATTGATGGCTGACTAAGTACTTTTTTTCCCCACTGTACCTGTATTTTAGAGATGCATGTTTTCACATGCGTTCACTTTCTGCCCACATCCGTTCCATTAGAATTCAGTTGGGGCCCAGCATGTCATTTACTGCACCAGCTGTTTAGGGTATAGCACTGCATTTCATTCTTTCTCAGTCTATATTATTCATGTAACAAAAGGATTAATTTGTTTTAGATGATCAGAGGCTTGACCTACAGGAGATAGCCAGAGAAGTTGTCTGCGAGTCAAACCACTGTCTGAGTTGTAAATCACACCCTATTCCCCATAGTGCACTACTTTTGGTTAAAATGTAGTGCACTATTAAGCGAATAGGGTGCCATTTGGCTCAGGAGGATAGCTACAGTAGCTGTCAGACCTAACCTGACAGACAGCCCATAATGTAATTGCAAACATGTGTCCATGGAGACAACAGTGTCATGTAGGGGTGCTGTAAAACCTCAATGTGCCGTCATTACTCAAAACTTTTTAGGAAACCTGTTGCACTTAATATACAGTGCTGTGAAAAAGTATTTGCCCCCTTTCTAATTTTCTGTACTTTTGCATATTTTTTATACTGATCTTCAACCAAAACCTAGATAAAGGGAACCTGAGTGAATAAATAACACAACAATTACATACTTATTTAAATTATTTCATAAACAAAGTTATGCAAAACCCAATGCCTGTGTGAAAAAGTAATTGCCCCCTTACACTCAATAACTGGTTGTGCCACCTTTAGCTGCAATGACTCCAACCAAACGCTTCCTGAAGTTATTGATCAGTCTCTCACGTTGCTGTAGAGGAATTTTGGCCCACTCTTTCATGCAGAACTATTGGGACCCATGTCGTCCATAGAACATTCTTCCAAAAGTTTTGATGATCATCCAGGTGCTTCCAGGTGCTTTTTGGCAAACTTGAGTCAACTTTTTGGATGACATGGGTCCCATTATGTCTTGCGAAAACCATACACAGCATTCCACAGTAAGAACCTCATACCAACAGTCAAGCATGGTGGTGGTAGTGTGATGGTTTGGGGATGCTTTGCTGCCTCAGGTCCTGGACGACTTGCCTTCATAGAAGGAACCATGAATTCTGCTCTGCATCAGATAATTCTACAGGAGAATGTCAGGCCATCCGTCTGTGAGCTGAAGCTGAAGCGCAGCTGGGTCATGCAGCAAGACAATTATAAAAATCACACAATCAAGTCTACATGAAAATTGTTAAAAAGCAACACATTTGAAGTTTTGCAATGGCATAGTCAAAGTCCAGACCTAATCCCAATTTAGATGGACTTGAAACGAACAGTTCAAGCTTGAAAACCCACAAATGTCGCTGAGTTAAAGCAGTTCTACATGTAAGAGTGTGCCAAAATTTCTCCACAGCAATGTGAGAGACTGATCAACAAGTACAGGAAGCATTTGGTTGCGGTCATTGCAGCTAAAGGTGGAACAACCAGTTATTGAGTGTAAGGGGGCAATTACTTTTTCACACAGGGGAATTGGGTGTTGCATAACTATGTTAATTAAATAAATAAAATAAGTATCAATTTTTGTTTGTTATTTGTGAACTCAGGTTCACTTTATTTAATATTAGGTTTTGGTTGAAGATCTGATAACATAGAGAAAATCAGAGGGGGGGGGGAATAATTGTTTCACAGCACAGTATATGACTAAAGTTACTTAAAGTGATTGTGTAGACATTATTCAAACATATAGAGTCACTGTGACCCTGTAGGGGGTCCAGATTTTAGTGGTATCAGCTTAAAAATATATACAGCTGAGGAAAACATTAAGAGACCACTGCACATTTTTCTTAAATCAGCATCTCTACATGTATGACAGCCATTCCATTCCAGTGTCTGTTGAATTCCAACACAGGCACACCTCATTCTACTGAATTCGGTACTGATTAGGTGATCACCTGAACCAAATCTTATTTAACGAGGAAAAGTATAAAAACCTCTGCTGTGGTCATCACTATCCTCTTGCAATAGGACCAGCTGGATGGCAAAAACAGTGCTAAAAGTACCTCAAAAGTAATATTAATCAAAAAATAACTATTGACCATGCCAAAAGAAAGTTTGAGTGAAGAAAATAAGGGTTGAATTCTGGCTTTACTGGCAGCGGGATACAGTAAGTGTCAGGTTGCTTCCATCCTTAAAATTTCAAAGACGGCGGTTCATAAGAACAAGGTCAAGCAGCAGACATTGGGGACAACAAAGCTACAGACCGGCAGAGGGCGAAAAAACGACTCTCTACTGACCGGGATGACCGCCAACTCATTTGAATGTCACTCAACAACCGTAGGATGACATCAAGTGACCTACAAAAAGAATGGCAAACGGCAGCTGTGGTGAAGTGCACGGCGAGGACGGTTCGAAACAGGTTCCTAGGGGCAGGGCTGAAGTCGTGCAAAGCTAGAAAAAAGCCCTTCAACAATGAGAAGCAAAGAAGAGCCAGGCTGAGGTTTGCAAAAGAAAAAGGATTGGACCGTAGAGGACTGGAGTAAGGTAATCTTCTCTGATGAGTCCAATTTTCAATTTTCAGCTTTGCCCAACACCTAATGGTTGTCTAATGGTTAGACGGAGACCTGGAGAGGCCTTCAAGCCACAGTGTCTCGCACCCACTGTGAAATTTGGTGGAGGATCGGTGATGATCTGGTGGTGCTTCAGCAAGGCTGGAATCGGGCAGATTTGTCTTTGTGAAGGACGCATGAAACAAGCCACGTACAAGGTTGTCCTGGAAGAAAACTTGCTTCCTTGTGCTCTGACATTGTTCCCCAACTCTGAGGATTGTTTTTTCCAGCAGGACAATGTGCCATGCTACACAGCCAGGTCAATCAAGGTGTGGATGGAGGACCACCAGATCAAGACCCTGTCATGGCCAGCCCAATCTCCAGACCTGAATCCCATTGAAAACTTCTGGAATGTGATCAAGAGGAAGATGGATCTTCACAAGCCATCAAACAAAGCCGAGCTGCTTGAATTTTTGCGCCAGGAGTGGCATAAAGTCACCCAACATCAATGTGAAAGGCTGGTGGAGAGCATGCCAAGACGCATGAAAGCTGTGATTGAAAATCAGGGTTATTCCACCAACTATTGATTTCTGAACTCTTCCTAAGTTAAAACATTAGTATTGTGTTGTTTAAAAATGAACATTAACTTATTTTCTTTGCATTATTCGAGGTCTGACAACACTGCAACTTTTTTTGTTATTTTGACCAGTTGTCATTTTCTGCAAATAAATGCTCTAAATGACAATATTTTTTATTTGGAATTTGGGAGAAATGTTGTCAGTAGTTTATAGAATAAAACACAAATGTTATTTTTACCCAAACACATACCTATAAATAATAAAACCAGAGAAACTGATAATTTTCCAGTATGCCATGCCTTTTCGAGTGAATTGTAGAGTTACCCCCCATGACTGCATTTGTTAGTTAAAGAGACATTGTTGTTGAATTCTGAAATGTTCAGTCCTGTGGTCACCAAGTGACTTTCTAGGCGATTGTTATCATTATAATTAAACTTTTTGTGACAATACATTACATATCTCATAAGGTCTTATTTTGAGGCATAGCTTTACCCTAATACATGTGGCTTGAAAACTCATGGTTTAAAGGCCACATCAGGCCTCCAAGTAGGGTTGCAAAATTCTGTAACTTTCCCAAAATTCCCAGATTTTCAAAAGATCCTGATTTAATTATTTCCAGGAATCTTCCAACTGGGATTTCTGGAAAATCTGGGAAATGTACCAGAATTTTGCAACCCTACCTGCAAGTCACATTATGCTGGCTTGCTAAGTGATGCGTAATTCCTACTGGAATCCAGAGTTAGGATATCCAACTGTTTACATTTTTATTCACCCGCAACTTGCATTCATTATGACTGCCAGGGTTAGGAACAGTGTGAGAAGATGACCTAAGCCATTTAAACTGGAACAACCATTTCAGTAACGGGTGCAAAAATGTTTACTAAACAATTGGATTAGTTTAGAATAAATTATGCTATATATCTTTGTGTAGCATAAGATTAATCAATTAATCACTCAATGTGCATGCAAAAACACAGATATTAAAAACAATTCCAAAAATAAACCCGCAGTAGAGCATGCTGGGGAAAAAAAGTTGATTTGTTATCATAACTTAAAAGTATAAAGTTGATGTGACTTCTCATTTAGTTTTGAGTCAATACCACATAAACATTTTGAGTAATAATGACTTTTCATTGACATTGAGTTCAATTTACTAGAAGTATTTGAGTAACAAATGCCTTGTGGTTTACAGTGGTGTTAACAGGCTTGCAGGATATTGGAGCTGAAGCACTGATGAACAACCTATAGTTGCATAAACGGGAGACATTTATCAGTTTTGTTAGCAGGAGGTCTATCTCACCAGCACATCTGGTCTTGTATTGCAGCCTCACTGGTCTGTGCACAGCTTGACCAATTTCCTCTCCTTTTGCTCAATAAAAAACAATACATCTGGAGTGTGCTGCATCGAGTTGGGAGTGTGGAACGAATGTGAATGTGTTTGCGTGTGTGTGTGTGTGTGTGTGTGTGTGTGTGTGTGTGTGTGTGTGTGTGTGTGTGTGTGTGTGTGTGTGTGTGTGTGTGTGTGTGTGTGGGAGCGTGGGTGTGTGTGGGTGCGTGGGTGGGTGTGGGTGGGTGTGTGCGAGTGTGTGCGAGTGTGTGTGTGTCTATGTGTGTGTCTGCCTCAGCCACAGCATCAGTCTAGCCTAATTGCCTGTGTCTGGAGAGCTGACCAATGCACTGACCACATGTTGTGAGCTTCTCTGTGAGGGGGAGTTGGTCAATGGAGCGCGTACAGCCAAGCAGAAAGAGAACATATTCACTTCAGCAGATGTGACCTTGCTGTGTGCCACAGCTAAGCATTGTGTGTGTGTTACTGAGAGGCGAGGGGCACACACACACACACACACACACACACACACACACACACACACACACACACACACACACACACACACACACACACACACACACACACACAGCCTGGTAATGAATGTGGACAAACCCAAAGGTCCTGCTATCTTTTATGGTCAAGACCTACCATACTCTTATAATCTGGAGAAAAAAAATTGAATAATAAATAATTCATTTGCACTGTACATGTAAAGAATTTAAATATTATCTAATTGTTGATTGAATGCGCTCAAACGGAACCCATCACCGCCTTTATAAGGGCATATTAGAATACGGTTATTTCACACTGAAATATACCAGATACAGATACCCTTTGTTTGCCCTCCATACAACACCCACAATTACCAACAATGATAATGTTGGTAATTGTGGGTGTTGTCTGGAGGGCAAACAAAGGGTATCTGCTTATTGTAAAGCTGGGACGCGAAATGCTTAGCCAACCATCTGGTCTAATTTAAATTAACTAACAAAGGTACCTCAGCAGAAGGTGAATGCTGAATCTTAATTCAATCTTTGGCTAAAGCTGCAATTGAATTTGTCTTAATGTAGGGAGATCACAGAGTGTAAAAGAAAAAGGCTGTTGCAAATTAATTCATAACATACTGTAGTAGCTAGTCCAGAAGCAGGTTGGAATGTGCTTTCTGCTCTATGGATAATTATCTCTGTTCTATGGCATTGGCAATTTCTAGCCTCGGATGACCTTTGAGAAAACAACTGCGTAAGGGTCGAGCACTTTTTTTTACTTTTATTTTGATAGAGGGTGGGAAATAAGTGAATGAAGAAGCTAAATAAGGAGAGAGCTTGAAGCAGCTGATACACTGATGGAACTCTTACAGAAGTTGTTTGAGTAGCTTGAGTAACAAAACAAAAACGTTGTACTAGTATTAATTGTGGTCCCAAAGCAATATTGTAATATGTTTATTTATCATCTAAAGAGCTGTTTGTTTGTGGGTTAGCCGCAACAGTACTGTTTAACTCTTCTTGATGGTATTCTCTTCTTGGGTCAATTGCACGTTAACGAGTTGAGTTTGTGTCTTCTCCCTCGCACCATATTTCTGTTGATATGTCAACGCCTGCGCCAAATAACATATTTTATATTTACGTCATTTAGCAGACTTACAGGATCAATTAGGGTTAAGTGCCTTGCTCAAGGTCACATCGACAGATTTTTCACCTAGTCGGCTCGGGGATTAGAACCAGCGACTTTTCGGTTACTGGCACAACATTCTTAACCACTAAGCTACCTGCCATATGAGTCAAAGCATTTACATAAAGTGTGCGGAATTACAATAATGGGTCATGGAAAACAGAATGGATAGCGTATTGAAGCAGGGCAATGCAATGTGAAAACTGCTCTGTATTCATGTCTATTGTGCCACTTCAGTGGAAGAAGACTCCTATTGAACAATACCATACACTAGAGTGTCTTCTCACTGACTTGTCCATCAAATACCTAACCAGCATAGTACACCTCTGGCAGAATGTGTGAGGGAAATGTGCAACATGTATTACGTATGTGGCTATATGAGAAGTGTACAATGTGTCCTGTATAACAGGGGTGAACTGGAATGTATGTATTATGTTATTAAAAATAAAAAAAATTAGTCATTTAGCAGACGCTCTTTTCCAGAGCGACTTACAGTTAGTGAGGGCATAAATTTTTTCATACTGACCCCCTCTGTCCTATGTTGTGTGTCGCTGACAATGCTTCTTTGTATACTATGGCACCAATAACTCTGTCCCTCTGTCAGATATAACTGATTCGTCCAACTGCCATCTTCCAAATCCTCCAATCTCTCCATCCTCCACCTCCATATTCACCACAGAGTTGTAATGCACATAGTGGCAGGCCTGTGGGGAGGGGAGAGTCTGATGTGAGGATGAGCGTAAGGCGTAAGCCTTGGGCCTTTAGTGATTGAAGCTTTGGAGCACTGTCTGTCTGACTTTGATGGAGAGAGTGAGGGATTAGGTCCCTGTGTGGTTTATCTCCCGAGAGATGGTCCCTGTATGAAACGTATAGACCACCCTTAATCTGGGGTAAGCATGTTGAACTCTCTCGCCCAGCGCACATCTCTCCCTTGGCCACTGTCCGTATCACACAAAGACACAGCATGTCACAGGACTCTGCATGGCTTTTATGTAGGACAGGTTCTGTGTTACAAAATGAGACCAGATGTTGACCACATGCAGCTGTTGTGGGGCACATTAAGTTTCTTGATTAAATCAATGTTATTTTCCATTGTCAAAGTGTGGATTACTCAGGAAACAACGTGTGAGCTGGATTTGTTGAACAATTATAGAATATGCAGTGCTTCAGTGCATAATGTCAAAGTGGATGTCAAGAGTTTTTCATTCAAGTTGAAAAAGCAATCACTGGCAAATAGTTATTCTACATGGTGTGCGTTACTGTTGCCAGGACAACGGTAGATAAAGTGACAATGTCAAGAAATGTCAAAACAATGTTTATCGTACAGTGGGGAAAAAAAGTATTTAGTCAGCCACCAATTGTGCAAGTTCTCCCACTTAAAAAGATGAGAGAGGCCTGTAATTTTCATCATAGGTACACGTCAACTATGACAGACAAAATGAGAGAAAAAAAATCCAGAAAATCACATTGTAGGACTTTTAATGAATTTATTTGCAAATTATGGTGGAAAATAAGTATTTGGTCAATAACAAAAGTTTCTCAATACTTTGTTATATACCCTTTGTTGGCAAAGACACAGGTTAAACGTTTTCTGTAAGTGCTCACAAGGTTTTCACACACTGTTGCTGGTATTTTGGCCCATTCCTCCATGCAGATCTCCTCTAGAGCAGTGATGTTTTGGGGCTGTCGCTGGGCAACACGGACTTTCAACTCCCTCCAAAGATTTTCTATGGGGTTGAGATCTGGAGACTGGCTAGGCCACTCCAGGACCTTGAAATGCTTCTTACGAAGCCACTCCTTCGTTGCCCGGGCGGTGTGTTTGGGATCATTGTCATGCTGAAAGACCCAGCCACGTTTCATCTTCAATGCCCTTGCTGATGGAAGGAGGTTTTCACTCAAAATCTCACGATACATGGCCCCATTCATTCTTTCCTTTACACGGATCAGTCGTCCTGGTTCCTTTGCAGAAAAACAGCCCCAAAGCATGATGTTTCCACCCCCATGCTTCACAGTAGGTATGGTGTTCTTTGGATGCAACTCAGCATTCTTTGTCCTCCAAACATTTTTTACCAAAAAGTTATATTTTGGTTTCATCTGACCATATGACATCATCCCAATCCTCTTCTGGATCATCCAAATGCACTCTAGCAAACTTCAGACGGGCCTGGACATGTACTGGCTTAAGCAGGGGGACACATCTTGCAATGCAGGATTTGAGTCCCTGGCGGCGTAGTGTGTTACTGATGGTAGGCTTTGTTACTTTGGTCCCAGCTCTCTGCAGGTCATTCACTAGGTCCCCCCGTGTGGTTCTGGGATTTTTGCTCACCGTTCTTGTGATCATTTTGACCCCACGGGGTGAGATTTTGCGTGGAGCCCCAGATCGAGGGAGATTATCAGTGGTATTGTATGTCTTCCATTTCCTAATAATTGCTCCTACAGTTGATTTCTTCAAACCAAGCTGCTTACCTATTGCCGATTCAGTCTTCCCAGCCTGGTGCAGGTCTACAATTTTGTTTCTGGTGTCCTTTGACAGCTCTTTGGTCTTGGCCATAGTGGAGTTTGGAGTGTGACTGTTTGAGGTTGTGGACAGGTGTCTTTTATACTGATAACAAGTTCAAACAGGTGTCATTAATACAGGTAACGAGTGGAGGACAGAGGAGCCTCTTAAAGAAGAAGTTACAGGTCTGTGAGAGCCAGAAATCTTGCTTGTTTGTAGGTGACCAAATACTTATTTTCCACCATCATTTGCAAATAAATTCATTAAAAATCCTACAATGTGATTTTCTGGATTTTTTTTTCTCAATTTCTCTGTCATAGTTGACGTGTACCTGTGATGAAAATTACAGGCCTCTCTCATCTTTTTAGGTGGGAGAACTTGCACAATTGGTGGCTGACTAAATACTTTTTTCCCCACTGTATATGCCTTCCATTTTCACCCTTCACTGACACACACACACACACACACACACTAATTAACCACTGCCTTCTGAAAGCATGCACGGCACATCAACATTTAATATGACATGAGGCCAGTTTTGAATAGATCTCACTAATATAGAAGCTAATATATTCATATTCATGGTGACATGAACCCAATATGGTGACATGAACTCGATATGGTGACATGAACCCGATATGGTGACATGAACCCAATATGGTGACATGAACCCACTATGGTGACATGAACCCACTATGGTGACATTAACCCGATATGGTGACATGAACCCGATATGGTGACATGAACTCGATGTGGTGACATGAACCCGATATGGTGACATGAACCCGATATGGTGACATGAACCCGATGTGGTGACATGAACCCACTATGGTGACATGAACCCGATATGGTGACATGAACCCAATATGGTGACATGAACTCGATGTGGTGACATGAACCTGATATGGTGACATGAACCCAATATGGTGACATGAACCCACTATGGTGACATGAACCCACTATGGTGACATGAACCCGATATGGTGACATGAACCCGATATGGTGACATGAACCCGATGTGGTGACATGAACCCACTATGGTGACATGAACCCGATATGGTGACATGAACCCGATGTGGTGACATGAACCCACTATGGTGACATGAACCCGATATGGTGACATGAACCCGATATGGTGACATGAACCCGATGTGGTGACATGAACCCGATGTGGTGACATGAACCCACTATGGTGACATGAACCCGATATGGTGACATGAACCCGATATGGTGACATGAACCCGATGTGGTGACATGAACCCACTATGGTGACATGAACCCACTATGGTGACATGAACCCAATATGGTGACATGAACCCACTATGGTGACATGAACCCAATGTGGTGACATGAACCCGATATGGTGACATGAACCCGATGTGGTGACATGAACCCGATATGGTGACATGAACCCACTATGGTGACATGAACCCACTATGGTGACATGAACCCGATATGGTGACATGAAATCACTTCAAACAACTCAATCCAAAAGAGGAGAATCAATCCACAAAACTTTGTAGTGTCCTGCCTTAGTTGACTTTTCCTTTCTATCCTGTCACTACACCACGGCCGGTACATGTGTCTCTATGGTTCTATCTGTATTCCTGGTCCCTCTGTGATGCTCCTCCTTAGTCTGTCTGCAGGTATAACCCAGACTCCTGGTCCCCTGACAATACAGCCGACAAGCCTCACTGACTCTCACAGGCCCTCATTGGAATACCTGTAGGTAACATACCTTTGGTCCTTCGCAAGTAGTCTCGAGGAAAAGTTTCTCCAGACTTTTTTGCGGGTATTCAGGTTTTTATGAAAAAAACTATAATATGTTGGGATTTGATAGTGGATATTGTTTTGAGTACTGATATTAGCAATGAATGTGTGTGCATGCTGTGACTGTGTGTGTGTTTGTCGGATAGTCCTCCTCCTGTGATCAGGTAATACAGTGGCTTGCCAAAGTATTCAACCCCCTTGGCATTTTTTTGTTGCCTTACAACCTGGAATTAAAATATATTTTTAAGGGGTTTGTATCATTTGATTTACACAACATGCCTACCACTTTGAACATGCAAAACATTTTTTCTTGTGAAACAAACAACAAATAAGACACAAAAAAAAAGAAGAAAACTTGAGCGTGCATAACTATTCACCCCCCAAAGTCAATACTTTGTAGAGCAACCTTTTGCAGTAATTACAGCTGCAAGTCTCTTGGGGTATGTCTATATAAACTTGGCAAATCTAGACAATGGGATTTTTGCCCATTCTTCAAGGCAAAACTGCTCCAGCTAATTCAAGTTGGATGGGTTCCGCTGATGTACAGCAATCTTTAAGTCATACCACAGATTCTCAATTGGATTGAGGTCTGGGCTTTGACTAAGCCATTCCAAGGCATTTAAATGTTTGCCCTTAAACCACTCGAGTGTTACTTTAGCAGTATGCTTAGAGTCATTGTCCTGCTGGAAGGTGAACCTCCATCCCAGTCTCAAATCTCTGGAAGACTGAAACAGGTTTCCCTCAAGGATTTCCCTGTATTTAGCGCCATCCATCATTCCTTCAATTCTGACCAGTTACTCAGTCCCTTCCGATGAAAAACATCCCCACAGCATGATGCTGCCACCACCATGCTTCACTGTGGGGATGGTGTTCTCGGGGTGATGAGAGGTGTTGGGTTTGCGCTAGACATTTTACTTTATGGCCAAAAAGCTCAATTTTAGTCTCATCTGACCACAGTACCTTCTTCCATATGTTTGGGGAGTCTCCCACATGCCTTTTGGCGAACACTAAACGTGTTTGCTTATTCTTTTCTTTAAGCAATGGCTTTTTTCTGGCCACTCTTCTGTAAAGCCCAGCTCTGTGGAGTGCACAGCTTAAAGTGGTCCTATGGACAGATATTTATTTGCAGCTCCTTCAGGGTTATCTTTGGTGTCTTTGTTGCCTCTCTGATTAATGCCCTCCTTGCCTGGTCCGTGAGTTTTGGTGGGTGGCCCTCTCTTGGCAGGTTTGTTGTGGTGCCATATTCTTTCAATTTTTTAATAATGGATTTAATGGTGCTCCGTGGGATGTTCAAAGTTTCAGATATTTTTTTATAACCCAACCCTGATCTGTACTTCTCCACAACTTTGTCACTGACCTGTTTGGAGAGCTTCGTGGTCTTCGTGGTGCACCTTGCTTGGTGGTGCCCCTTGCTTAGTGGCGTTGCAGACTCTAGGGCCTTTCAGAACAGGTGTATATATACTGAGATCATGTGACAGATCATGTGACACTTAGATTGCACACAGGTGGACTTTATTTAACTAATTATGTGATTTCTGAAGGTAATTGGTTGCACCAGATCTTATTTAGGGGCTTCATAGCAAAGGGGGTGAATACATATGCACCACCACTTTTCCGTTATTTATTTTTTAGCATTTTTTGAAAGCTAGTTATTTTTTCCATTCCACTTCAACAATTTTGACAATTTTGTGTATGTCCATTACATGAAATCCAAATAAAAATCAATTTAAATTACAGGTTGTAATGCAACAAAATAGCAAAAACACAAAGGGGATGAATACATTTGCAAGGCACTGTATGAGGAACAGGGCTATGTACAGTAGTAGTGGTTATGGTGAGGGACCAGTCACCCAGAGCGTGTTCTATATGTTCATACTCTATGCCATGATAAACAATAAACATACTGTATATGTCAACCCCTCAGGTGTCCTGACAACACCTGCATTATAAAGACAAAGTCTGTAGCGCCTCAGATTACTGAGTAATGAAATCAACTTAACCTTTCCGTCGCCTCGGCACGAGATCTAAACGAGGATGACAAACCGGAAGAGAGAAGAGAGGATGAGAACAGGATGACTGAGAGAAGAGAGGATGAGAACAGGATGACTGAGAGAAGAGAGGATGAGAACAGGATGACTGAGAGAAGAGAGGATGAGAACAGGATGACTGAGAGAAGAGAGGATGAGAACAGGATGACTGAGAGAAGAGAGGATGAGAACAGGATGACTGAGAGAAGAGAGGATGAGAATAGGATGACTGAGAGAAGAGAGGATGAGAACAGGATGACTGAGAGAAAAGAGGATGAGAACAGGATGACTGAGAGAAGAGAGGATGAGAACAGGATGACTGAGAGAAGAGAGGATGAGAACAGGATGACTGAGAGAAGAGAGGATGAGAACAGGATGACTGAGAGAAGAGAGGATGAGAACAGGATGACTGAGAGAAGAGAGGATGAGAATAGGATGACTGAGAGAAGAGAGGATGAGAACAGGATGACTGAGAGAAAAGAGGATGAGAACAGGATGACTGAGAGAAGAGAGGATGAGAACAGGATGACTGAGAGAAGAGAGGATGAGAACAGGATGACTGAGAGAAGAGAGGATGAGAACAGGATGACTGAGAGAAGAGAGGATGAGAACAGGATGACTGAGAGAAGAGAGGATGAGAACAGGATGACTGAGAGATAAGAGGATGAGAACAGGATGACTGAGAGAAGAGAGGATGAGAACAGGATGACTGAGAGAAGAGAGGATGAGAACAGGATGACTGAGAGAAGAGAGGATGAGAACAGGATGACTGAGAGAAGAGAGGATGAGAACAGGATGACTGAGAGAAGAGAGGATGAGAATAGGATGACTGAGAGAAGAGAGGAAAGGAAAAGAAGGAAAATGAAACAGTGTGTGAATGCTGTAGGAAAGGTGATTGAATAAATAAAGGGATGCAATTCATTGAATGAAATAAAAGAAACTGTCATTGGTATACATTTTTCTCCTTTTAGATTAAATGAATATCAATATCAATATGATACTTTACAACAAAATTGAATTGTTGTGATTGGATGGAAGCGAGATGTTTTTGTATCCATAGTACCACTTGATTGAGCACCGCACTCTCCTGTCCCACCACAGTGAATACATTACGGCTGATAACTTCTACTTACCCAGTGACATGAATCATTGCTCAATCTAACTGACTAAGCGGAGCCAATGAAGCTATTGATGCCATGGAAACAGCTAGATGATAAGGCATGTTTGAAGTGAGTGAATATCTATTTTGGAATTAGCAGTGGTAGCAGGTGATTCTCAGGGAGGGGTATCACCACGGGCTTTGAAGTTTCCATTATCAAATTGAACATGAACAGTCCATTTAATAATTCCATCCTTTATCTGAGAACTGGGAACAGGAATTTGGTGTGTGTGTGTGTGTGTGTCCTAATGTGAATTTACATTTAATGGATGGAAGGTAAATGGGATAATAAGATGAAAGAGAGGAAAAGTAAACCTGAAAAAAAAACTGGAAATTAAACTTGAACATTCATGTTAAATATGTGTGGAAATACCTGTTGAGAGAGCGAGAAAGGGAAAGAAAGAGAGAGAAACAGAGAGAGAAAAAGAGAGAGCGAGAGAGAAACAGAAAGAGAGAAAGAGAGAGCGAGAGAGAAACAGAGAGAGAAAGAGAAAAAGAGAGAAAGAGAGAGAGCGAGGGAGAGAGAGAGAGAGAGAGAGAGAGAGAGAGAGAGAGAGAGAGGGAGAGAAAGAGAGAGAGAGAGAGAGAGAGAGAGAGAGAGAGAGAGAGAGAGGGAGATAAAGAGAAAGAGAGAGAGAGAGAGAGAGAGAGAGAGAGAGAGAGAGAGAGAGAGAGAGAGAGAGAGAGAGAGAGAGAGAGATGTAATCCAATCACCACTATCTGTTAATGAAATTCCCTTCTCTATTACTCTGATTGTGTTGTTTTGGTATTTCATGCTACTACACACCGTAATGGATTATCAATATTCCTTTTGTCTCTGTGGAAACCAAATGCATTTTCCTCTCCGATTGACATTTTGTTTATTGGTGGGTCTGTAAAGGTTACATTACCCGCCATAGTGGGCTTGGCCTTTACTCTTAGTAAATGCAGTTGGGTTTTGTCCTCCTTGCTCTATTGAAATGTTAAATGGAAAACTCACACTGTGAAATGATTTGCTAAAGGACTGCTTCTATTTATTGCCATGGCAACAGATGCTTACAAAATTATACATTATTCAAAAAGTCTCAAAACTATTGATAATCTCATCACTGACTAGGGCTGTTTGTTGAAGAGCCATTCTACTGATTTTTATTTTTTATTTATTTCACCTTTATTTAACCAGGTAAGCCAGTTGAGAACAAGTTCTCATTTACAACTGCGACCTGGCCAAGATAAAGCAAAGCAGTGCGATAAAAACAACAACACAGAGTTACATATGGGGTAAAACAAAACAAAGTCAAAAATACAACAGAAAAATATATATATATACAGTGTGTGCAAATGTAGCAAGTTATGGAGGTAAGGCAATAAATAGGCTATAGTGCAAAATAATTACAATTAGTATTAACACTGGAATGATAGATGTGCAAGAGATGATGTGCAAATAGAGATACTGGGGTACAAATGAGCAAAATAAATAACAATATAGGGATGAGGTAGTTGGGCGGGCTAATTTCAGATGGGCTGTGTACAGGTGCAGTGATCGGTAAGGTGCTCTGACAACTGATGCTTAAAGTTAGTGAGGGAGATAAGTGTCTCCAGCTTCAGAGATTTTTGCAATTTGTTCCAGTCATTGGCAGCAGAGAACTGGAAGGAATGGCGGCCAAAGGAGGTGTTGGCTTTGGGGATGACCAGTGAGATATACCTGCTGGAGCGCATACTACGGGTGGGTGTTGCTATGGTGACCAATGAGCTAAGATACGGCGAGGATTTGCCTAGCAGTGATTTATAGATGGCCTGGAGCCAGTGGGTTTGGCGACGAATATGTAGTGAGGACCAGCCAACAAGAGCGTACAGGTCACAGTGGTGGGTAGTATATGGGGCTTTGGAGACAAAACGGATGGCACTGTGATAGACTACATCCAATTTGCTGAGTAGAGTGTTGGAGGCTATTTTGTAAATGACATCGCCGAAGTCAAGGATTGGTAGGATAGTCAGTTTTACGAGGGCATGTTTGGCAGCATGAGTGAAGGAGGCTTTGTTGCGAAATAGGAAACCGATTCTAGATTTAACTTTGGATTGGAGATTCTTAATGTGAGTCTGGAAGGAGAGTTTACAGTCTAACCAGACACCTAGGTATTTGTAGTTGTCCACATACTCTAGGTCAGACCCGTCGAGAGTAGTGATTCTAGTCCGGTGGGCGGGTGCAAGCAGCGTTCGGTTGAAGAGAATGCATTTAGTTTTACTAGTGTTTAAGAGCAGTTGGAGGCTACTGAAGGAGTGTTGTATGGCATTGAAGCTTGTTTGGAGGTTTGTTAACACAGTGTCCAATGAAGGGCCAGATGTATACAAAATGGTGTCGTCTGCGTAGAGGTGGATCTGAGAGTCACCAGCAGCAAGAGCGACATCATTGATATACACAGAGAAAAGAGTCGGCCCAAGAATTGAACCCTGTGGCACCCCCATAGAGACTGCCATAGGTCCAGACAACAGGCCCTCCGATTTGACACATTGAACTCTATCTGAGAAGTAGTTGGTGAACCAGGCGAGGCAGTCATTTGAGAAACCAAGGCTATTTAGTCTGCCAATAAGAATTATATCGTTTAGGACCTTGAGCGTGGCTGAAGTGCACCCATGACCAGCTCGGAAACCGGATTGCATCCCCTCCATATGGTTCCAAATGAGTTCATATATAATCAGTGCTGTTTAATTAGTGAAAGTTACTATTTTGGAAAAGTTGACAAACTGACTGGAGGTCAAACATGGAGGTTAACTTGTCATGAATATCTGAGCATAATAGGTAAACCAACCACAAACACCCTGTTGATGTATGAACAATTTAAATTAGTTTGAAAATCTAGTGCGTCTCCATGGAATTGGTCGGATTTAATGTCTGCTGTGTTTAATAACCAACACGCACACAGACCTTCCTGTACCATTGTTTCGCCCATTGACAAGCAAGACTAATTAACTAGTGTACATTACATCCACCAACGTACCTCGTTTTAATGATATTTGGTTGTTGATGTCTCTCCTGTTCCACTGAATGCCACTTTGACCTCAGGAGTCTACAGAGGTCTTCTAATGAATAAAGTTAGGCTTTGTTTTTGTCTCTAAGACACATTTAACAGGAAGCTCATTAAAGGCCTGCTTTGTGTGCCTTGGATTCAAATGAGAGGATAAACTGATTATTTTGTCAGGTCTACCAGCCAGACAACACTGGAGCTGAATTCTACTTTGTGATTAATAAAAATTATGAGGGAAAAAACATTAATTAATAAAAACAAACCTGCATGTTTGAATGCACTGTTTCTTAATTCGAGTTGTTGTGCTCTATGGTGATGTGTTGTCTTATCCTGAGAAGGAACAAATAGATTGGGAAAATGTCCCTCATAATTGTGCCAGACGTTTATAACAAGGGCATGACACTAATCCTATATTCATCCAATTAATAGACGTTATTTGGAAACATAAGTAGATCAGTACAGGTTTGAGTCCCCGTAGGTTCGTTTGTGTTTCACACATGCTTTATAGCGCGGATCAGGGTATCAAACGCTCCAGGATCCGGACATGTGAAAGCACCCTTGAGGTTAGGTCTACAGAGCTCAATAGACTGTGGAAACTGAGGCAACGTGTCGAACGCTGTTTGGCCGGCTCGTACCTGTCAAGGAAATACATGTCAAATGATACTATTTGATGTGTCACATACATCTGGTACAGCTGGTGCCTCATGCTTGTGTTGATGAACTCCAAAGAAACAAACAAGGGTATATTAAATACCTACAATTTTTATACTGCAGTGGGCTAAATCAGGGTCACACAGAGTGTTTCTTGGTAGTCTTAAACAAATCTACTTTGAAACAAAAGTATACACCTCACACACATGGATATGGGTTTAAAGAAAGAAGACACCTGTACCATGTCAGGTATAGAGTTGAAATGTATTCAATTTTGAAATTGCACCCCAATATTACACTTTATATACAGTGGGGAGAACAAGTATTTGATACACTGCGATTTTGCATGTTTTCCTACTTACAAAGCATGTAGAGGTCTGTAAAAAAATCCAGAAAATCACATTGTATGATTTTTAAGTAATTAATTTGCATTTTATTGCCTGACATAAGTATTTGATACATCAGAAAAGCAGAACTTAATATTTGGTACAGAAACATTTGTTTGCAATTACAGAGATCATACGTTTCCTGTAGGTCTTGACCAGGTTTGCACACACTGAGGCAGGGATTTTGGCCCACTCCTCCATACAGACCTTCTCCAGATCCTTCAAGTTTCTGGGCTGTCGCTGGGCAATACGGACTTTCAGCTCCTTCCAAAGATTTTCTATTGGGTTCAGGTCTGGAGACTGGCTAGGCCACTCCAGGACCTTGAGATGCTTCTTACGGAGCCACTCCTTAGTTTCCCTGGCTGTGTGTTTCGGGTTGTTGTCATGCTGGAAGACCCAGCCACGACCCATCTTCATGTCATGAACCCTGCGTCCTGAGTCGGTTCCTGCCTGTGTTGCCAGTTTTCTGCCCTGAATCTCCTGTTCCTGAAGGTTCTTGAATGCTCCCTGCCTGGTTGCCGGGTGACGTTGCTAGGCGGGAGATCTCCCGATTACCCGCACCTGCATCTCATCAGCGATCTGCACACCTGGTCCTGATCATCACCCTTCATAAGCTCTGACCTGACATCCATTCCCTGCCGGATCGTTAGCCATGAACATCAATCTCCCGGAACCTTCACCCAACCCCTGCCTGGTTGTCGGCGGCTGCCGAGCCATTATTGTAAATGTAATTATTGGATCTGCCACTGCACCTCCACCAACTCATCTCCGCCGCCCGCTCTGTCCCCTGGATTATTCTGCATCGTTTTTTTGAATCTGTTAATAAATACTCACCTTCGTTTCAACTCACCTTGTCCTGGTCTGCTTCTGGGTTCTGGCTTAGAAAACCGTGACAGAACGATCCGGCCAGAAATTAACCCAGCGGACCTGGACTCTGTTCGCCATGCCATTACCCATCAGGAGAAGATGTTGGGACAACATAGCACGGCACTACAGGAGATAGCGTTGTCAGTTCGGAACTTTTCTACCAGTCTGACGAAGATCCAGGCTCAGCTCAGTTTGCCGGTGGAGAATCCACTACCGGTTTCACCCATCTCGCCTGCCGCTTCTGGAGCTGTGCCCTTCCGTGAGCCCAAGGTTCCGACGCCTGATAAATATGAGGGGGAGTTGGGAAGATGCCGTTCTTTTCTTATGCAGTGTGGATTAGTGTTCGATCTACAGCCCCACTCTTATGCCACAGACAAGGCTAGGATAGCCTTTGTCATTTAATTGCTGCGTGGTAGAGCTCTGGAGTGGGCTTCAGCCGTATGGGAACGACAGGACACCTGCATGGCTTCATACCAGGAGTTCACGGCCGAGATGAGGAAGCTGTTTGACCATCCCGTCCGAGGTAAGGACGCAGCTAAGCGCCTGTTTTCTCTTCGCCAAGGAACTCGCAGCGTTGCCGACTTCGTTATCGAATTCAGGACATTGGCTGTGGAGAGTGGGTGGAATGAGGAGTCACTGCAAACGGACTTTTACCAGGGGCTGTCGGAGCAACTCAAGGATGAGTTGATCTCCTATCCGGAGCCTAGTGACCTGGACAGCTTGGTAGCCTTGTCTATTCGGGTGGATAACAGAGTTCGAGAGAGAAGGAGGGAGAAGCAATGGGGCCCGTCCAATCAATCAGCTTCTCAGTTTCCAGTCGTGTCAGGGGGTGGACCAGAATGCGTCGATCATTGTCCACCACACAGGATTAGTGGAGAGGTCCTGCCTCCAGATTCTGAACCCATGCAAGTGGGGCGGCACGGGTTAACCAAGGAGGAGCGCCAACATAGACGTAAGACCAACCGCTGCCTCTACTGTGGTAGTTCGGGACATTACATCTCCACTTGTTCCCGGCGGTTGTCAAACTGCTCGGCTCGCTAAAGTTGGGAGGACTTTTAGCGAGCCAGTTTCAACCTCTCAATACCTCTGTCAGACCCCGTTTCCCGGCTACCCTCATGAACAGGAATCAGAGTTTAGCGATTAACGCTTTCGTCGATTCAGGTGCCGATGGAAGCTTTATTGATGCCGACGTGGTGGAACAGCTGGGGCTTTCCAAGGAGCGATTACCAGAAGCCATTGAAGCTACCACTCTGAACGGCAGTAGTCTGGCACGTATCACGATGAGGACTGAACCGGTTAAGATGCTGTTGTTAGGGAATCATTCTGAGGTTATCTCATTCTTCATTCTGCCTTCTTCCCATGTTCCTCTGGTCCTTGGATACCCCTGGCTGAAAGAACACAATCCCACGTTCGATTGGGTGACTGGCAAGGTAACTAGTTGGAGCATTGATTGTCATGCTAACTGCCTCAAGACTGCCTGTTCCCATTCTGTTCCCAGTCAGGTGATTGAGGCTAAACCCCCAGATTTGTCCCTGGTTCCCGAGACATATCACGATTTGGGGGAAGTGTTCAGTAAGCAGAGGGCTCTGTCACTCCCTCCCCACCGACCATATGATTGTGCCATAAACCTGTTCCCTGGAGCTGTCTATCACAAGGGACGGTTATACAGCATCTCCCGACCTGAACGTGAGGCTTTGGAGACCTACATCAAGGAGTCCCTAGCTGCTGGTCTCATTCGTCCCTCGTCATCACCCCTGGGGGCAGGATTCTTCTTTGTGGGTAAGAAGGATGGCTCTCTTCGACCGTGTATTGATTATCGGGGGTTGAATGATATCACGGTCAAGAACAAGTATCCCCTGCCCTTGATGAGCTCTGCCTTCGACTCCTTACAGGGTGCTACTGTGTTCACCAAGCTGGACCTACGCAATGCGTATCACCTGGTCCGGATCAGAGAGGGGGACGAGTGGTTGACGGGTTTCAATACACCGATGGGTCACATCGAGTATCAGGTGATGCCGTTTGGACTGACCAATGCTCCAGCAGTGTTCCAGAGTATGGTGAATGATGTCCTGAGAGATATGATCGGTCTCTTTGTGTTTGTTTACCTGGATGACATTCTTATCTTCTCGAAGGAACCTTCCAGCCACATCCAGCATGTCAGGCAGGTTCTGCAGCGATTGTTGGAGAATCGCCTGTTCGTAAAGGCCGAGAAGTGTGAGTTTCATGCCCACACTACATCCTTCCTCGGGTACATCATCTCCAGGGGAGAGATTAGGATGGACCAGGAGAAGGTTAGGGCGGTTCTGGATTGGGCCCAGCCCGGTACGAGATTGCAGCTCCAGAGGTTTCTGGGGTTTGCGAATTTCTATCGCAGATTCATCCGGGATTACAGCCGTGTGGCCGCTCCTTTAACTGCCCTGACTTCCAGTACCAGGACCTTCAATTGGAATCCTGAGGCGGACCGAGCGTTCCTGGATTTGAAGAGGCGATTCACCAACGCACCGATTCTCTCTCAACCTGACACGGCCCGTCAGTTCGTCGTTGAAGTGGATGCGTCTGATGTGGGGGTTGGCGCCATCCTGTCCCAGCGATGCTCCACTGACGGTAAACTCCATCCCTGCGCCTACTACTCTCGTCGTCTTTCGTCTGCGGAGAGGAACTACAATGTGGGTAACCGGGAGCTTCTCGCAGTGAAGCTTGCCTTGGAGGAGTGGCGCCACTGGTTGGAGGGGGCGGAGCAACCGTTTATTGTCTGGACTGACCACAAGAATCTTGCTTACTTGCAATCGGCTAGACGTCTCAACTCCCGTCAGGCCAAGTGGGCTTTGTTTTTCGGACGCTTACATTTTTCCCTGACGTTCCGACCTGGGTCTAAGAACGGCAAGGCGGACGCCTTGTCCCGGATGTTCTCCAAGACGGAGGAGAGTGGGGCCAAGACCGAGACGATTCTTCCCCGGAACTGTGTCGTGGGAGCAGTTATGTGGAGGATTGAGGAGGAGGTTATGGCGGCCCTTCGGACGCAGCCCGGTCCCGGTAACGGTCCACCCGGTCGGTTGTTTGTGCCTGAGTCGGTTCGTTCTGCTGTCCTCCAATGGTCCCACGCCAGCAAGATGGCTTGTCACCCTGGCGTGGCTCGGACGATGGCGTTACTTCGCAGACGATTTTGGTGGCCTGCCATGGGAGAAGATACTCGGAGGTTTGTTGCTGCCTGTCCAGTGTGTGCGCATAATAAGAGTGCCAATCGGCCCAGCTCTGGACTACTTCACCCCCTCCCTATTCCCCGGCGACCATGGTCGCATCTGGCCCTGGACTTTGTCACTGGGTTGCCCTCTTCTGAGGGGAACACGGTCATTCTGACTATCGTGGACAGATTCAGCAAGTTCGCCCACTTTGTGCCCATTTCCAAGCTTCCCTCTGCCTCTGAGACGTCCGAGATCCTGGTTAGGGAGGTTTTCAGGGTCCACGGGTTGCCCAGTGACATAGTTTCCGACCGTGGTCCTCAGTTTACCTCTGCTGTCTGGAAGTCCTTCTGTTTGGCCATTGGAGCTACAGTCAGTCTCACATCTGGTTTTCACCCCCAATCTAATGGTCAGGCGGAGAGAGCCAACCAGAAGATGGAATCCACGCTACGCTGCCTTGTCTCCTCCAACCCCACCTCCTGGGTCTCTCAGTTGCCTTGGGTTGAGTATGCCCACAATACTCTCCCTACATCTGCCACTGGGATGTCTCCCTTCCAGTGCCTGTATGGCTACCAACCTCCCTTGTTTCCTTCTCAGGAGAGGGATCTCTCAGTGCCCTCTGTTCAGGCCCACATTCGTCGTTGCCACCGGACCTGGCATCGGGCCAGAAAGGCCCTCCTTAGAGTTTCTGACCGGTATCAGCTCCAGGCGAATCGTCGCCGGATTCCCGCCCCCACCTATACCATCGGAGATATGGTCTGGTTGGCCACACGGGATCTTCCTCTGTGGACTGAGTCTAAGAAACTGTCACCGAAGTTCATTGGTCCGTTTGTGGTGGAGAAAGTGATCAATCCTGTTGTGGTTCGACTCAAGTTACCTAGAACGCTCAGAGTCCATCCCACCTTTCATGTCTCCTGCCTCAAGCCTGTTCTCCTCAGTCCTCTGTTGCCCCCTCCGCCTCCTCCTCCTCCTCGGAGGAGGATCGGAGGTGGTCCTGCCTACACGGTGCGCCGCATTATGGATTCCAGACGGCGGGGCCGGGGTTTCCAGTATCTCGTGGACTGGGAGGGGTATGGGCCTGAATAGAGGAGTTGGATTCCTCGGCGTCAGATCCTTGATGCTGACCTCCTTCATGACTTCTACCGCCTCCATCCTGGCGCTCCGGGTAGTCCGCCCGGTGGCGTTCGTCGGAGGGGGGGTACTGTCATGAACCCTGCGTCCTGAGTCGGTTCCTGCCTGTGTTGCCAGTTTTCTGCCCTGAATCTCCTGTTCCTGAAGGTTCTTGAATGCTCCCTGCCTGGTTGCCGGGTGACGTTGCTAGGCGGGAGATCTCCCGATTACCCGCACCTGCATCTCATCAGCGATCTGCACACCTGGTCCTGATCATCACCCTTCATAAGCTCTGACCTGACATCCATTCCCTGCCGGATCGTTAGCCATGAACATCAATCTCCCGGAACCTTCACCCAACCCCTGCCTGGTTGTCGGCGACTGCCGAGCCATTATTGGATCTGCCACTGCACCTCCACCAACTAATCTCCGCCGCCCGCTCTGTCCCCTGGATTATTCTGCTGAATCTGTTAATAAATACTCACTTTCGTTTCAACTCACCTTGTCCTGGTCTGCTTCTGGGTTCTGGCTTAGAAAACCGTGACACTTCAATGCTCTTACTGAGGGAAGGAGGTTGTTGTCCAAGATCTCGCGATACATGGCCCCATCCATCCTCCCCTCAATACGGTGCAGTCATCCTGTCCCCTTTGCAGAAAAGCATCCCCAAAGAATGATGTTTCCACCTCCATGCTTCACGGTTGGGATGGTGTTCTTGGTGTTCTTGTACTCATCCTTCTTCTTCCTCCAAAAACGGCGAGGGGAGTTTAGACCAAAAGCTCTATTTTTGTCTCATCAGACCACATGACCTTCTCCCATTCCTCCTCTGGATCATCCAGATGGTCATTGGCAAACTTCAGACGGGCCTGGACATGCGCTGGCTTGAGCAGGGGGACCTTGCGTGCACTGCAGGATTTTAATCCATGATGGCGTAGTGTGTTACTAATGGTTTTCTTTGAGACTGTGGTCCCAGCTCTCTTCAGGTCATTGACCAGGTCCCGCCGTGTAGTTCTGGGCTGATCCCTCACCTTCCTCATGATCATTGATGCCCCACGAGGTGAGATCTTGCATGGAGCCCCAGACCGAGGGTGATTGACCGTAATCTCGAACTTCTTCCATTTTCTAATAATTGCGCCAACAGTTGTTGCCTTCTCACCAAGCTGCTTGCCTATTGTCCTGTAGCCCATCCCAGCCTTGTGCAGGTCTACAATTGTATCCCTGATGTCCTTACACAGCTCTCTGATCTTGGCCATTGTGGAGAGGTTGGAGTCTGTTTGATTGAGTGTGTGGACAGGTGTCTTTTATACAGGTAACGAGTTCAAAGAGGTGCAGTTAATACAGGTAATAAGTGGAGAACAGGAGGGCTTCTTAAAGAAAAACTAACAGGTCTGTGAGAGCCGGAATTCTTACTGGTTGGTAGGTGATCAAATACTTATGTCATGCAATAAAATGCAAATTAATTACTTAAAAATCATACAATGTGATTTTCTGGATTTTTGTTTTAGATTCCATCTCTCACAGTTGAAGTGTACCTATGATAAAAAATTACAGACCTCTACATGCTTTGTAAGTAGGAAAACCTGCAAAATCGGCAGTGTATCAAATACTTGTTCTCCCCACTGTACATCACAGAAGACTGAAATATAACAAAACCGTTTGACATAGAAACACCGGATTTTCGGCAAGTTTTTGGAAATTATCTTTATTAATTATGAAATTATGAAAAATGTTAAGAACCTTCCACCCATGAGGCCAAAGAGGGCACTTTTGGTCATTGTCTGCAGGAAAGGGCTACATACCTTTTAATATTCTGTAGTGTAAAATAGCTACTCAATTACCTATAAAATGAGAAAGATATCAAGGTGGTTACGCCTTAATGCGTGTTACACTTGACCACTGAATGTGTTTGGAGCCTGGGCTGGGGTCTGCGATGTGTCAGACTGATGTTGTCCAGACCAAGATCAGATCAGATACAGTAATTGACTAATCAACAGCTGGTTCGCTAAAATTAATTGCACCTTGAAGGTTTCAAATTATGATGTGCTTTGTTTCATTTATTTAGTCCCTTCACCTACCTTCCTCTTCAGGTCAACATGCAACTTGTGCAGGGCAGCCAAATGCAAATCAATAAAGTAATTTAAACCAGACACTGGCAATTGTGACTGTACTTTCCAGGGTCTGTGATAAGCAGAAAACATCCAGTCCCAACCTGCAGTATTGGTCCACACCTACATTTCCAGCCAGCCAGGGAGGACAAGCCAAGTGCTGCGAGGGGATGCGTCCCAAAATGGCATGCTAATGTCTTTATAGTGCACTAATTTCGACCAGGGGTCAAAAGTAGTGCACTATGTAGGGAATAGTGTATAATTTGGGATGAGGGGATGGAGGGGGAACAGCTATATATCCTGTATTCACTCACTGTTTTCTCCATCAGCGTATGTGATTAAAGGGTCATTTCCTCAGTACCCTCCTGGGTGTCTCAGGCCTTATTGCCTGATTATTACAGAATGAATTCACATTAAACATGGAGAATTAGGCTATGCAGAGAAGGACTTACTAGTTTTGTTTTTCTTTCTTTCTCTCTCTCCAGTCTTGAAGTAGAAGTGTGGCCTGCAGATTTATGGGATGGTTAATTCTCCAGTAGGAAAATCAATACCACAACACCAGACAGGTCCACCTTGATAACTGCAGGCCCCTGATGTATCATCATAACCGAGGATGCTAGGGGGGATGGGCACCTCATTGGTTCTCCAACACACTACAATACCTGACTTCTTACATTTTATGATGTATGTTTACTTATAGCGTCATACCCAAGAAGACTCAAGGCTGTAATCACTGCCAAAGGTGCTTCAACAAAGTACTGCGTAAAGGGTCTGAATACATATGTAAATGTATTATTTAAGTGATTTGTTTTTGAAAACATTTGCAAAAAAATCGGAAAACCTGTTTTTGGTTTGTCATTATGGGGTATTGTGTGTAGATTGATGAGGGAAAAAAACAACTTAATCAATTTTAAGGCTGTAACGCAACAAAATGTGTAAAAAGTCAAGGGGTCTGAATACTTTCCGAATGCACTATATGTACTGTACATTGTAGTCATTTAGCAGACACGCTTATTCAGAGCAACTTACAGTACTGGGTGCATACATTTTAGTGATTTTTAGTGCTAGTCCCCCGTTTGAATCGAACCCACAAGTTGCAAACAGACTCCATTTTTATTTCTGTAGTTGCTTCCCATAGCTACGGTCAGACATTATGTGCAGGGATGTTCTCTCAATAATACCTTTACAGTGTTGTCAGAGTAACTAATTGAAAGAACCGTAACAGTCCACACAGTCATCCACAAAGTCGATATCGCATCTTATTCCACCGCAGAAGCATCTGAAACTCACTGTCATACTTCAGAAAAAGAAATAAAAACATGTATCGCTGTTTCAACCAATGCTGAACACATTTGCCTTGCTCTCCAGACCATGAGTAAATCAATGATATGGCATTGTCACTGGTGAAGAACACTAATTCTATAACTGTCAGACCGTTCCATGACAAGAAGGATATCAATGCCATCTGCCTGAGCAGGTTAATCTGGGGCTAGTGTATGACAAGGTATAGATCAACCAGACTATAGATCATCCAGCCGAGGAGCTCTCGGCCATAGAGGAGAAAATAATTAGTTACAAACGGAGATCTCTCTCTCTCTCTCCCCACATGCCAGAGAATTTTAGGTGACTTCCAGCCTAGAGCTTAGATCAAGCCACCTCTTCCAGAGCTTTTGTCGCGTTCACACATTCACAGCCTATTACTGTCAACTGGTTCATATTGACATCCACACCACCAGGGTGAATGTGCTGTTATATTTGCTGTTAATAATGTGCTGTTAATAATGTGCTGTTAATAATGTGCTGTTAATAATGTGCTGTTAATAATGTGCTGTTAATAATGTGCTGTTAATAATGTGCTGTTATATGTGCTGTTAATAATGTGCTGTTAATAATGTGCTGTTAATAATGTGCTGTTATATGTGCTGTTAATAATGTGCTGTTAATAATGTGCTGTTATATGTGCTCACGGGGAGATCTATAAGACAAAGGGACATAGTTAAATGGAATACAAAGTGAGGTAGATTGAAGAAGGAGTTTACAGTGGTTTTTATGCTCAATGCATTACAATAGTTATTTTCACTTGAATCATAATATTCTGTGTTTGTTCGTAGTAAATGCAATGATATCATTGTTCCAAGGCTAGAAAAGTGACAAAAGTACAAGAAAATTCATCAATGAAAAAATAAAAGCAGTTCATTAGCTAAATTGCCTGAATCAATCGTTAATCTCTCACATTTGTGACTCTGTGAAAAGGAACAATTTCCTTCACAACTAATCAAGAGCAATTAGACTGGCATGGTTTTATTGACAACTGAAAGCCTCAGAGTCAACCTCAGAGAAGCAATTATACACCATCAAAGTGGAAGCCTCCTTCATCAATCTCACTAATCATTCCCCTCCGTGGGGATGAATAGGAGGCACAGTCTAACTGTGTGTGTTTGTGCCTGCCTGCCTTCATGCATACATGCATACATACCTTTGTGCATGTGTCTGTGTATGTGCGTGTGTGCATGCCCGTTAACACACAGACTGTCACACCCTGGTTCTGGGACTCATGATGTTGAGCCAGGGTGTGTGCATTCTATGTGTTTATTTCAATGTTGGTAGTTCTGTTGGGTCTATTTCTAGGTTGTTGTATGTTTGTAGTGAGTGACTCCCAATCGGAGGTAACGAGTGTCAGCTGTCGGCTCGTTATCTCTGATTGGGAGCCATATTTATACTGTGTGTTTTCACCTTGGGGTTGTGGGTTTTTGTTCCGTGTTCGGTATTGTTAACCGTTGGACTTCACGAGTCGTGTTTTGTTTTGCATGCTTTAATATAATAAAGTCATGTTTGTTTCATACGCTGCGCCTTGGTCTCCTCACTCCTACGACGATCGTGACAGAAAAACCCACCATAACAGGACCAAGCAGCGTGAAGAAGAGAGAGGATGGACTTGGGAGCAGTTGAGTAGGAGTCTCGACTGGGCCAAGCCAAGAGAAGAGGAGAGAGGTTGGACTTTGGAGCAGTGGGGTGAGAGTCTGGCGAGAACGATGGAGGCCTGGCCCACGGGGAGGAGAGACCCCCAGAAAATTTTTAGGGGGGGGCTCACGACGTCGGACCAGCAGGAGGCCGCGATAGAGCGGCCCAGCGGGTTGCCAGAGGAGGCCGCCAGGTTACGGGGGCCACTGGTCGAAGAGGGGATGGAGGATGTAGAGGCACGGCGAGAGGTACTGGGGTGTGTTACCAGTCCGGTCCGGCCCGTTCCAGATCCCGAGGTAGAGCCAGTGGTGTGTGTCCCCAGTACGGTCCGGCCTGTTCCAGCCCCTCGCACCAAGTGTACGGTGTGCGTCGCCAGCCCAGTCCGGCCCATCCAAGCTCCCCGCACCAAGCCAGTGGTGTGCGTCATCAGTCCGGCACGGCCCGTGCCTGCTCTCCGCACCAAGTCTGTGGTGCGTTTCGTCAGCCCTGTCCGGCCCGTTCCTGCTCTCCGCACCAAGCCTACGGTGTGCGTCGCCAGTCCAGCCCGGCCGGTTCCTGTTCCACGTACAAAGCCTACGGTGTGCGTGGCCAGCCCAGCCCGACCTGTTCCTACTCCACGCATCAAGCCCACGGTGTGCGTCGCCAGTCCAGCCCGGCCGGTTCCTGTTCCACGTACAAAGCCTACGGTGTGCGTGGCCAGCCCAGCCCGACCTGTTCCTACTCCACGCATGAAGCCCACGGTGTGCGTCGCCAGTCCAGCCCGGCCGGTTCCTGTTCCACGTACAAAGCCTACGGTGTGCGTGGCCAGCCCAGCCCGACCTGTTCCTGCTCCCCGCACCAAGGCTACGGTGTGCGTCGACAGCCCTGCCCGGCCTGTTCCTGCTCTACGCACCAAGGCTACGGTGTGCGTCGACAGCCCTGCCCGGCCTGTTCCTGCTCTACGCACCAAGGCTACGGTGTGCGTCGACAGCCCTGCCCGGCCTGTTCCTGCCACCCGCACCAAGTCTACGGTGCGCGTCGCCAGCCCGACCCGGCCTGTTCCTGCCACTCGCACCAAACCTACGGTGCGCGTCGCCAGCCCGGTCCGGCCTGTTCCTGCCACCCGCACCAAGTCTACGGTGTGCGTCGCCAGCCCGACCCGGCCTGTTCCTGCCACTCGCACCAGACCTACGGTGCGCGTCGCCAGCCCGACCCGGCCTGTTCCTGCCACTCGCACCAAGCCTACGGTGCGCGTCGCCAGCCCGGTCCGGCCTGTTCCTGCCACTCGCACTAAGCCAGGGGTGCGAGTCGTCAGCCTGGTAAGGCCCGTTCCTCCTCCACGCACCAAGCCTACGGTGTGCGTGGCCAGCCCAGCCCGACCTGTTCCTGCTCCCCGCACCAAGGCTACGGTGTGCGTCGACAGCCCTGCCCGGCCTGTTCCTGCTCTACGCACCAAGGCTACGGTGTGCGTCGACAGCCCTGCCCGGCCTGTTCCTGCTCTACGCACCAAGGCTACGGTGTGCGTCGACAGCCCTGCCCGGCCTGTTCCTGCTCTACGCACCAAGGCTACGGTGTGCGTCGACAGCCCTGCCCGGCCTGTTCCTGCTCTACGCACCAAGGCTACGGTGTGCGTCGACAGCCCTGCCCGGCCTGTTCCTGCCACCCGCACCAAGTCTACGGTGCGCGTCGCCAGCCCGACCCGGCCTGTTCCTGCCCTCCGCACCAGGTCTGTGGTGCGCGTCGCCAGCCCATTCCGGTCCAGTCCTGTTCCACGCACCAAGCCAGGGGCGCGTGTCGTCAGTCCGGCTCCGGCCAGCGGGGCTAGACAGGACCAGGGGTACTGTGGGGGGTGTATCGGAGGGTGGTGGTCTAGGCCGGAGCCAGAACCGCCACCGAGGAGGTATGCCCGCCCAGCCCTCCCCTGTTTGGGGTTTTTGAGGCGCGGTCGCAGTCCGCGCCTTTAGGGGGGGGTACTGTCACACCCTGGTTCTGGGACTCATGATGTTGAGCCAGGGTGTGTGCATTCTATGTGTTTATTTCAATGTTGGTAGTTCTGTTGGGTCTATTTCTAGGTTGTTGTATGTTTGTAGTGAGTGACTCCCAATCGGAGGTAACGAGTGTCAGCTGTCGGCTCGTTGTCTCTGATTGGGAGCCATATTTATACTGTGTGTTTTCACCTTGGGGTTGTGGGTTTTTGTTCCGTGTTCGGTATTGTTAACCGTTGGACTTCACGAGTCGTGTTTTGTTTTGCATGCTTTAATATAATAAAGTCATGTTTGTTTCATACGCTGCGCCTTGGTCTCCTCACTCCTACGACGATCGTGACACAGACACACAAACACACACACACACAGGCGACAGCATTGCAGTAACATAGGACTGAGTTCATTGCCAACAACATAACTTCAGCCAAACTATAAATGTCCTCATTTGGTTGCTACTATGACATCATGGCAGTCACCATCTGTATTAAAGGTCTAAGTTGTGGCAATTTGATGAAAGACATGCTTGTACAGCATGACATTTTAGATATTAATGTTGCGTGTGGTGTTTCGCATCATAATATTAGCTACACCCCTAAAAAGTTGATTTATTTTAAATGTTCCATCAGTTTTGGTCAAGGAGAGTCGTAATCTATTTTACAATGTTAAGGATTTCATTTGTTTTCACTCAAATAGCATCATTTTACATTTTGGTAATTTGGCAGATGCCCTTGTCCAGAAGTTGGTGGAGCATAAATTGTCCAACAATAATTACATTCTCAGTAAGAGATATATTGATACTTTCCACCCCTACCTAAGAGAGAAACAGAGAGGGGCCTTTGACACAGAAAGTTGGGCCAAACTCTTCATTTAACGTCAGTGGAAACAGTCCAACCATTAAACACACATTGGAAAGCATGGCAAACCATGCATTACCCTGCATTGCAAATTCATTGTGACTGTGTTTTAATTAAGGAATCAGTAGGGCTACAGAATATGGATGTCTCTGGATGTCTGTGCTGGAGTGAGAGAGAGAGAGAGAGAGATAGAGAGAGAGAGAGAGAGAGAGAGAGAGAGAGAGAGAGAGAGAGAGAGAGAGAGAGAGAGAGAGAGAGAGAGAGAGAGAGAGAGAGAGAGAGAGAGAGAGAGAGAGAGAGAGAGAGAGAGAGAGAGAGAGAGAGAGAGAGAGAGAGAGAGAGAGAGAGAGAGAGAGAGAGAGAGAGAGAGAGAGAGAGAGAGAGAGAGAGGGAGAGGGGGAGAGAGGGAGAGAGAGAGACTGCAGCTTGGCATGACAGTTCTGCAAACAGTTGGTGTATTTGTCAGGATAGCTATGAAGGGCATCGAGGGGACAGCTTGACAGCTTTACAAACAAGGCCTCGATTTGCAAAGAACATTTCGGGGAGCAACTACAAAACTAGATACAGCTAAACAAATATGTTACACCAAGAGAGCTGGAGAGGTTGCATTGTTTGAAATTCATTCACTGTTCATCAACACCCGAAACTTCTGGGGAGGGAAGGCTGCTGTGAACTTGCATGCACACACGCAGGCGCACAGACAACACACACACACACAGATCATCGTAAATCTGTTTGATTTTCATACAGCCGGCATCTGTCATTGGGCATAACGAGAGGGAACTCCTTCCTCAAATCAGATTTAATTCGTCACACGCTTTGTAAACAACAGGTGTAGACTAACAGTGAAATGCTTACTTACAGGCCCTTCCCAACAATGCAGAGAGAAATAAAATAGAGAAATAATAGAAAAGTAATAACATGTAATAATAATAGTAATAATAAATACACAATGAGTATCGATAACTTGGCTATATACAATGTGTGCTTTCTTCTGACACCATCTGGTATAGAGGTCCTGGATGGTGGGGAGCTCAGCCCCACTGATGTACTGGGCCGTACTCATTACCCTCTGTAGCACCTTGCGGTCGAATGCCAAGCAGTTGCCAAACTAAGCGGTGATGCAGCCAGTCAAAATGCTCTCAATGGTGCAGCTGTAGAACTTTCTGAGGATCTGAAGGGCCAATGACAAATCTTTTCAGCCTCCTGAGGGGAAGAGGTGTTGTCGTGCCCTCTTCACGACTGTGTTGGTTTGTCTGGACCATGATAGATCCTTAGTGATGTGGACACCGAGGAACTTCAAGCTCTCTACCCGCTCCACTACAGCCCCATCGATGTGAATGGGGGCGTGCTCGGCCCTCCGTTTCCTGTAGTCCACGATCAGCTCCTTTGTCTTGCTGACGTTGAGGGAGAGGTTGTTGTCCTGGCACCACACTGCCAGGTCTCTGACCTCCTCCCTATAGGCTGTCTCATCGTCATCGGTGATCAGGCCTACCCCCGTCATGTCGTCAGCAAACTTAATGATGGTTTGGAGTCAGGCGCGGCCATGCAGTCGTGGGTGAACAGGGAGTACAGGAGGGGACTAAGCACAAACCCCTGAGGGGCCCCCATGTTGAGGGTCAGCGTGGCGGATGTGTTGCCTACCCTCACCACCTGGGGGGAGCCTGTCAGGATGTCCAGAATCCAGTTGCAGAGGGAGGTGTCCAGGTTCCTTAGCTTAGTGATGAGCTTGGAGGGCACTATGGTGTTGAATTCTGAGCTGTGGTCAATTATTAACAGCATTCTCACATAGGTGTTCCTCTTTTCCAGGTGGGAGAGAGCAGATGTGGAGTGCAATAGAGATTGCATCATCTGTGGATCTGTTGGTGCGTTATGCGAATTGGAGTGGGTCCAGGGTGTCTGGGATGATGGTGTTGATGTGAGCCATGACTCGCCTTTCAAAGTATTTCATGGCTACAAATGTGAGTGCTACGGGGTGATAGTTATCTAGACAGGCTACCTTGGCATTCTTTGGCACAGGGACAATGGTGTTCTGCTTGAATCATGTATTTTATTACAGATTGGGTCAGGGAGAGTTTGAACATGTCAGTGAATACACTTGCCAGCTGGTCAGCGCATGCTCTGA